>NW_026599311.1:0-358933 GCF_023634085.1 Falco cherrug | reverse complement strand
ACCAGCCGAGTCCAAAATTCAGCCGTTCCCCATCTCAGCCCAGAAAGCAGGTACAACAAGTTTTGTGGTGCCTTTCAGCTGCCTACCGGGGTAGTGTAAAAACTACCAACAGAACTCCTTTCTGGCACCTTCCCCGGTGGAGTTGTGCATGGGGTGTGTTTGGAACATTTTGTCACCAGCCGAGTCCAAAATTCAGCGATTCCCCATCTCAGCCCAGAAAGCAGGTAGAACAAGTTTTGTGGTGCCTTTCAGCTGCCTACCGGGGTAGTGTAAAAACTACCAACAGAACTCGTTTCTGGCACCTTCCCCGGTGGAGTTGTGCATGGGGTGTGTTTGGAACATTTTGTCACCAGCCGAGTCCAAAATTCAGCGATTCTCCATCTCAGCCCAGAAAGCAGGTACAACAACTTTTGTGGTGCCTTTCAGCTGCCTACCGGGGTAGTGTAAAAACTACCAACAGAACTCGTTTCTGGCACCTTCCCCGGTGGAGTTGTGCATGGGGTGTGTTTGGAACATTTTGTCACCAGCCGAGTCCAAAATTCAGCGATTCCCCATCTCAGCCCAGAAAGCAGGTAGAACAAGTTTTGTGGTGCCTTTCAGCTGCCTACCGGGGTAGTGTAAAAACTACCAACAGAACTCGTTTCTGGCACCTTCCCCGGTGGAGTTGTGCATGGGGTGTGTTTGGAACATTTTGTCAGCAGCCGAGTCCAAAATTCAGCTGATCCCCATCTCAGCCCAGAAAGCAGGTAGAAAAACTTTTGTGGTGCCTTTCAGCTGCCTACTGGGGTACTGTAAAAACTACCAACAGAACTCGTTTCTGGCACCTTCCCCGGTGGAGTTGTGCATGGGGTGTGTTTGGAACATTTTTTCACCAGCCGAGTCCAAAATTCAGCGATTCTCCATCTCAGCCCAGAAAGCAGGTAGAACAAGTTTTGTGGTGCCTTTCAGCTGCCTACCGGGGGTAGTGTAAAAACTACCAACAGAACTCGTTTCTGGCACCTTCCCCGGAGGAGTTGTGCATGGGGTGTGTTTGGAACATTTTGTCACCAGCCGAGTCCAAAATTCAGCCGTTCCCCATCTCTAGGCCAGAAAGCAGGTACAACAAGTTTTGTGGTGCCTTTCTCTTGCCTACCGGGGTAGTGTAAAAACTACCAACAGAACTCGTTTCTGGCACCTTCCCCGGAGGAGTTGTGCATGGGGTGTGTTTGGAACATTTTGTCAGCTGCCGAGTCCAAAACTCAGCGATTCCCCATCTCAGCCCAGAAAGCAGGTAGAACAAGTTTTGTGGTGCCTTTCAGCTGCCTACCGGGGTACTGTAAAAACTACCAACAGAACTCGTTTCTGGCACCTTCCCCGGTGGAGTTGTGCATGGGGTGTGTTTGGAATATTTTGACAGCAGCCGAGTCCAAAACTCAGCTGTTCCCCATCTCAGCCCAGAAAGCAGGTAGAACAAGTTTTGTGGTGCCTTTCAGCTGCCTACCGGGGTAGTGTAAAAACTACCAACAGAACTCGTTTCTGGCACCTTTGCCGGTGGAGCTGTGCATGGGGTGTGTTTGGAACATTTTGTCAGCAGCCGAGTCCAAAATTCAGCTGTTCCCCATCTCAGCCCAGAAAGCAAGTAGAAAAACTTTTGTGGTGCCTTTCAGCTGCCTACCGGGGTAGTGTAAAAACTACCAACAGAACTCGTTTCTGGCACCTTCCCCGGTGGAGTTGTGCATGGGCTGTGTTTGGAACATTTTGTCACCAGCCGAGTCCAAAATTCAGCCGTTCCCCATCTCAGCCCAGAAAGCAGGTACAACAAGTTTTGTGGTGCCTTTCAGCTGCCTACCGGGGTAGTGTAAAAACTACCAACAGAACTCGTTTCTGGCACCTTTGCCGGTGGAGGTGTGCATGGAGTGTGTTTGGAACATTTTGTCAGCAGCCGAGTCCAAAATTCAGCGATTCCCCATCTCAGCCCAGAAAGCAGGTAGAACAAGTTTTGTGGTGCCTTTCAGCTGCCTACCGGGGTAGTGTAAAAACTACCAACAGAACTCGTTTCTGGCACCTTCCCCGGTGGAGCTGTGCATGGGGTGTGTTTGGAACATTTTGTCACCAGCCGAGTCCAAAATTCAGCTGTTCCCCATCTCAGCCCAGAAAGCAAGTAGAAAAACTTTTGTGGTGCCTTTCAGCTGCCTACCGGGGTAGTGTAAAAACTACCAACAGAACTCATTTCTGGCACCTTCCCCGGTGGAGTTGTGCATGGGCTGTGTTTGGAACATTTTGTCACCAGCCGAGTCCAAAATTCAGCCGTGCCCCATCTCAGCCCAGAAAGCAGGTAGAACAAGTTTTGTGGTGCCTTTCAGCTGCCTACCGGGGTAGTGTAAAAACTACCAACAGAACTCGTTTCTGGCACCTTCCCCGGTGGAGTTGTGCATGGGGTGTGTTTGGAACATTTTGTCAGCAGCCGAGTCCAAAATTCAGCGATTCCCCATCTCAGCCCAGAAAGCAGGTAGAACAAGTTTTGTGGTGCCTTTCAGCTGCCTACCGGGGTAGTGTAAAAACTACCAACAGAAGTCGTTTCTGGCACCTTCCCCGGTGGAGTTGTGCATGGGGTGTGTTTGGAACATTTTGTCAGCAGCCGAGTCCAAAATTCAGCGATTCCCCATCTCAGCCCAGAAAGCAGGTAGAACAAGTTTTGTGGTGCCTTTCAGCTGCCTACCGGGGTAGTGTAAAAACTACCAACAGAACTCGTTTCTGGCACCTTCCCCGGTGGAGTTGTGCATGGGGTGTGTTTGGAACATTTTGTCACCAGCCGAGTCCAAAATTCAGCGATTCCCCATCTCAGCCCAGAAAGCAGGTAGAACAAGTTTTGTGGTGCCTTTCAGCTGCCTACCGGGGGTAGTGTAAAAACTACCAACAGAACTCGTTTCTGGCACCTTTGCCGGTGGAGCTGTGCATGGGGTGTGTTTGGAACATTTTGTCACCAGCCGAGTCCAAAATTCAGCTGTTCCCCATCTCAGCCCGGAAAGCAAGTAGAAAAACTTTTGTGGTGCCTTTCAGGTGCCTACCGGGGTAGTGTAAAAACTACCAACAGAACTCGTTTCTGGCACCTTCCCCGGTGGAGTTGTGCATGGGCTGTGTTTGGAACATTTTGTCACCAGCCGAGTCCAAAATTCAGCGATTCCCCATCTCAGCCCAGAAAGCAGGTAGAACATGTTTTGTGGTGCCTTTCAGCTGCCTACCGGGGGTAGTGTAAAAACTACCAATGGAACTCGTTTCTGGCGCCTTCCCCGGTGGAGTTGTGCATGGGGTGTGTTTGGAACATTTTGTCACCAGCCGAGTCCAAAATTCAGCGTTTCCCCATCTCAGCCCACAAAGCAGGTAGAACAAGTTTTGTGGGTGCCTTTCAGCTGCCTACCGGGGTAGTGTAAAAACTACCAACAGAACTCGTTTCTGGCACCTTCCCCGGTGGAGTTGTGCATGGGGTGTGTTTGGAACATTTTGTTACCAGCCGAGTCCAAAATTCAGCGATTCCCCATCTCAGCCCAGAAAGCAGGTAGAACAAGTTTTGTGGTGCCTTTCAGCTGCCTACCGGGGTAGTGTAAAAACTACCAACAGAACTCGTTTCTGGCACCTTTGCCGGTTGGAGCTGTGCATGGGGTGTGTTTGGAACATTTTGTCACCAGCCGAGTCCAAAATTCAGCTGTTCCCCATCTCAGCCCAGAAAGCAAGTAGAAAAACTTTTTGTGGTGCCTTTCAGGTGCCTACCGGGGGTAGTGTAAAAACTACCAACAGAACTCGTTTCTGGCACCTTCCCCGGTGGAGTTGTGCATGGGCTGTGTTTGGAACATTTTGTCACCAGCCGAGTCCAAAATTCAGCTGTTCCCCATCTCAGCCCAGAAAGCAAGTAGAAAAACTTTTGTGGTGCCTTTCAGCTGCCTACCGGGGTAGTGTAAAAACTACCAACAGAACTCGTTTCTGGCACCTTCCCCGGTGGAGTTGTGCATGGGCTGTGTTTGGAACATTTTGTCACCAGCCGAGTCCAAAATTCAGCCGTTCCCCATCTCAGCCCAGAAAGCAGGTACAACAAGTTTTGTGGTGCCTTTCAGCTGCCTACCGGGGTAGTGTAAAAACTACCAACAGAACTCGTTTCTGGCACCTTCCCCGGTGGAGTTGTGCATGGGGTGTGTTTGGAACATTTTGTCACCAGCCGAGTCCAAAATTCAGCGATTCCCCATCTCAGCCCAGAAAGCAGGTAGAACAAGTTTTGTGGTGCCTTTCAGCTGCCTACCGGGGTAGTGTAAAAACTACCAACAGAACTCGTTTCTGGCACCTTCCCCGGTGGAGTTGTGCATGGGGTGTGTTTGGAACATTTTGTCACCAGCCGAGTCCAAAATTCAGCGATTCCCCATCTCAGCCCAGAAAGCAGGTAGAACAAGTTTTGTGGTGCCTTTCAGCTGCCTACCGGGGTAGTGTAAAAACTACCAACAGAACTCGTTTCTGGCACCTTCCCCGGAGGAGTTGTGCATGGGGTGTGTTTGGAACATTTTGTCACCAGCCGAGTCCAAAATTCAGCGATTCCCCATCTCAGCCCAGAAAGCAGGTAGAACAAGTTTTGTGGTGCCTTTCAGCTGCCTACCGGGGTAGTGTAAAAACTACCAACAGAACTCGTTTCTGGCACCTTTGCCGGTGGAGCTGTGCATGGGGTGTGTTTGGAACATTTTTTCACCAGCCGAGTCCAAAATTCAGCTGTTCCCCATCTCAGCCCGGAAAGCAAGTAGAAAAACTTTTGTGGTGCCTTTCAGCTGCCTACCGGGGTAGTGTAAAAACTACCAACAGAACTCGTTTCTGGCACCTTCCCCGGTGGAGTTGTGCATGAGCTGTGTTTGGAACATTTTGTCACCAGCCGAGTCCAAAATTCAGCCGTTCCCCATCTCAGCCCAGAAAGCAGGTAGAACAAGTTTTGTGGTGCCTTTCAGCTGCCTACCGGGGTAGTGTAAAAACTACCAACAGAACTCCTTTCTGGCACCTTCCCCGGTGGAGTTGTGCATGGGGTGTGTTTGGAACATTTTGTCACCAGCCGAGTCCAAAATTCAGCGATTCCCCATCTCAGCCCAGAAAGCAGGTAGAACAAGTTTTGTGGTGCCTTTCAGCTGCCTACCGGGGTAGTGTAAAAACTACCAACAGAACTCGTTTCTGGCACCTTCCCCGGTGGAGTTGTGCATGGGGTGTGTTTGGAACATTTTGTCACCAGCCGAGTCCAAAATTCAGCGATTCCCCATCTCAGCCCAGAAAGCAGGTAGAACAAGTTTTGTGGTGCCTTTCAGCTGCCTACCGGGGTAGTGTAAAAACTACCAACAGAACTCGTTTCTGGCACCTTCCCCGGTGGAGTTGTGCATGGGGTGTGTTTGGAACATTTTGTCACCAGCCGAGTCCAAAATTCAGCGATTCCCCATCTCAGCCCAGAAAGCAGGTAGAACAAGTTTTGTGGTGCCTTTCAGCTGCCTACCGGGGTAGTGTAAAAACTACCAACAGAACTCGTTTCTGGCACCTTCCCCGGTGGAGTTGTGCATGGGGTGTGTTTGGAACATTTTGTCAGCAGCCGAGTCCAAAATTCAGCTGATCCCCATCTCAGCCCAGAAAGCAGGTAGAAAAACTTTTGTGGTGCCTTTCAGCTGCCTACTGGGGTACTGTAAAAACTACCAACAGAACTCGTTTCTGGCACCTTTGCCGGTGGAGTTGTGCATGGGGTGTGTTTGGAACATTTTGTCACCAGCCGAGTCCAAAATTCAGCGATTCCCCATCTCAGCCCAGAAAGCAGGTAGAACAAGTTTTGTGGTGCCTTTCAGCTGCCTACCGGGGTAGTGTAAAAACTACCAACAGAACTCGTTTCTGGCACCTTCCCCGGAGGAGTTGTGCATGGGGTGTGTTTGGAACATTTTGTCACCAGCCGAGTCCAAAATTCAGCCGTTCCCCATATCTAGGCCAGAAAGCAGGTACAACAAGTTTTGTGGTGCCTTTCTCTTGCCTACCGGGGTAGTGTAAAAACTACCAACAGAACTCGTTTCTGGCACCTTCCCCGGTGGAGTTGTGCATGGGGTGTGTTTGGAACATTTTGTCAGCTGCCGAGTCCAAAATTCAGCGATTCCCCATCTCAGCCCAGAAAGCAGGTAGAACAAGTTTTGTGGTGCCTTTCAGCTGCCTACCGGGGTACTGTAAAAACTACCAACAGAACTCGTTTCTGGCACCTTCCCCGGTGGAGTTGTGCATGGGGTGTGTTTGGAACATTTTGTCAGCAGCCGAGTCCAAAATTCAGCTGTTCCCCATCTCAGCCCAGAAAGCAAGTAGAAAAACTTTTGTGGTGCCTTTCAGCTGCCTACCGGGGTAGTGTAAAAACTACCAACAGAACTCGTTTCTGGCACCTTCCCCGGTGGAGTTGTGCATGGGCTGTGTTTGGAACATTTTGTCAGCAGCCGAGTCCAAAATTCAGCCGTTCCCCATCTCAGCCCAGAAAGCAGGTACAACAAGTTTTGTGGTGCCTTTCAGCTGCCTACCGGGGTAGTGTAAAAACTACCAACAGAACTCGTTTCTGGCACCTTCCCCGGTGGAGTTGTGCATGGGGTGTGTTTGGAACATTTTGTCAGCAGCCGAGTCCAAAATTCAGCGATTCCCCATCTCAGCCCAGAAAGCAGGTAGAACAAGTTTTGTGGTGCCTTTCAGCTGCCTACCGGGGTACTGTAAAAACTACCAAGAGAACTCCTTTCTGGCACCTTCCCCGGTGGAGTTGTGCATGGGGTGTGTTTGGAACATTTTGTCACCAGCCGAGTCCAAAATTCAGCGATTCCCCATCTCAGCCCAGAAAGCAGGTAGAACAAGTTTTGTGGTGCCTTGCAGCTGCCTACCGGGGTAGTGTAAAAACTACCAACAGAACTCGTTTCTGGCACCTTCCCCGGAGGAGTTGTGCATGGGGTGTGTTTGGAACATTTTGTCACCAGCCGAGTCCAAAATTCAGCGATTCCCCATCTCAGCCCAGAAAGCAGGTAGAACAAGTTTTGTGGTGCCTTTCAGCTGCCTACCGGGGTAGTGTAAAAACTACCAACAGAACTCGTTTCTGGCACCTTTGCCGGTGGAGCTGTGCATGGGGTGTGTTTGGAACATTTTGTCACCAGCCGAGTCCAAAATTCAGCTGTTCCCCATCTCAGCCCGGAAAGCAAGTAGAAAAACTTTTGTGGTGCCTTTCAGGTGCCTACCGGGGTAGTGTAAAAACTACCAACAGAACTCGTTTCTGGCACCTTCCCCGGTGGAGTTGTGCATGAGCTGTGTTTGGAACATTTTGTCACCAGCCGAGTCCAAAATTCAGCCGTTCCCCATCTCAGCCCAGAAAGCAGGTAGAACAAGTTTTGTGGTGCCTTTCAGCTGCCTACCGGGGTAGTGTAAAAACTACCAACAGAACTCCTTTCTGGCACCTTCCCCGGTGGAGTTGTGCATGGGGTGTGTTTGGAACATTTTGTCACCAGCCGAGTCCAAAATTCAGCGATTCCCCATCTCAGCCCAGAAAGCAGGTAGAACAAGTTTTGTGGTGCCTTTCAGCTGCCTACCGGGGTAGTGTAAAAACTACCAACAGAACTCGTTTCTGGCACCTTCCCCGGTGGAGTTGTGCATGGGGTGTGTTTGGAACATTTTGTCACCAGCCGAGTCCAAAATTCAGCGATTCCCCATCTCAGCCCAGAAAGCAGGTAGAACAAGTTTTGTGGTGCCTTTCAGCTGCCTACCGGGGTAGTGTAAAAACTACCAACAGAACTCGTTTCTGGCACCTTCCCCGGTGGAGTTGTGCATGGGGTGTGTTTGGAACATTTTGTCACCAGCCGAGTCCAAAATTCAGCGATTCCCCATCTCAGCCCAGAAAGCAGGTAGAACAAGTTTTGTGGTGCCTTTCAGCTGCCTACTGGGGTAGTGTAAAAACTACCAACAGAACTCGTTTCTGGCACCTTCCCCGGTGGAGTTGTGCATGGGGTGTGTTTGGAACATTTTGTCAGCAGCCGAGTCCAAAATTCAGCTGATCCCCATCTCAGCCCAGAAAGCAGGTAGAAAAACTTTTGTGGTGCCTTTCAGCTGCCTACTGGGGTACTGTAAAAACTACCAACAGAACTCGTTTCTGGCACCTTCCCCGGTGGAGTTGTGCATGGGGTGTGTTTGGAACATTTTGTCACCAGCCGAGTCCAAAATTCAGCGATTCTCCATCTCAGCCCAGAAAGCAGGTAGAACAAGTTTTGTGGTGCCTTTCAGCTGCCTACCGGGGTAGTGTAAAAACTACCAACAGAACTCGTTTCTGGCACCTTCCCCGGAGGAGTTGTGCATGGGGTGTGTTTGGAACATTTTGTCACCAGCCGAGTCCAAAATTCAGCCGTTCCCCATCTCTAGGCCAGAAAGCAGGTACAACAAGTTTTGTGGTGCCTTTCTCTTGCCTACCGGGGTAGTGTAAAAACTACCAACAGAACTCGTTTCTGGCACCTTCCCCGGAGGAGTTGTGCATGGGGTGTGTTTGGAACATTTTGTCAGCTGCCGAGTCCAAAATTCAGCGATTCCCCATCTCAGCCCAGAAAGCAAGTAGAAAAACTTTTGTGGTGCCTTTCAGCTGCCTACCGGGGTAGTGTAAAAACTACCAACAGAACTCGTTTCTGGCACCTTCCCCGGTGGAGTTGTGCATGGGCTGTGTTTGGAACATTTTGTCAGCAGCCGAGTCCAAAATTCAGCCGTTCCCCATCTCAGCCCAGAAAGCAGGTACAACAAGTTTTGTGGTGCCTTTCAGCTGCCTACCGGGGTAGTGTAAAAACTACCAACAGAACTCGTTTCTGGCACCTTCCCCGGTGGAGTTGTGCATGGGGTGTGTTTGGAACATTTTGTCAGCAGCCGAGTCCAAAATTCAGCGATTCCCCATCTCAGCCCAGAAAGCAGGTAGAACAAGTTTTGTGGTGCCTTTCAGCTGCCTACCGGGGTACTGTAAAAACTACCAAGAGAACTCCTTTCTGGCACCTTCCCCGGTGGAGTTGTGCATGGGGTGTGTTTGGAACATTTTGTCACCAGCCGAGTCCAAAATTCAGCGATTCCCCATCTCAGCCCAGAAAGCAGGTAGAACAAGTTTTGTGGTGCCTTTCAGCTGCCTACCGGGGTAGTGTAAAAACTACCAACAGAACTCGTTTCTGGCACCTTCCCCGGTGGAGTTGTGCATGGGGTGTGTTTGGAACATTTTGTCACCAGCCGAGTCCAAAATTCAGCGATTCCCCATCTCAGCCCAGAAAGCAGGTAGAACAAGTTTTGTGGTGCCTTTCAGCTGCCTACCGGGGTAGTGTAAAAACTACCAACAGAACTCGTTTCTGGCACCTTTGCCGGTGGAGCTGTGCATGGGGTGTGTTTGGAACATTTTGTCACCAGCCGAGTCCAAAATTCAGCGATTCCCCATCTCAGCCCAGAAAGCAGGTAGAACAAGTTTTGTGGTGCCTTTCAGCTGCCTACCGGGGTAGTGTAAAAACTACCAAGAGAACTCCTTTCTGGCACCTTCCCCGGTGGAGTTGTGCATGGGGTGTGTTTGGAACATTTTGTCACCAGCCGAGTCCAAAATTCAGCGATTCCCCATCTCAGCCCAGAAAGCAGGTAGAACAAGTTTTGTGGTGCCTTTCAGCTGCCTACCGGGGTAGTGTAAAAACTACCAACAGAACTCGTTTCTGGCACCTTCCCCGGTGGAGTTGTGCATGGGGTGTGTTTGGAACATTTTGTCAGCAGCCGAGTCCAAAATTCAGCGATTCCCCATCTCAGCCCAGAAAGCAGGTAGAACAAGTTTTGTGGTGCCTTTCAGCTGCCTACCGGGGTAGTGTAAAAACTACCAACAGAACTCGTTTCTGGCACCTTTGCCGGTGGAGCTGTGCATGGGGTGTGTTTGGAACATTTTGTCACCAGCCGAGTCCAAAATTCAGCTGTTCCCCATCTCAGCCCGGAAAGCAAGTAGAAAAACTTTTGTGGTGCCTTTCAGGTGCCTACCGGGGTAGTGTAAAAACTACCAACAGAACTCGTTTCTGGCACCTTCCCCGGTGGAGTTGTGCATGGGGTGTGTTTGGAACATTTTGTCACCAGCCGAGTCCAAAATTCAGCCGTTCCCCATCTCAGCCCAGAAAGCAGGTACAACAAGTTTTGTGGTGCCTTTCAGCTGCCTACCGGGGTAGTGTAAAAACTACCAACAGAACTCCTTTCTGGCACCTTCCCCGGTGGAGTTGTGCATGGGCTGTGTTTGGAACATTTTGTCACCAGCCGAGTCCAAAATTCAGCCGTTCCCCATCTCAGCCCAGAAAGCAGGTACAACAAGTTTTGTGGTGCCTTTCAGCTGCCTACCGGGGTAGTGTAAAAACTACCAACAGAACTCGTTTCTGGCACCTTCCCCGGTGGAGTTGTGCATGGGGTGTGTTTGGAACATTTTGTCACCAGCCGAGTCCAAAATTCAGCGATTCCCCATCTCAGCCCAGAAAGCAGGTAGAACAAGTTTTGTGGTGCCTTTCAGCTGCCTACCGGGGTAGTGTAAAAACTACCAACAGAACTCGTTTCTGGCACCTTCCCCGGTGGAGTTGTGCATGGGGTGTGTTTGGAACATTTTGTCACCAGCCGAGTCCAAAATTCAGCGATTCCCCATCTCAGCCCAGAAAGCAGGTAGAACAAGTTTTGTGGTGCCTTTCAGCTGCCTACCGGGGTAGTGTAAAAACTACCAACAGAACTCGTTTCTGGCACCTTTGCCGGTGGAGCTGTGCATGGGGTGTGTTTGGAACATTTTGTCACCAGCCGAGTCCAAAATTCAGCTGTTCCCCATCTCAGCCCGGAAAGCAAGTAGAAAAACTTTTGTGGTGCCTTTCAGCTGCCTACCGGGGTAGTGTAAAAACTACCAACAGAACTCGTTTCTGGCACCTTCCCCGGTGGAGTTGTGCATGGGCTGTGTTTGGAACATTTTGTCACCAGCCGAGTCCAAAATTCAGCCGTTCCCCATCTCAGCCCAGAAAGCAGGTACAACAAGTTTTGTGGTGCCTTTCAGCTGCCTACCGGGGTAGTGTAAAAACTACCAACAGAACTCGTTTCTGGCACCTTCCCCGGTGGAGTTGTGCATGGGGTGTGTTTGGAACATTTTGTCACCAGCCGAGTCCAAAATTCAGCGATTCCCCATCTC
This sequence comes from Falco cherrug, assembly GCF_023634085.1. Taxonomy (NCBI): domain Eukaryota; kingdom Metazoa; phylum Chordata; class Aves; order Falconiformes; family Falconidae; genus Falco; species Falco cherrug. Next base: position 347,751 of record NW_026599311.1, on the reverse strand, counting down.
AGCCCAGAAAGCAGGTAGAACAAGTTTTGTGGTGCCTTTCAGCTGCCTACCGGGGTAGTGTAAAAACTACCAACAGAACTCGTTTCTGGCACCTTCCCCGGTGGAGTTGTGCATGGGGTGTGTTTGGAACATTTTGTCACCAGCCGAGTCCAAAATTCAGCGATTCTCCATCTCAGCCCAGAAAGCAGGTACAACAACTTTTGTGGTGCCTTTCAGCTGCCTACCGGGGTAGTGTAAAAACTACCAACAGAACTCGTTTCTGGCACCTTCCCCGGTGGAGTTGTGCATGGGGTGTGTTTGGAACATTTTGTCACCAGCCGAGTCCAAAATTCAGCGATTCCCCATCTCAGCCCAGAAAGCAGGTAGAACAAGTTTTGTGGTGCCTTTCAGCTGCCTACCGGGGTAGTGTAAAAACTACCAACAGAACTCGTTTCTGGCACCTTCCCCGGTGGAGTTGTGCATGGGGTGTGTTTGGAACATTTTGTCAGCAGCCGAGTCCAAAATTCAGCTGATCCCCATCTCAGCCCAGAAAGCAGGTAGAAAAACTTTTGTGGTGCCTTTCAGCTGCCTACTGGGGTACTGTAAAAACTACCAACAGAACTCGTTTCTGGCACCTTCCCCGGTGGAGTTGTGCATGGGGTGTGTTTGGAACATTTTGTCACCAGCCGAGTCCAAAATTCAGCGATTCTCCATCTCAGCCCAGAAAGCAGGTAGAACAAGTTTTGTGGTGCCTTTCAGCTGCCTACCGGGGTAGTGTAAAAACTACCAACAGAACTCGTTTCTGGCACCTTCCCCGGAGGAGTTGTGCATGGGGTGTGTTTGGAACATTTTGTCACCAGCCGAGTCCAAAATTCAGCCGTTCCCCATCTCTAGGCCAGAAAGCAGGTACAACAAGTTTTGTGGTGCCTTTCTCTTGCCTACCGGGGTAGTGTAAAAACTACCAACAGAACTCGTTTCTGGCACCTTCCCCGGAGGAGTTGTGCATGGGGTGTGTTTGGAACATTTTGTCTCCAGCCGAGTCCAAAATTCAGCGATTCCCCATCTCAGCCCAGAAAGCAGGTAGAACAAGTTTTGTGGTGCCTTTCAGCTGCCTACCGGGGTAGTGTAAAAACTACCAACAGAACTCGTTTCTGGCACCTTTGCCGGTGGAGTTGTGCATGGGGTGTGTTTGGAACATTTTGTCAGCAGCCGAGTCCAAAATTCAGCTGTTCCCCATCTCAGCCCAGAAAGCAAGTAGAAAAACTTTTGTGGTGCCTTTCAGCTGCCTACCGGGGTAGTGTAAAAACTACCAACAGAACTCGTTTCTGGCACCTTCCCCGGTGGAGTTGTGCATGGGCTGTGTTTGGAACATTTTGTCACCAGCCGAGTCCAAAATTCAGCCGTTCCCCATCTCAGCCCAGAAAGCAGGTACAACAAGTTTTGTGGTGCCTTTCAGCTGCCTACCGGGGTAGTGTAAAAACTACCAACAGAACTCGTTTCTGGCACCTTCCCCGGTGGAGTTGTGCATGGGGTGTGTTTGGAACATTTTGTCAGCAGCCGAGTCCAAAATTCAGCGATTCCCCATCTCAGCCCAGAAAGCAGGTAGAACAAGTTTTGTGGTGCCTTTCAGCTGCCTACCGGGGTAGTGTAAAAACTACCAACAGAACTCGTTTCTGGCACCTTCCCCGGTGGAGTTGTGCATGGGGTGTGTTTGGAACATTTTGTCACCAGCCGAGTCCAAAATTCAGCGATTCCCCATCTCAGCCCAGAAAGCAGGTAGAACAAGTTTTGTGGTGCCTTTCAGCTGCCTACCGGGGTAGTGTAAAAACTACCAACAGAACTCGTTTCTGGCACCTTCCCCGGTGGAGTTGTGCATGGGGTGTGTTTGGAACATTTTGTCACCAGCCGAGTCCAAAATTCAGCGATTCCCCATCTCAGCCCAGAAAGCAGGTAGAACAAGTTTTGTGGTGCCTTTCAGCTGCCTACCGGGGTAGTGTAAAAACTACCAACAGAACTCGTTTCTGGCACCTTCCCCGGTGGAGTTGTGCATGGGGTGTGTTTGGAACATTTTGTCACCAGCCGAGTCCAAAATTCAGCTGTTCCCCATCTCAGCCCGGAAAGCAAGTAGAAAAACTTTTGTGGTGCCTTTCAGGTGCCTACCGGGGTAGTGTAAAAACTACCAACAGAACTCGTTTCTGGCACCTTCCCCGGTGGAGTTGTGCATGGGCTGTGTTTGGAACATTTTGTCACCAGCCGAGTCCAAAATTCAGCCGTTCCCCATCTCAGCCCAGAAAGCAGGTACAACAAGTTTTGTGGTGCCTTTCAGCTGCCTACCGGGGTAGTGTAAAAACTACCAACAGAACTCCTTTCTGGCACCTTCCCCGGTGGAGTTGTGCATGGGGTGTGTTTGGAACATTTTGTCACCAGCCGAGTCCAAAATTCAGCGATTCCCCATCTCAGCCCAGAAAGCAGGTAGAACAAGTTTTGTGGTGCCTTTCAGCTGCCTACCGGGGTAGTGTAAAAACTACCAACAGAACTCGTTTCTGGCACCTTCCCCGGTGGAGTTGTGCATGGGGTGTGTTTGGAACATTTTGTCACCAGCCGAGTCCAAAATTCAGCGATTCCCCATCTCAGCCCAGAAAGCAGGTAGAACAAGTTTTGTGGTGCCTTTCAGCTGCCTACCGGGGTAGTGTAAAAACTACCAACAGAACTCGTTTCTGGCACCTTCCCCGGTGGAGTTGTGCATGGGGTGTGTTTGGAACATTTTGTCAGCAGCCGAGTCCAAAATTCAGCTGATCCCCATCTCAGCCCAGAAAGCAGGTAGAAAAACTTTTGTGGTGCCTTTCAGCTGCCTACTGGGGTACTGTAAAAACTACCAACAGAACTCGTTTCTGGCACCTTCCCCGGTGGAGTTGTGCATGGGGTGTGTTTGGAACATTTTTTCACCAGCCGAGTCCAAAATTCAGCGATTCTCCATCTCAGCCCAGAAAGCAGGTAGAACAAGTTTTGTGGTGCCTTTCAGCTGCCTACCGGGGTAGTGTAAAAACTACCAACAGAACTCGTTTCTGGCACCTTCCCCGGAGGAGTTGTGCATGGGGTGTGTTTGGAACATTTTGTCACCAGCCGAGTCCAAAATTCAGCCGTTCCCCATCTCTAGGCCAGAAAGCAGGTACAACAAGTTTTGTGGTGCCTTTCTCTTGCCTACCGGGGTAGTGTAAAAACTACCAACAGAACTCGTTTCTGGCACCTTCCCCGGAGGAGTTGTGCATGGGGTGTGTTTGGAACATTTTGTCAGCTGCCGAGTCCAAAACTCAGCGATTCCCCATCTCAGCCCAGAAAGCAGGTAGAACAAGTTTTGTGGTGCCTTTCAGCTGCCTACCGGGGTACTGTAAAAACTACCAACAGAACTCGTTTCTGGCACCTTCCCCGGTGGAGTTGTGCATGGGGTGTGTTTGGAATATTTTGACAGCAGCCGAGTCCAAAACTCAGCTGTTCCCCATCTCAGCCCAGAAAGCAGGTAGAAAAACTTTTGTGGTGCCTTTCAGCTGCCTACCGGGGTAGTGTAAAAACTACCAACAGAACTCCTTTCTGGCACCTTTGCCGGTGGAGCTGTGCATGGGGTGTGTTTGGAACATTTTGTCAGCAGCCGAGTCCAAAATTCAGCTGTTCCCCATCTCAGCCCAGAAAGCAAGTAGAAAAACTTTTGTGGTGCCTTTCAGGTGCCTACCGGGGTAGTGTAAAAACTACCAACAGAACTCGTTTCTGGCACCTTCCCCGGTGGAGTTGTGCATGGGCTGTGTTTGGAACATTTTGTCACCAGCCGAGTCCAAAATTCAGCCGTTCCCCATCTCAGCCCAGAAAGCAGGTAGAACAAGTTTTGTGGTGCCTTTCAGCTGCCTACCGGGGTAGTGTAAAAACTACCAACAGAACTCGTTTCTGGCACCTTCCCCGGTGGAGTTGTGCATGGGGTGTGTTTGGAACATTTTGTCACCAGCCGAGTCCAAAATTCAGCCGTTCCCCATCTCAGCCCAGAAAGCAGGTAGAACAAGTTTTGTGGTGCCTTTCAGCTGCCTACCGGGGTAGTGTAAAAACTACCAACAGAACTCGTTTCTGGCACCTTCCCCGGTGGAGTTGTGCATGGGGTGTGTTTGGAACATTTTGTCACCAGCCGAGTCCAAAATTCAGCGATTCCCCATCTCAGCCCAGAAAGCAGGTAGAACAAGTTTTGTGGTGCCTTTCAGCTGCCTACCGGGGTAGTGTAAAAACTACCAACAGAACTCGTTTCTGGCACCTTCCCCGGTGGAGTTGTGCATGGGGTGTGTTTGGAACATTTTGTCAGCAGCCGAGTCCAAAATTCAGCGATTCCCCATCTCAGCCCAGAAAGCAGGTAGAACAAGTTTTGTGGTGCCTTTCAGCTGCCTACCGGGGTAGTGTAAAAACTACCAACAGAACTCGTTTCTGGCACCTTCCCCGGTGGAGTTGTGCATGGGGTGTGTTTGGAACATTTTGTCAGCTGCCGAGTCCAAAACTCAGCGATTCCCCATCTCAGCCCAGAAAGCAGGTAGAACAAGTTTTGTGGTGCCTTTCAGCTGCCTACCGGGGTACTGTAAAAACTACCAACAGAACTCGTTTCTGGCACCTTCCCCGGTGGAGTTGTGCATGGGGTGTGTTTGGAATATTTTGACAGCAGCCGAGTCCAAAACTCAGCTGTTCCCCATCTCAGCCCAGAAAGCAGGTACAACAAGTTTTGTGGTGCCTTTCAGCTGCCTACCGGGGTACTGTAAAAACTACCAACAGAACTCGTTTCTGGCACCTTCCCCGGTGGAGTTGTGCATGGGGTGTGTTTGGAACATTTTTGTCAGCAGCCGAGTCCAAAATTCAGCGATTCCCCATCTCAGCCCAGAAAGCAGGTAGAACAAGTTTTGTGGTGCCTTTCAGCTGCCTACCGGGGTAGTGTAAAAACTACCAACAGAACTCGTTTCTGGCACCTTCCCCGGTGGAGTTGTGCATGGGGTGTGTTTGGAACATTTTGTCACCAGCCGAGTCCAAAATTCAGCGATTCCCCATCTCAGCCCAGAAAGCAGGTAGAACAAGTTTTGTGGTGCCTTTCAGCTGCCTACCGGGGTAGTGTAAAAACTACCAACAGAACTCGTTTCTGGCACCTTCCCCGGTGGAGTTGTGCATGGGGTGTGTTTGGAACATTTTGTCACCAGCCGAGTCCAAAATTCAGCGATTCCCCATCTCAGCCCAGAAAGCAGGTAGAACAAGTTTTGTGGTGCCTTTCAGCTGCCTACCGGGGTAGTGTAAAAACTACCAACAGAACTCGTTTCTGGCACCTTCCCCGGTGGAGTTGTGCATGGGGTGTGTTTGGAACATTTTGTCACCAGCCGAGTCCAAAATTCAGCGATTCCCCATCTCAGCCCAGAAAGCAGGTAGAACAAGTTTTGTGGTGCCTTTCAGCTGCCTACCGGGGTAGTGTAAAAAACTACCAACAGAACTCCTTTCTGGCACCTTCCCCGGTGGAGCTGTGCATGGGGTGTGTTTGGAACATTTTGTCAGCAGCCGAGTCCAAAATTCAGCTGTTCCCCATCTCAGCCCAGAAAGCAAGTAGAAAAACTTTTGTGGTGCCTTTCAGGTGCCTACCGGGGTAGTGTAAAAACTACCAACAGAACTCGTTTCTGGCACCTTCCCCGGTGGAGTTGTGCATGGGGTGTGTTTGGAACATTTTGTCACCAGCCGAGTCCAAAATTCAGCCGTTCCCCATCTCAGCCCAGAAAGCAGGTAGAACAAGTTTTGTGGTGCCTTTCTCTTGCCTACCGGGGTAGTGTAAAAACTACCAACAGAACTCGTTTCTGGCACCTTCCCCGGTGGAGTTGTGCATGGGGTGTGTTTGGAACATTTTGTCACCAGCCGAGTCCAAAATTCAGCGATTCCCCATCTCAGCCCAGAAAGCAGGTAGAACAAGTTTTGTGGTGCCTTTCAGCTGCCTACCGGGGTAGTGTAAAAACTACCAACAGAACTCCTTTCTGGCACCTTTGCCGGTGGAGCTGTGCATGGGGTGTGTTTGGAACATTTTGTCAGCAGCCGAGTCCAAAATTCAGCTGTTCCCCATCTCAGCCCAGAAAGCAAGTAGAAAAACTTTTGTGGTGCCTTTCAGGTGCCTACCGGGGTAGTGTAAAAACTACCAACAGAACTCGTTTCTGGCACCTTCCCCGGTGGAGTTGTGCATGGGCTGTGTTTGGAACATTTTGTCACCAGCCGAGTCCAAAATTCAGCGATTCTCCATCTCAGCCCAGAAAGCAGGTAGAACAAGTTTTGTGGTGCCTTTCAGCTGCCTACCGGGGTAGTGTAAAAACTACCAACAGAACTCGTTTCTGGCACCTTCCCCGGTGGAGTTGTGCATGGGGTGTGTTTGGAACATTTTGTCACCAGCCGAGTCCAAAATTCAGCCGTTCCCCATCTCAGCCCAGAAAGCAGGTAGAACAAGTTTTGTGGTGCCTTTCAGCTGCCTACCGGGGTACTGTAAAAACTACCAACAGAACTCGTTTCTGGCACCTTCCCCGGTGGAGTTGTGCATGGGGTGTGTTTGGAACATTTTGTCACCAGCCGAGTCCAAAACTCAGCTGTTCACAGACTCTAGCCCAGAAAGCAGGTAGAACAAGTTTTGTGGTGCCTTTCAGCTGCCTACCGGGTTAGTGTAAAAAACTACCAACAGAACTCGGTTCTGGCACCTTCCCCGGTGGAGTTGTGCATGGGGTGTGTTTGGAACATTTCGTTACCAGCCGAGTCCAAAATTCAGCGATTCCCCATCTCAGCCCAGAAAGCAGGTAGAACAAGTTTTGTGGTGCCTTTCAGCTGCCTACCGGGGTAGTGTAAAAACTACCAATAGAACTCGTTTCTGGCACCTTCCCCGGTGGAGTTGTGCATGGGGTGTGTTTGGAACATTTTGTCACCAGCCGAGTCCAAAACTCAGCTGTTCACAGACTCTAGCCCAGAAAGCAGGTAGAACAAGTTTTGTGGTGCCTTTCAGCTGCCTACCGGGGTAGTGTAAAAACTACCAACAGAACTCGTTTCTGGCACCTTCCCCGGTGGAGTTGTGCATGGGGTGTGTTTGGAACATTTTGTCACCAGCCGAGTCCAAAACTCAGCTGTTCACAGACTCTAGCCCAGAAAGCAGGTAGAACAAGTTTTGTGGTGCCTTTCAGCTGCCTACCGGGTTAGTGTAAAAACTACCAACAGAACTCGTTTCTGGCACCTTCCCCGGTGGAGTTGTGCATGGGGTGTGTTTGGAACATTTCGTTACCAGCCGAGTCCAAAATTCAGCGATTCCCCATCTCAGCCCAGAAAGCAGGTAGAACAAGTTTTGTGGTGCCTTTCAGCTGCCTACCGGGGTAGTGTAAAAACTACCAACAGAACTCGTTTCTGGCTCCTTCCCCGGTGGAGTTGTGCATGGGGTGTGTTTGGAACATTTTGTCACCAGCCGAGTCCAAAACTCAGCTGTTCACAGACTCTAGCCCAGAAAGCAGGTAGAACAAGTTTTGTGGTGCCTTTCAGCTGCCTACCGGGGTAGTGTAAAAACTACCAACAGAACTCGTTTCTGGCACCTTCCCCGGTGGAGTTGTGCATGGGGTGTGTTTGGAACATTTTGTCACCAGCCGAGTCCAAAATTCAGCGATTCCCCATCTCAGCCCAGAAAGCAGGTAGAACAAGTTTTGTGGTGCCTTTCAGCTGCCTACCGGGGTAGTGTAAAAACTACCAACAGAACTCGTTTCTGGCACCTTCCCCGGTGGAGTTGTGCATGGGGTGTGTTTGGAACATTTTGTCACCAGCCGAGTCCAAAATTCAGCGATTCCCCATCTCAGCCCAGAAAGCAGGTAGAACAAGTTTTGTGGTGCCTTTCAGCTGCCTACCGGGGTAGTGTAAAAACTACCAACAGAACTCGTTTCTGGCACCTTCCCCGGTGGAGTTGTGCATGGGGTGTGTTTGGAACATTTTGTTACCAGCCGAGTCCAAAATTCAGCCGTTCCCCATCTCAGCCCAGAAAGCAGGTAGAACAAGTTTTGTGGTGCCTTTCAGCTGCCTACCGGGGTAGTGTAAAAACTACCAACAGAACTCGTTTCTGGCACCTTCCCCGGTGGAGTTGTGCATGGGGTGTGTTTGGAACATTTTGTCAGCAGCCGAGTCCAAAATTCAGCTATTCCCCATCTCAGCCCAGAAAGCAGGTACAAAAAGTTTTGTGGTGCCTTTCAGCTGCCTACCGGGGTAGTGTAAAAACTACCAACAGAACTCGTTTCTGGCACCTTCCCCGGTGGAGTTGTGCATGGGGTGTGTTTGGAACATTTTGTCACCAGCCGAGTCCAAAATTCAGCGATTCCCCATCTCAGCCCAGAAAGCAGGTAGAACAAGTTTTGTGGTGCCTTTCAGCTGCCTACCGGGGTAGTGTAAAAACTACCAACAGAACTCGTTTCTGGCACCTTCCCCGGTGGAGTTGTGCATGGGGTGTGTTTGGAACATTTTGTCACCAGCCGAGTCCAAAATTCAGCGATTCCCCATCTCAGCCCAGAAAGCAGGTAGAACAAGTTTTGTGGTGCCTTTCAGCTGCCTACCGGGGTAGTGTAAAAACTACCAACAGAACTCGTTTCTGGCACCTTCCCCGGTGGAGTTGTGCATGGGGTGTGTTTGGAACATTTTGTCACCAGCCGAGTCCAAAATTCAGCGATTCCCCATCTCAGCCCAGAAAGCAGGTAGAACAAGTTTTGTGGTGCCTTTCAGCTGCCTACCGGGGTAGTGTAAAAACTACCAACAGAACTCGTTTCTGGCACCTTCCCCGGTGGAGTTGTGCATGGGGTGTGTTTGGAACATTTTGTCACCAGCCGAGTCCAAAACTCAGCGATTCCCCATCTCAGCCCAGAAAGCAGGTAGAACAAGTTTTGTGGTGCCTTTCAGCTGCCTACCGGGGTACTGTAAAAACTACCAACAGAACTCCTTTCTGGCACCTTCCCCGGTGGAGTTGTGCATGGGGTGTGTTTGGAACATTTTGTCACCAGCCGAGTCCAAAATTCAGCTGTTCTCCATCTCAGCCCAGAAAGCAGGTAGAACAAGTTTTGTGGTGCCTTTCAGCTGCCTACCGGGGTAGTGTAAAAACTACCAACAGAACTCGTTTCTGGCACCTTCCCCGGTGGAGTTGTGCATGGGGTGTGTTTGGAACATTTTGTCACCAGCCGAGTCCAAAATTCAGCGATTCCCCATCTCAGCCCAGAAAGCAGGTAGAACAAGTTTTGTGGTGCCTTTCAGCTGCCTACCGGGGTAGTGTAAAAACTACCAACAGAACTCGTTTCTGGCACCTTCCCCGGTGGAGTTGTGCATGGGGTGTGTTTGGAACATTTTGTCACCAGCCGAGTCCAAAATTCAGCGATTCCCCATCTCAGCCCAGAAAGCAGGTAGAACAAGTTTTGTGGTGCCTTTCAGCTGCCTACCGGGGTAGTGTAAAAACTACCAAGAGAACTCCTTTCTGGCACCTTCCCCGGTGGAGTTGTGCATGGGGTGTGTTTGGAACATTTTGTCACCAGCCGAGTCCAAAATTCAGCGATTCCCCATCTCAGCCCAGAAAGCAGGTAGAACAAGTTTTGTGGTGCCTTTCAGCTGCCTACCGGGGTAGTGTAAAAACTACCAACAGAACTCGTTTCTGGCACCTTCCCCGGTGGAGTTGTGCATGGGCTGTGTTTGGAACATTTTGTCACCAGCCGTGTCCAAAATTCAGCGATTCCCCATCTCAGCCCAGAAAGCAGGTAGAACAAGTTTTGTGGTGCCTTTCAGGTGCCTACCGGGGTAGTGTAAAAACTACCAACAGAACTCGTTTCTGGCACCTTCCCCGGTGGAGTTGTGCATGGGGTGTGTTTGGAACATTTTGTCACCAGCCGAGTCCAAAATTCAGCGATTCCCCATCTCAGCCCAGAAAGCAGGTAGAACAAGTTTTGTGGTGCCTTTCAGCTGCCTACCGGGGTAGTGTAAAAACTACCAAGAGAACTCCTTTCTGGCACCTTCCCCGGTGGAGTTGTGCATGGGGTGTGTTTGGAACATTTTGTCACCAGCCGAGTCCAAAATTCAGCGATTCCCCATCTCAGCCCAGAAAGCAGGTAGAACAAGTTTTGTGGTGCCTTTCAGCTGCCTACCGGGGTAGTGTAAAAACTACCAACAGAACTCGTTTCTGGCACCTTCCCCGGTGGAGTTGTGCATGGGCTGTGTTTGGAACATTTTGTCACCAGCCGTGTCCAAAATTCAGTGATTCCCCATCTCAGCCCAGAAAGCAGGTAGAACAAGTTTTGTGGTGCCTTTCAGGTGCCTACCGGGGTAGTGTAAAAACTACCAACAGAACTCGTTTCTGGCACCTTCCCCGGTGGAGTTGTGCATGGGGTGTGTTTGGAACATTTTGTCACCAGCCGAGTCCAAAATTCAGCTATTCCCCATCTCAGCCCAGAAAGCAGGTACAAAAAGTTTTGTGGTGCCTTTCAGCTGCCTACCGGGGTAGTGTAAAAACTACCAACAGAACTCGTTTCTGGCACCTTCCCCGGTGGAGTTGTGCATGGGGTGTGTTTGGAACATTTTGTCACCAGCCGAGTCCAAAATTCAGCGATTCCCCATCTCAGCCCAGAAAGCAGGTAGAACAAGTTTTGTGGTGCCTTTCAGCTGCCTACCGGGGTAGTGTAAAAACTACCAACAGAACTCGTTTCTGGCACCTTCCCCGGTGGAGTTGTGCATGGGGTGTGTTTGGAACATTTTGTTACCAGCCGAGTCCAAAATTCAGCCGTTCCCCATCTCAGCCCAGAAAGCAGGTAGAACAAGTTTTGTGGTGCCTTTCAGCTGCCTACCGGGGTAGTGTAAAAACTACCAACAGAACTCGTTTCTGGCACCTTCCCCGGTGGAGTTGTGCATGGGGTGTGTTTGGAACATTTTGTCACCAGCCGAGTCCAAAATTCAGCGATTCCCCATCTCAGCCCAGAAAGCAGGTAGAACAAGTTTTGTGGTGCCTTTCAGCTGCCTACCGGGGTACTGTAAAAACTACCAACAGAACTCGTTTCTGGCACCTTCCCCGGTGGAGTTGTGCATGGGGTGTGTTTGGAACATTTTGTCAGCAGCCGAGTCCAAAATTCAGCTGATCCCCATCTCAGCCCAGAAAGCAGGTACAAAAAGTTTTGTGGTGCCTTTCAGCTTCCTACCGGGGTAGTGTAAAAACTACCAACAGAACTCGTTTCTGGCACCTTCCCCGGTGGAGTTGTGCATGGGGTGTGTTTGGAACATTTTGTCACCAGCCGAGTCCAAAATTCAGCGATTCCCCATCTCAGCCCAGAAAGCAGGTAGAACAAGTTTTGTGGTGCCTTTCAGCTGCCTACCGGGGTACTGTAAAAACTACCAACAGAACTCGTTTCTGGCACCTTCCCCGGTGGAGTTGTGCATGGGGTGTGTTTGGAACATTTTGTCACCAGCCGAGTCCAAAATTCAGCGATTCCCCATCTCAGCCCAGAAAGCAGGTAGAACAAGTTTTGTGGTGCCTTTCAGCTGCCTACCGGGGTAGTGTAAAAACTACCAACAGAACTCGTTTCTGGCACCTTCCCCGGTGGAGTTGTGCATGGGGTGTGTTTGGAACATTTTGTCACCAGCCGAGTCCAAAATTCAGCGATTCCCCATCTCAGCCCAGAAAGCAGGTAGAACAAGTTTTGTGGTGCCTTTCAGCTGCCTACCGGGGTAGTGTAAAAACTACCAACAGAACTCGTTTCTGGCACCTTCCCCGGTGGAGGTGTGCATGGGGTGTGTTTGGAACATTTTGTCACCAGCCGAGTCCAAAATTCAGCGATTCCCCATCTCAAGCCCAGAAAGCAGGTAGAACAAGTTTTGTGGTGCCTTTCAGCTGCCTACCGGGGTAGTGTAAAAACTACCAACAGAACTCGTTTCTGGCACCTTTGCCGGTGGAGCTGTGCATGGGGTGTGTTTGGAACATTTTGTCACCAGCCGAGTCCAAAATTCAGCTGTTCCCCATCTCAGCCCGGAAAGCAAGTAGAAAAACTTTTGTGGTGCCTTTCAGGTGCCTACCGGGGTAGTGTAAAAACTACCAACAGAACTCGTTTCTGGCACCTTCCCCGGTGGAGTTGTGCATGGGGTGTGTTTGGAACATTTTGTCACCAGCCGAGTCCAAAATTCAGCCGTTCCCCATCTCAGCCCAGAAAGCAGGTACAACAAGTTTTGTGGTGCCTTTCAGCTGCCTACCGGGGTAGTGTAAAAACTACCAACAGAACTCCTTTCTGGCACCTTCCCCGGTGGAGTTGTGCATGGGCTGTGTTTGGAACATTTTGTCACCAGCCGAGTCCAAAATTCAGCCGTTCCCCATCTCAGCCCAGAAAGCAGGTACAACAAGTTTTGTGGTGCCTTTCAGCTGCCTACCGGGGTAGTGTAAAAACTACCAACAGAACTCGTTTCTGGCACCTTCCCCGGTGGAGTTGTGCATGGGGTGTGTTTGGAACATTTTGTCAGCAGCCGAGTCCAAAATTCAGCGATTCCCCATCTCAGCCCAGAAAGCAGGTAGAACAAGTTTTGTGGTGCCTTTCAGCTGCCTACCGGGGTAGTGTAAAAACTACCAACAGAACTCGTTTCTGGCACCTTCCCCGGTGGAGTTGTGCATGGGGTGTGTTTGGAACATTTTGTCACCAGCCGTGTCCAAAATTCAGCGTTTCCCCATCTCAGCCCAGAAAGCAGGTAGCAAAACTTTTGTGGTGCCTTTCAGCTGCCTACCGGGGTAGTGTAAAAACTACCAACAGAACTCGTTTCTGGCACCTTCCCCGGTGGAGTTGTGCATGGGGTGTGTTTGGAACATTTTGTCACCAGCCGAGTCCAAAATTCAGCGATTCCCCATCTCAGCCCAGAAAGCAGGTACAAAAAGTTTTGTGGTGCCTTTCAGCTGCCTACCGGGGTAGTGTAAAAACTACCAACAGAACTCGTTTCTGGCACCTTCCCCGGTGGAGTTGTGCATGGGGTGTGTTTGGAACATTTTGTCACCAGCCGAGTCCAAAATTCAGCGATTCCCCATCTCAGCCCAGAAAGCAGGTAGAACAAGTTTTGTGGTGCCTTTCAGCTGCCTACCGGGGTAGTGTAAAAACTACCAACAGAACTCGTTTCTGGCACCTTCCCCGGTGGAGTTGTGCATGGGGTGTGTTTGGAACATTTTGTTACCAGCCGAGTCCAAAATTCAGCCGTTCCCCATCTCAGCCCAGAAAGCAGGTAGAACAACTTTTGTGGTGCCTTTCAGCTGCCTACCGGGGTAGTGTAAAAACTACCAACAGAACTCGTTTCTGGCACCTTCCCGGTGGAGTTGTGCATGGGGTGTGTTTGGAACATTTTGTCACCAGCCGAGTCCAAAATTCAGCGATTCCCCATCTCAGCCCAGAAAGCAGGTAGAAAAACTTTTGTGGTGCCTTTCAGCTGCCTACCGGGGTAGTGTAAAAACTACCAACAGAACTCGTTTCTGGCACCTTCCCCGGTGGAGTTGTGCATGGGGTGTGTTTGGAACATTTTGTCAGCAGCCGAGTCCAAAATTCAGCTATTCCCCATCTCAGCCCAGAAAGCAGGTACAAAAAGTTTTGTGGTGCCTTTCAGCTGCCTACCGGGGTAGTGTAAAAACTACCAACAGAACTCGTTTCTGGCACCTTCCCCGGTGGAGTTGTGCATGGGGTGTGTTTGGAACATTTTGTCACCAGCCGAGTCCAAAATTCAGCGATTCCCCATCTCAGCCCAGAAAGCAGGTAGAACAAGTTTTGTGGTGCCTTTCAGCTGCCTACCGGGGTAGTGTAAAAACTACCAACAGAACTCGTTTCTGGCACCTTCCCCGGTGGAGTTGTGCATGGGGTGTGTTTGGAACATTTTGTCACCAGCCGAGTCCAAAACTCAGCGATTCCCCATCTCAGCCCAGAAAGCAGGTAGCAAAAGTTTTGTGGTGCCTTTCAGCTGCCTACCGGGGTACTGTAAAAACTACCAACAGAACTCCTTTCTGGCACCTTCCCCGGTGGAGTTGTGCATGGGGTGTGTTTGGAACATTTTGTCACCAGCCGAGTCCAAAATTCAGCGATTCTCCATCTCAGCCCAGAAAGCAGGTAGAACAAGTTTTGTGGTGCCTTTCAGCTGCCTACCGGGGTAGTGTAAAAACTACCAACAGAACTCGTTTCTGGCACCTTCCCCGGTGGAGTTGTGCATGGGGTGTGTTTGGAACATTTTGTCACCAGCCGAGTCCAAAATTCAGCGATTCCCCATCTCAGCCCAGAAAGCAGGTAGAAAAACTTTTGTGGTGCCTTTCAGCTGCCTACCGGGGTAGTGTAAAAACTACCAACAGAACTCGTTTCTGGCACCTTCCCCGGTGGAGTTGTGCATGGGGTGTGTTTGGAACATTTTGTCAGCAGCCGAGTCCAAAATTCAGCTATTCCCCATCTCAGCCCAGAAAGCAGGTACAAAAAGTTTTGTGGTGCCTTTCAGCTGCCTACCGGGGTAGTGTAAAAACTACCAACAGAAGTCGTTTCTGGCACCTTCCCCGGTGGAGTTGTGCATGGGGTGTGTTTGGAACATTTTGTCACCAGCCGAGTCCAAAATTCAGCGATTCCCCATCTCAGCCCAGAAAGCAGGTAGAACAAGTTTTGTGGTGCCTTTCAGCTGCCTACCGGGGTAGTGTAAAAACTACCAACAGAACTCGTTTCTGGCACCTTCCCCGGTGGAGTTGTGCATGGGGTGTGTTTGGAACATTTTGTCACCAGCCGAGTCCAAAACTCAGCGATTCCCCATCTCAGCCCAGAAAGCAGGTAGAACAAGTTTTGTGGTGCCTTTCAGCTGCCTACCGGGGTACTGGAAAAACTACCAACAGAACTCCTTTCTGGCACCTTCCCCGGTGGAGTTGTGCATGGGGTGTGTTTGGAACATTTTGTCACCAGCCGAGTCCAAAATTCAGCTGTTCTCCATCTCAGCCCAGAAAGCAGGTAGAACAAGTTTTGTGGTGCCTTTCAGCTGCCTACCGGGGTAGTGTAAAAACTACCAACAGAACTCGTTTCTGGCACCTTCCCCGGTGGAGTTGTGCATGGGGTGTGTTTGGAACATTTTGTCACCAGCCGAGTCCAAAATTCAGCGATTCCCCATCTCAGCCCAGAAAGCAGGTAGAACAAGTTTTGTGGTGCCTTTCAGCTGCCTACCGGGGTAGTGTAAAAACTACCAACAGAACTCGTTTCTGGCACCTTCCCCGGTGGAGTTGTGCATGGGGTGTGTTTGGAACATTTTGTCACCAGCCGAGTCCAAAATTCAGCGATTCCCCATCTCAGCCCAGAAAGCAGGTAGAACAAGTTTTGTGGTGCCTTTCAGCTGCCTACCGGGGTAGTGTAAAAACTACCAAGAGAACTCCTTTCTGGCACCTTCCCCGGTGGAGTTGTGCATGGGGTGTGTTTGGAACATTTTGTCACCAGCCGAGTCCAAAATTCAGCGATTCCCCATCTCAGCCCAGAAAGCAGGTAGAACAAGTTTTGTGGTGCCTTTCAGCTGCCTACCGGGGTAGTGTAAAAACTACCAACAGAACTCGTTTCTGGCACCTTCCCCGGTGGAGTTGTGCATGGGCTGTGTTTGGAACATTTTGTCACCAGCCGTGTCCAAAATTCAGCGATTCCCCATCTCAGCCCAGAAAGCAGGTAGAACAAGTTTTGTGGTGCCTTTCAGGTGCCTACCGGGGTAGTGTAAAAACTACCAACAGAACTCGTTTCTGGCACCTTCCCCGGTGGAGTTGTGCATGGGGTGTGTTTGGAACATTTTGTCACCAGCCGAGTCCAAAATTCAGCTATTCCCCATCTCAGCCCAGAAAGCAGGTACAAAAAGTTTTGTGGTGCCTTTCAGCTGCCTACCGGGGTAGTGTAAAAACTACCAACAGAACTCGTTTCTGGCACCTTCCCCGGTGGAGTTGTGCATGGGGTGTGTTTGGAACATTTTGTCACCAGCCGAGTCCAAAATTCAGCGATTCCCCATCTCAGCCCAGAAAGCAGGTAGAACAAGTTTTGTGGTGCCTTTCAGCTGCCTACCGGGGTACTGTAAAAACTACCAACAGAACTCGTTTCTGGCACCTTCCCCGGTGGAGTTGTGCATGGGGTGTGTTTGGAACATTTTGTTACCAGCCGAGTCCAAAATTCAGCCGTTCCCCATCTCAGCCCAGAAAGCAGGTAGAACAAGTTTTGTGGTGCCTTTCAGCTGCCTACCGGGGTAGTGTAAAAACTACCAACAGAACTCGTTTCTGGCACCTTCCCCGGTGGAGTTGTGCATGGGGTGTGTTTGGAACATTTTGTCACCAGCCGAGTCCAAAATTCAGCGATTCCCCATCTCAGCCCAGAAAGCAGGTAGAACAAGTTTTGTGGTGCCTTTCAGCTGCCTACCGGGGTACTGTAAAAACTACCAACAGAACTCGTTTCTGGCACCTTCCCCGGTGGAGTTGTGCATGGGGTGTGTTTGGAACATTTTGTCAGCAGCCGAGTCCAAAATTCAGCTGATCCCCATCTCAGCCCAGAAAGCAGGTACAAAAAGTTTTGTGGTGCCTTTCAGCTTCCTACCGGGGTAGTGTAAAAACTACCAACAGAACTTGTTTCTGGCACCTTCCCCGGTGGAGTTGTGCATGGGGTGTGTTTGGAACATTTTGTCACCAGCCGAGTCCAAAATTCAGCGATTCCCCATCTCAGCCCAGAAAGCAGGTAGAACAAGTTTTGTGGTGCCTTTCAGCTGCCTACCGGGGTAGTGTAAAAACTACCAACAGAACTCGTTTCTGGCACCTTCCCCGGTGGAGTTGTGCATGGGGTGTGTTTGGAACATTTTGTCACCAGCCGAGTCCAAAATTCAGCGATTCCCCATCTCAGCCCAGAAAGCAGGTAGAACAAGTTTTGTGGTGCCTTTCAGCTGCCTACCGGGGTAGTGTAAAAACTACCAACAGAACTCGTTTCTGGCACCTTCCCCGGTGGAGTTGTGCATGGGGTGTGTTTGGAACATTTTGTCACCAGCCGAGTCCAAAATTCAGCGATTCCCCATCTCAAGCCCAGAAAGCAGGTAGAACAAGTTTTGTGGTGCCTTTCAGCTGCCTACCGGGGTAGTGTAAAAACTACCAACAGAACTCGTTTCTGGCACCTTCCCCGGTGGAGTTGTGCATGGGGTGTGTTTGGAACATTTTGTCACCAGCCGAGTCCAAAACTCAGCCGTTCCCCATCTCAGCCCAGAAAGCAGGTAGAACAAGTTTTGTGGTGCCTTTCAGCTGCCTACCGGGGTAGTGTAAAAACTACCAACAGAACTCGTTTCTGGCACCTTCCCCGGTGGAGTTGTGCATGGGCTGTGTTTGGAACATTTTGTCAGCAGCCGAGTCCAAAATTCAGCGATTCCCCATCTCAGCCCAGAAAGCAGGTAGAACAAGTTTTGTGGTGCCTTTCAGCTGCCTACCGGGGTAGTGTAAAAACTACCAACAGAACTCGTTTCTGGCACCTTCCCCGGAGGAGTTGTGCATGGGGTGTGTTTGGAACATTTTGTCAGCAGCCGAGTCCAAAATTCAGCTGATCCCCATCTCAGCCCAGAAAGCAGGTACAAAAAGTTTTGTGGTGCCTTTCAGCTTCCTACCGGGGTAGTGTAAAAACTACCAACAGAACTCGTTTCTGGCACCTTCCCCGGTGGAGTTGTGCATGGGGTGTGTTTGGAACATTTTGTCACCAGCCGAGTCCAAAATTCAGCCGTTCCCCATCTCAGCCCAGAAAGCAGGTAGAACAAGTTTTGTGGTGCCTTTCAGCTGCCTACCGGGGTAGTGTAAAAACTACCAACAGAACTCGTTTCTGGCACCTTCCCCGGTGGAGTTGTGCATGGGGTGTGTTTGGAACATTTTGTCACCAGCCGAGTCCAAAATTCAGCTATTCCCCATCTCAGCCCAGAAAGCAGGTACAAAAAGTTTTGTGGTGCCTTTCAGCTGCCTACCGGGGTAGTGTAAAAACTACCAACAGAACTCCTTTCTGGCACCTTCCCCGGTGGAGTTGTGCATGGGCTGTGTTTGGAACATTTTGTCACCAGCCGAGTCCAAAATTCAGCGATTCCCCATCTCAGCCCAGAAAGCAGGTAGAACAAGTTTTGTGGTGCCTTTCAGCTGCCTACCGGGGTAGTGTAAAAACTACCAACAGAACTCGTTTCTGGCACCTTCCCCGGTGGAGTTGTGCATGGGGTGTGTTTGGAACATTTTGTCACCAGCCGAGTCCAAAATTCAGCCGTTCCCCATCTCAAGCCCAGAAAGCAGGTAGAACAAGTTTTGTGGTGCCTTTCAGCTGCCTACCGGGGTAGTGTAAAAACTACCAACAGAACTCGTTTCTGGCACCTTCCCCGGTGGAGTTGTGCATGGGGTGTGTTTGGAACATTTTGTCACCAGCCGAGTCCAAAACTCAGCCGTTCCCCATCTCAGCCCAGAAAGCAGGTAGAACAAGTTTTGTGGTGCCTTTCAGCTGCCTACCGGGGTAGTGTAAAAACTACCAACAGAACTCGTTTCTGGCACCTTCCCCGGTGGAGTTGTGCATGGGCTGTGTTTGGAACATTTTGTCAGCAGCCGAGTCCAAAATTCAGCGATTCCCCATCTCAGCCCAGAAAGCAGGTAGAACAAGTTTTGTGGTGCCTTTCAGCTGCCTACCGGGGTAGTGTAAAAACTACCAACAGAACTCGTTTCTGGCACCTTCC
Source organism: Falco cherrug (assembly GCF_023634085.1). Classification (NCBI taxonomy): domain Eukaryota; kingdom Metazoa; phylum Chordata; class Aves; order Falconiformes; family Falconidae; genus Falco; species Falco cherrug. The sequence continues at coordinate 329,025 of NW_026599311.1, read as the reverse complement.
CCGGTGGAGTTGTGCATGGGGTGTGTTTGGAACATTTTGTCAGCAGCCGAGTCCAAAATTCAGCGATTCCCCATCTCAGCCCAGAAAGCAGGTAGAACAAGTTTTGTGGTGCCTTTCAGCTGCCTACCGGGGTAGTGTAAAAACTACCAACAGAAGTCGTTTCTGGCACCTTCCCCGGTGGAGTTGTGCATGGGGTGTGTTTGGAACATTTTGTCACCAGCCGAGTCCAAAATTCAGCGATTCCCCATCTCAGCCCAGAAAGCAGGTAGAACAAGTTTTGTGGTGCTTTTCAGCTGCCTACCGGGGTACTGTAAAAACTACCAACAGAACTCGTTTCTGGCACCTTCCCCGGTGGAGTTGTGCATGGGGTGTGTTTGGAACATTTTGTCACCAGCCGAGTCCAAAATTCAGCGATTCCCCATCTCAGCCCAGAAAGCAGGTAGAACAAGTTTTGTGGTGCCTTTCAGCTGCCTACCGGGGTAGTGTAAAAACTACCAACAGAACTCGTTTCTGGCACCTTCCCCGGTGGAGCTGTGCATGGGCTGTGTTTGGAACATTTTGTCACCAGCCGTGTCCAAAATTCAGCGATTCCCCATCTCAGCCCAGAAAGCAGGTAGAAAAACTTTTGTGGTGCCTTTCAGCTGCCTACCGGGGTAGTGTAAAAACTACCAACAGAACTCGTTTCTGGCACCTTCCCCGGTGGAGTTGTGCATGGGGTGTGTTTGGAACATTTTGTCACCAGCCGAGTCCAAAATTCAGCTATTCCCCATCTCAGCCCAGAAAGCAGGTACAAAAAGTTTTGTGGTGCCTTTCAGCTGCCTACCGGGGTAGTGTAAAAACTACCAACAGAACTCGTTTCTGGCACCTTCCCCGGTGGAGTTGTGCATGGGGTGTGTTTGGAACATTTTGTCAGCAGCCGAGTCCAAAATTCAGCGATTCCCCATCTCAGCCCAGAAAGCAGGTAGAACAAGTTTTGTGGTGCCTTTCAGCTGCCTACCGGGGTAGTGTAAAAACTACCAACAGAACTCGTTTCTGGCACCTTCCCCGGTGGAGTTGTGCATGGGGTGTGTTTGGAACATTTTGTTACCAGCCGAGTCCAAAATTCAGCCGTTCCCCATCTCAGCCCAGAAAGCAGGTAGAACAAGTTTTGTGGTGCCTTTCAGCTGCCTACCGGGGTAGTGTAAAAACTACCAACAGAACTCGTTTCTGGCACCTTCCCCGGTGGAGTTGTGCATGGGGTGTGTTTGGAACATTTTGTCAGCAGCCGAGTCCAAAATTCAGCGATTCCCCATCTCAGCCCAGAAAGCAGGTAGAACAAGTTTTGTGGTGCCTTTCAGCTGCCTACCGGGGTAGTGTAAAAACTACCAACAGAACTCGTTTCTGGCACCTTCCCCGGTGGAGTTGTGCATGGGGTGTGTTTGGAACATTTTGTCAGCAGCCGAGTCCAAAATTCAGCTGATCCCCATCTCAGCCCAGAAAGCAGGTAGAACAAGTTTTGTGGTGCCTTTCAGCTGCCTACCGGGGTAGTGTAAAAACTACCAACCGAACTCGTTTCTGGCACCTTCCCCGGTGGAGTTGTGCATGGGGTGTGTTTGGAACATTTTGTCACCAGCCGAGTCCAAAATTCAGCCGTTCCCCATCTCAAGCCCAGAAAGCAGGGAGAACAAGTTTTGTGGTGCCTTTCAGCTGCCTACCGGGGTAGTGTAAAAACTACCAACAGAACTCGTTTCTGGCACCTTCCCCGGTGGAGTTGTGCATGGGGTGTGTTTGGAACATTTTGTCACCAGCCGAGTCCAAAACTCAGCCGTTCCCCATCTCAGCCCAGAAAGCAGGTAGAACAAGTTTTGTGGTGCCTTTCAGCTGCCTACCGGGGTAGTGTAAAAACTACCAACAGAACTCGTTTCTGGCACCTTCCCCGGTGGAGTTGTGCATGGGCTGTGTTTGGAACATTTTGTGAGCAGCCGAGTCCAAAATTCAGCGATTCCCCATCTCAGCCCAGAAAGCAGGTAGAACAAGTTTTGTGGTGCCTTTCAGCTGCCTACCGGGGTAGTGTAAAAACTACCAACAGAACTCGTTTCTGGCACCTTCCCCGGTGGAGTTGTGCATGGGGTGTGTTTGGAACATTTTGTCAGCAGCCGAGTCCAAAATTCAGCGATTCCCCATCTCAGCCCAGAAAGCAGGTAGAACAAGTTTTGTGGTGCCTTTCAGCTGCCTACCGGGGTAGTGTAAAAACTACCAACAGAAGTCGTTTCTGGCACCTTCCCCGGTGGAGTTGTGCATGGGGTGTGTTTGGAACATTTTGTCACCAGCCGAGTCCAAAATTCAGCGATTCCCCATCTCAGCCCAGAAAGCAGGTAGAACAAGTTTTGTGGTGCTTTTCAGCTGCCTACCGGGGTAGTGTAAAAACTACCAACAGAACTCGTTTCTGGCACCTTCCCCGGTGGAGTTGTGCATGGGGTGTGTTTGGAACATTTTGTCACCAGCCGAGTCCAAAATTCAGCGATTCCCCATCTCAGCCCAGAAAGCAGGTAGAACAAGTTTTGTGGTGCCTTTCAGCTGCCTACCGGGGTAGTGTAAAAACTACCAACAGAACTCGTTTCTGGCACCTTCCCCGGTGGAGTTGTGCATGGGGTGTGTTTGGAACATTTTGTCACCAGCCGAGTCCAAAATTCAGCGATTCTCCATCTCAGCCCAGAAAGCAGGTAGAACAAGTTTTGTGGTGCCTTTCAGCTGCCTACCGGGGTAGTGTAAAAACTACCAACAGAACTCGTTTCTGGCACCTTCCCCGGTGGAGTTGTGCATGGGCTGTGTTTGGAACATTTTGTCAGCTGCCGAGTCCAAAACTCAGCGATTCCCCATCTCAGCCCAGAAAGCAGGTAGAACAAGTTTTGTGGTGCCTTTCAGCTGCCTACCGGGGTAGTGTAAAAACTACCAACAGAACTCGTTTCTGGCACCTTCCCCGGTGGAGTTGTGCATGGGGTGTGTTTGGAACATTTTGTCACCAGCCGAGTCCAAAATTCAGCGATTCCCCATCTCAGCCCAGAAAGCAGGTAGAACAAGTTTTGTGGTGCCTTTCAGCTGCCTACCGGGGTAGTGTAAAAACTACCAACAGAACTCGTTTCTGGCACCTTCCCCGGTGGAGTTGTGCATGGGGTGTGTTTGGAACATTTTGTCACCAGCCGAGTCCAAAATTCAGCGATTCCCCATCTCAGCCCAGAAAGCAGGTAGAACAAGTTTTGTGGTGCCTTTCAGCTGCCTACCGGGGTAGTGTAAAAACTACCAACAGAACTCGTTTCTGGCACCTTCCCCGGTGGAGTTGTGCATGGGGTGTGTTTGGAACATTTTGTTACCAGCCGAGTCCAAAATTCAGCCGTTCCCCATCTCAGCCCAGAAAGCAGGTAGAACAAGTTTTGTGGTGCCTTTCAGCTGCCTACCGGGGTAGTGTAAAAACTACCAACAGAACTCGTTTCTGGCACCTTCCCCGGTGGAGTTGTGCATGGGGTGTGTTTGGAACATTTTGTCAGCAGCCGAGTCCAAAATTCAGCGATTCCCCATCTCAGCCCAGAAAGCAGGTAGAACAAGTTTTGTGGTGCCTTTCAGCTGCCTACCGGGGTACTGTAAAAACTACCAACAGAACTCGTTTCTGGCACCTTCCCCGGTGGAGTTGTGCATGGGGTGTGTTTGGAACATTTTGTCAGCAGCCGAGTCCAAAATTCAGCTGATCCCCATCTCAGCCCAGAAAGCAGGTACAAAAAGTTTTGTGGTGCCTTTCAGCTTCCTACCGGGGTAGTGTAAAAACTACCAACAGAACTCGTTTCTGGCACCTTCCCCGGTGGAGTTGTGCATGGGGTGTGTTTGGAACATTTTGTCACCAGCTGAGTCCAAAATTCAGCGATTCCCCATCTCAGCCCAGAAAGCAGGTAGAACAAGTTTTGTGGTGCCTTTCAGCTGCCTACCGGGGTAGTGTAAAAACTACCAACAGAACTCGTTTCTGGCACCTTCCCCGGTGGAGTTGTGCATGGGGTGTGTTTGGAACATTTTGTCACCAGCCGAGTCCAAAATTCAGCGATTCCCCATCTCAGCCCAGAAAGCAGGTAGAACAAGTTTTGTGGTGCCTTTCAGCTGCCTACCGGGGTAGTGTAAAAACTACCAACAGAACTCGTTTCTGGCACCTTCCCCGGTGGAGTTGTGCATGGGGTGTGTTTGGAACATTTTGTCACCAGCCGAGTCCAAAATTCAGCGATTCCCCATCTCAGCCCAGAAAGCAGGTAGAACAAGTTTTGTGGTGCCTTTCAGCTGCCTACCGGGGTAGTGTAAAAACTACCAACAGAACTCGTTTCTGGCACCTTCCCCGGTGGAGTTGTGCATGGGGTGTGTTTGGAACATTTTGTCACCAGCCGAGTCCAAAATTCAGCGATTCCCCATCTCAAGCCCAGAAAGCAGGTAGAACAAGTTTTGTGGTGCCTTTCAGCTGCCTACCGGGGTAGTGTAAAAACTACCAACAGAACTCGTTTCTGGCACCTTCCCCGGTGGAGTTGTGCATGGGGTGTGTTTGGAACATTTTGTCACCAGCCGAGTCCAAAACTCAGCCGTTCCCCATCTCAGCCCAGAAAGCAGGTAGAACAAGTTTTGTGGTGCCTTTCAGCTGCCTACCGGGGTAGTGTAAAAACTACCAACAGAACTCGTTTCTGGCACCTTCCCCGGTGGAGTTGTGCATGGGCTGTGTTTGGAACATTTTGTCAGCAGCCGAGTCCAAAATTCAGCGATTCCCCATCTCAGCCCAGAAAGCAGGTAGAACAAGTTTTGTGGTGCCTTTCAGCTGCCTACCGGGGTAGTGTAAAAACTACCAACAGAACTCGTTTCTGGCACCTTCCCCGGAGGAGTTGTGCATGGGGTGTGTTTGGAACATTTTGTCAGCAGCCGAGTCCAAAATTCAGCTGATCCCCATCTCAGCCCAGAAAGCAGGTACAAAAAGTTTTGTGGTGCCTTTCAGCTTCCTACCGGGGTAGTGTAAAAACTACCAACAGAACTCGTTTCTGGCACCTTCCCCGGTGGAGTTGTGCATGGGGTGTGTTTGGAACATTTTGTCACCAGCCGAGTCCAAAATTCAGCGATTCCCCATCTCAGCCCAGAAAGCAGGTAGAACAAGTTTTGTGGTGCCTTTCAGCTGCCTACCGGGGTACTGTAAAAACTACCAACAGAACTCGTTTCTGGCACCTTCCCCGGTGGAGTTGTGCATGGGGTGTGTTTGGAACATTTTGTCAGCAGCCGAGTCCAAAATTCAGCGATTCCCCATCTCAGCCCAGAAAGCAGGTACAAAAAGTTTTGTGGTGCCTTTCAGCTGCCTACCGGGGTAGTGTAAAAACTACCAACAGAACTCGTTTCTGGCACCTTCCCCGGTGGAGGTGTGCATGGGGTGTGTTTGGAACATTTTGTCACCAGCCGAGTCCAAAATTCAGCGATTCCCCATCTCAGCCCAGAAAGCAGGTAGAACAAGTTTTGTGGTGCCTTTCAGCTGCCTACCGGGGTAGTGTAAAAACTACCAACAGAACTCGTTTCTGGCACCTTCCCCGGTGGAGTTGTGCATGGGGTGTGTTTGGAACATTTTGTCACCAGCCGAGTCCAAAATTCAGCCGTTCCCCATCTCAAGCCCAGAAAGCAGGTAGAACAAGTTTTGTGGTGCCTTTCAGGTGCCTACTGGGGTAGTGTAAAAACTACCAACAGAACTCGTTTCTGGCACCTTCCCCGGTGGAGTTGTGCATGGGGTGTGTTTGGAACATTTTGTCACCAGCCGAGTCCAAAACTCAGCCGTTCCCCATCTCAGCCCAGAAAGCAGGTAGAACAAGTTTTGTGGTGCCTTTCAGCTGCCTACCGGGGTAGTGTAAAAACTACCAACAGAACTCGTTTCTGGCACCTTCCCCGGTGGAGTTGTGCATGGGCTGTGTTTGGAACATTTTGTCAGCAGCCGAGTCCAAAATTCAGCGATTCCCCATCTCAGCCCAGAAAGCAGGTAGAACAAGTTTTGTGGTGCCTTTCAGCTGCCTACCGGGGTAGTGTAAAAACTACCAACAGAACTCGTTTCTGGCACCTTCCCCGGTGGAGTTGTGCATGGGGTGTGTTTGGAACATTTTGTCAGCAGCCGAGTCCAAAATTCAGCGATTCCCCATCTCAGCCCAGTAAGCAGGTAGAACAAGTTTTGTGGTGCCTTTCAGCTGCCTACCGGGGTAGTGTAAAAACTACCAACAGAACTCGTTTCTGGCACCTTCCCCGGTGGAGTTGTGCATGGGGTGTGTTTGGAACATTTTGTCACCAGCCAAGTCCAAAATTCAGCGATTCCCCATCTCAGCCCAGAAAGCAGGTAGAACAAGTTTTGTGGTGCTTTTCAGCTGCCTACCGGGGTACTGTAAAAACTACCAACAGAACTCGTTTCTGGCACCTTCCCCGGTGGAGTTGTGCATGGGGTGTGTTTGGAACATTTTGTCACCAGCCGAGTCCAAAATTCAGCGATTCCCCATCTCAGCCCAGAAAGCAGGTAGAACAAGTTTTGTGGTGCCATTCAGCTGCCTACCGGGGTAGTGTAAAAACTACCAACAGAACTCGTTTCTGGCACCTTCCCCGGTGGAGTTGTGCATGGGGTGTGTTTGGAACATTTTGTCACCAGCCGAGTCCAAAATTCAGCGATTCTCCATCTCAGCCCAGAAAGCAGGTAGAACAAGTTTTGTGGTGCCTTTCAGCTGCCTACCGGGGTAGTGTAAAAACTACCAACAGAACTCGTTTCTGGCACCTTCCCCGGTGGAGTTGTGCATGGGGTGTGTTTGGAACATTTTGTCAGCTGCCGAGTCCAAAACTCAGCGATTCCCCATCTCAGCCCAGAAAGCAGGTACAACAAGTTTTGTGGTGCCTTTCAGCTGCCTACCGGGGTAGTGTAAAAACTACCAACAGAACTCGTTTCTGGCACCTTCCCCGGTGGAGTTGTGCATGGGGTGTGTTTGGAACATTTTGTCACCAGCCGAGTCCAAAATTCAGCGATTCCCCATCTCAAGCCCAGAAAGCAGGTAGAACAAGTTTTGTGGTGCCTTTCAGCTGCCTACCGGGGTAGTGTAAAAACTACCAACAGAACTCGTTTCTGGCACCTTCCCCGGTGGAGTTGTGCATGGGGTGTGTTTGGAACATTTTGTCACCAGCCGAGTCCAAAATTCAGCGATTCCCCATTTCAGCCCAGAAAGCAGGTACAACAAGTTTTGTGGTGCCTTTCAGCTGCCTACCGGGGTACTGTAAAAACTACCAACAGAACTCGTTTCTGGCACCTTCCCCGGTGGAGTTGTGCAGGGGGTGTGTTTGGAACATTTTGTCAGCAGCCGAGTCCAAAATTCAGCTATTCCCCATCTCAGCCCAGAAAGCAGGTACAAAAAGTTTTGTGGTGCCTTTCAGCTGCCTACCGGGGTAGTGTAAAAACTACCAACAGAACTCGTTTCTGGCACCTTCCCCGGTGGAGTTGTGCATGGGGTGTGTTTGGAACATTTTGTCACCAGCCGAGTCCAAAATTCAGCGATTCCCCATCTCAGCCCAGAAAGCAGGTACAACAAGTTTTGTGGTGCCTTTCAGCTGCCTACCGGGGTAGTGTAAAAACTACCAACAGAACTCGTTTCTGGCACCTTCCCCGGTGGAGTTGTGCATGGGGTGTGTTTGGAACATTTTGTCACCAGCCGAGTCCAAAATTCAGCGATTCCCCATCTCAGCCCAGAAAGCAGGTAGAACAAGTTTTGTGGTGCCTTTCAGCTGCCTACCGGGGTAGTGTAAAAACTACCAACAGAACTCCTTTCTGGCACCTTCCCCGGTGGAGGTGTGCATGGGGTGTGTTTGGAACATTTTGTCACCAGCCGAGTCCAAAATTCAGCGATTCCCCATCTCAGCCCAGAAAGGAGGTAGAACAAGTTTTGTGGTGCCTTTCAGCTGCCTACCGGGGTAGTGTAAAAACTACCAACAGAACTCGTTTCTGGCACCTTCCCCGGTGGAGTTGTGCATGGGGTGTGTTTGGAACATTTTGTCACCAGCCGAGTCCAAAATTCAGCGATTCCCCATCTCAGCCCAGAAAGCAGGTAGAACAAGTTTTGTGGTGCCTTTCAGCTGCCTACCGGGGTACTGTAAAAACTACCAACAGAACTCGTTTCTGGCACCTTCCCCGGTGGAGTTGTGCATGGGGTGTGTTTGGAACATTTTGTCAGCAGCCGAGTCCAAAATTCAGCGATTCCCCATCTCAGCCCAGTAAGCAGGTACAAAAAGTTTTGTGGTGCCTTTCAGGTGCCTACCGGGGTAGTGTAAAAACTACCAACAGAACTCGTTTCTGGCACCTTCCCCGGTGGAGTTGTGCATGGGGTGTGTTTGGAACATTTTGTCACCAGCCAAGTCCAAAATTCAGCGATTCCCCATCTCAGCCCAGAAAGCAGGTAGAACAAGTTTTGTGGTGCTTTTCAGCTGCCTACCGGGGTACTGTAAAAACTACCAACAGAACTCGTTTCTGGCACCTTCCCCGGTGGAGTTGTGCATGGGGTGTGTTTGGAACATTTTGTCACCAGCCGAGTCCAAAATTCAGCGATTCCCCATCTCAGCCCAGAAAGCAGGTAGAACAAGTTTTGTGGTGCCATTCAGCTGCCTACCGGGGTAGTGTAAAAACTACCAACAGAACTCGTTTCTGGCACCTTCCCCGGTGGAGTTGTGCATGGGGTGTGTTTGGAACATTTTGTCACCAGCCGAGTCCAAAATTCAGCGATTCTCCATCTCAGCCCAGAAAGCAGGTAGAACAAGTTTTGTGGTGCCTTTCAGCTGCCTACCGGGGTAGTGTAAAAACTACCAACAGAACTCGTTTCTGGCACCTTCCCCGGTGGAGTTGTGCATGGGGTGTGTTTGGAACATTTTGTCAGCTGCCGAGTCCAAAACTCAGCGATTCCCCATCTCAGCCCAGAAAGCAGGTACAACAAGTTTTGTGGTGCCTTTCAGCTGCCTACCGGGGTAGTGTAAAAACTACCAACAGAACTCGTTTCTGGCACCTTCCCCGGTGGAGTTGTGCATGGGGTGTGTTTGGAACATTTTGTCACCAGCCGAGTCCAAAATTCAGCGATTCCCCATCTCAAGCCCAGAAAGCAGGTAGAACAAGTTTTGTGGTGCCTTTCAGCTGCCTACCGGGGTAGTGTAAAAACTACCAACAGAACTCGTTTCTGGCACCTTCCCCGGTGGAGTTGTGCATGGGGTGTGTTTGGAACATTTTGTCACCAGCCGAGTCCAAAATTCAGCGATTCCCCATTTCAGCCCAGAAAGCAGGTACAACAAGTTTTGTGGTGCCTTTCAGCTGCCTACCGGGGTACTGTAAAAACTACCAACAGAACTCGTTTCTGGCACCTTCCCCGGTGGAGTTGTGCATGGGGTGTGTTTGGAACATTTTGTCACCAGCCGAGTCCAAAATTCAGCGATTCCCCATCTCAGCCCAGAAAGCAGGTAGAACAAGTTTTGTGGTGCCTTTCAGCTGCCTACCGGGGTACTGTAAAAACTACCAACAGAACTCGTTTCTGGCACCTTCCCCGGTGGAGTTGTGCATGGGGTGTGTTTGGAACATTTTGTCACCAGCCGAGTCCAAAATTCAGCGATTCCCCATCTCAGCCCAGAAAGGAGGTAGAACAAGTTTTGTGGTGCCTTTCAGCTGCCTACCGGGGTAGTGTAAAAACTACCAACAGAACTCGTTTCTGGCACCTTCCCCGGTGGAGTTGTGCATGGGGTGTGTTTGGAACATTTTGTCACCAGCCGAGTCCAAAATTCAGCGATTCCCCATCTCAGCCCAGAAAGCAGGTAGAACAAGTTTTGTGGTGCCTTTCAGCTGCCTACCGGGGTACTGTAAAAACTACCAACAGAACTCGTTTCTGGCACCTTCCCCGGTGGAGTTGTGCAGGGGGTGTGTTTGGAACATTTTGTCAGCAGCCGAGTCCAAAATTCAGCTATTCCCCATCTCAGCCCAGAAAGCAGGTACAAAAAGTTTTGTGGTGCCTTTCAGCTGCCTACCGGGGTAGTGTAAAAACTACCAACAGAACTCGTTTCTGGCACCTTCCCCGGTGGAGTTGTTCATGGGGTGTGTTTGGAACATTTTGTCACCAGCCGAGTCCAAAATTCAGCGATTCCCCATCTCAGCCCAGAAAGCAGGTACAACAAGTTTTGTGGTGCCTTTCAGCTGCCTACCGGGGTAGTGTAAAAACTACCAACAGAACTCGTTTCTGGCACCTTCCCCGGTGGAGTTGTGCATGGGGTGTGTTTGGAACATTTTGTCACCAGCCGAGTCCAAAATTCAGCGATTCCCCATCTCAGCCCAGAAAGCAGGTAGAACAAGTTTTGTGGTGCCTTTCAGCTGCCTACCGGGGTAGTGTAAAAACTACCAACAGAACTCCTTTCTGGCACCTTCCCCGGTGGAGGTGTGCATGGGGTGTGTTTGGAACATTTTGTCACCAGCCGAGTCCAAAATTCAGCGATTCCCCATCTCAGCCCAGAAAGGAGGTAGAACAAGTTTTGTGGTGCCTTTCAGCTGCCTACCGGGGTAGTGTAAAAACTACCAACAGAACTCGTTTCTGGCACCTTCCCCGGTGGAGTTGTGCATGGGGTGTGTTTGGAACATTTTGTCACCAGCCGAGTCCAAAATTCAGCGATTCCCCATCTCAGCCCAGAAAGCAGGTAGAACAAGTTTTGTGGTGCCTTTCAGCTGCCTACCGGGGTACTGTAAAAACTACCAACAGAACTCGTTTCTGGCACCTTCCCCGGTGGAGTTGTGCAGGGGGTGTGTTTGGAACATTTTGTCAGCAGCCGAGTCCAAAATTCAGCTATTCCCCATCTCAGCCCAGAAAGCAGGTACAAAAAGTTTTGTGGTGCCTTTCAGCTGCCTACCGGGGTAGTGTAAAAACTACCAACAGAACTCGTTTCTGGCACCTTCCCCGGTGGAGTTGTGCATGGGGTGTGTTTGGAACATTTTGTCACCAGCCGAGTCCAAAATTCAGCGATTCCCCATCTCAGCCCAGAAAGCAGGTACAACAAGTTTTGTGGTGCCTTTCAGCTGCCTACCGGGGTAGTGTAAAAACTACCAACAGAACTCGTTTCTGGCACCTTCCCCGGTGGAGTTGTGCATGGGGTGTGTTTGGAACATTTTGTCACCAGCCGAGTCGAAAATTCAGCTGATCCCCATCTCAGCCCAGAAAGCAGGTAGAACAAGTTTTGTGGTGCCTTTCAGCTGCCTACCGGGGTAGTGTAAAAACTACCAACAGAACTCCTTTCTGGCACCTTCCCCGGTGGAGGTGTGCATGGGGTGTGTTTGGAACATTTTGTCACCAGCCGAGTCCAAAATTCAGCCGTTCCCCATCTCAGCCCAGAAAGCAGGTAGAACAAGTTTTGTGGTGCCTTTCTCTTGCCTACCGGGGTAGTGTAAAAACTACGAACAGAACTCGTTTCTGGCACCTTCCCCGGTGGAGTTGTGCATGGGGTGTGTTTGGAACATTTTGTCACCAGCCGAGTCCAAAATTCAGCGATTCCCCATCTCAGCCCAGAAAGCAGGTACAACAACTTTTGTGGTGCCTTTCAGCTGCCTACCGGGGTAGTGTAAAAACTACCAACAGAACTCGTTTCTGGCACCTTCCCCGGTGGAGTTGTGCATGGGGTGTGTTTGGAACATTTTGTCACCAGCCGAGTCCAAAATTCAGCCGTTCCCCATCTCAGCCCAGAAAGCAGGTAGAACAAGTTTTGTGGTGCCTTTCAGCTGCCTACCGGGGTAGTGTAAAAACTACCAACAGAACTCGTTTCTGGCACCTTCCCCGGTGGAGTTGTGCATGGGGTGTGTTTGGAACATTTTGTCACCAGCCGAGTCCAAAATTCAGCGATTCCCCATCTCAGCCCAGAAAGCAGGTAGAACAAGTTTTGTGGTGCTTTTCAGCTGCCTACCGGGGTAGTGTAAAAACTACCAACAGAACTCGTTTCTGGCACCTTCCCCGGTGGAGTTGTGCATGGGGTGTGTTTGGAACATTTTGTCACCAGCCGAGTCCAAAATTCAGCGATTCCCCATCTCAGCCCAGAAAGCAGGTAGAACAAGTTTTGTGGTGCCTTTCAGCTGCCTACCGGGGTAGTGTAAAAACTACCAACAGAACTCGTTTCTGGCACCTTCCCCGGTGGAGTTGTGCATGGGGTGTGTTTGGAACATTTTGTCACCAGCCGAGTCCAAAATTCAGCGATTCCCCATCTCAGCCCAGAAAGCAGGTAGAACAAGTTTTGTGGTGCCTTTCAGCTGCCTACCGGGGTACTGTAAAAACTACCAACAGAACTCGTTTCTGGCACCTTCCCCGGTGGAGTTGTGCATGGGGTGTGTTTGGAACATTTTGTCACCAGCCGAGTCCAAAATTCAGCGATTCCCCATCTCAGCCCAGAAAGCAGGTAGAACAAGTTTTGTGGTGCCTTTCAGCTGCCTACCGGGGTAGTGTAAAAACTACCAACAGAACTCATTTCTGGCACCTTCCCCGGTGGAGGTGTGCATGGGGTGTGTTTGGAACATTTTGTCAGCAGCCGAGTCCAAAATTCAGCGATTCCCCATCTCAGCCCAGAAAGCAGGTAGAACAAGTTTTGTGGTGCCTTTCAGCTGCCTACCGGGGTAGTGTAAAAACTACCAACAGAACTCGTTTCTGGCACCTTCCCCGGTGGAGTTGTGCATGGGGTGTGTTTGGAACATTTTGTCACCAGCCGAGTCCAAAATTCAGCGATTCTCCATCTCAGCCCAGAAAGCAGGTAGAACAAGTTTTGTGGTGCCTTTCAGCTGCCTACCGGGGTAGTGTAAAAACTACCAACAGAACTCCTTTCTGGCACCTTCCCCGGTGGAGGTGTGCATGGGGTGTGTTTGGAACATTTTGTCACCAGCCGAGTCCAAAATTCAGCCGTTCCCCATCTCAGCCCAGAAAGCAGGTAGAACAAGTTTTGTGGTGCCTTTCAGCTGCCTACCGGGGTAGTGTAAAAACTACCAACAGAACTCGTTTCTGGCACCTTCCCCGGTGGAGTTGTGCATGGGGTGTGTTTGGAACATTTTGTCACCAGCCGAGTCCAAAATTCAGCGATTCCCCATCTCAAGCCCAGAAAGCAGGTAGAACAAGTTTTGTGGTGCCTTTCAGCTGCCTACCGGGGTAGTGTAAAAACTACCAACAGAACTCGTTTCTGGCACCTTCCCCGGTGGAGTTGTGCATGGGGTGTGTTTGGAACATTTTGTCACCAGCCGAGTCCAAAATTCAGCGATTCCCCATCTCAGCCCAGAAAGCAGGTAGAACAAGTTTTGTGGTGCCTTTCAGCTGCCTACCGGGGTAGTGTAAAAACTACCAACAGAACTCGTTTCTGGCACCTTCCCCGGTGGAGTTGTGCATGGGCTGTGTTTGGAACATTTTGTCACCAGCCGAGTCCAAAATTCAGCGATTCCCCATCTCAGCCCAGAAAGCAGGTAGAACAAGTTTTGTGGTGCCTTTCAGCTGCCTACCGGGGTAGTGTAAAAACTACCAACAGAACTCGTTTCTGGCACCTTCCCCGGTGGAGTTGTGCATGGGGTGTGTTTGGAACATTTTGTCACCAGCCGAGTCCAAAATTCAGCGATTCCCCATCTCAGCCCAGAAAGCAGGTAGAACAAGTTTTGTGGTGCCTTTCAGCTGCCTACCGGGGTAGTGTAAAAACTACCAACAGAACTCGTTTCTGGCACCTTCCCCGGTGGAGTTGTGCATGGGGTGTGTTTGGAACATTTTGTCACCAGCCGAGTCCAAAATTCAGCGATTCCCCATCTCAGCCCAGAAAGCAGGTAGAACAAGTTTTGTGGTGCTTTTCAGCTGCCTACCGGGGTACTGTAAAAACTACCAACAGAACTCGTTTCTGGCACCTTCCCCGGTGGAGTTGTGCATGGGGTGTGTTTGGAACATTTTGTCACCAGCCGAGTCCAAAATTCAGCGATTCCCCATCTCAGCCCAGAAAGCAGGTAGAACAAGTTTTGTGGTGCCTTTCAGCTGCCTACCGGGGTAGTGTAAAAACTACCAACAGAACTCGTTTCTGGCACCTTCCCCGGTGGAGTTGTGCATGGGGTGTGTTTGGAACATTTTGTCACCAGCCGAGTCCAAAACTCAGCGATTCCCCATCTCAGCCCAGAAAGCAGGTAGAACAAGTTTTGTGGTGCCTTTCAGCTGCCTACCGGGGTAGTGTAAAAACTACCAACAGAACTCGTTTCTGGCACCTTCCCCGGTGGAGTTGTGCATGGGCTGTGTTTGGAACATTTTGTCACCAGCCGAGTCCAAAATTCAGCGATTCCCCATCTCAAGCCCAGAAAGCAGGTAGAACAAGTTTTGTGGTGCCTTTCAGCTGCCTACCGGGGTAGTGTAAAAACTACCAACAGAACTCGTTTCTGGCACCTTCCCCGGTGGAGTTGTGCATGGGGTGTGTTTGGAACATTTTGTCACCAGCCGAGTCCAAAATTCAGCGATTCCCCATCTCAGCCCAGAAAGCAGGTAGAACAAGTTTTGTGGTGCCTTTCAGCTGCCTACCGGGGTAGTGTAAAAACTACCAAGAGAACTCCTTTCTGGCACCTTCCCCGGTGGAGTTGTGCATGGGGTGTGTTTGGAACATTTTGTCACCAGCCGAGTCCAAAATTCAGCGATTCCCCATCTCAGCCCAGAAAGCAGGTAGAACAAGTTTTGTGGTGCCTTTCAGCTGCCTACCGGGGTAGTGTAAAAACTACCAACAGAACTCGTTTCTGGCACCTTCCCCGGTGGAGTTGTGCATGGGGTGTGTTTGGAACATTTTGTCACCAGCCGAGTCCAAAATTCAGCGATTCCCCATCTCAGCCCAGAAAGCAGGTAGAACAACTTTTGTGGTGCCTTTCAGCTGCCTACCGGGGTAGTGTAAAAACTACCAACAGAACTCGTTTCTGGCACCTTCCCCGGTGGAGTTGTGCATGGGGTGTGTTTGGAACATTTTGTCACCAGCCGAGTCCAAAATTCAGCGATTCCCCATCTCAGCCCAGAAAGCAGGTAGAACAAGTTTTGTGGTGCCTTTCAGCTGCCTACCGGGGTAGTGTAAAAACTACCAACAGAACTCGTTTCTGGCACCTTCCCCGGTGGAGTTGTGCATGGGGTGTGTTTGGAACATTTTGTCACCAGCCGAGTCCAAAATTCAGCCGTTCCCCATCTCAGCCCAGAAAGCAGGTAGAACAAGTTTTGTGGTGCCTTTCTCTTGCCTACCGGGGTAGTGTAAAAACTACCAACAGAACTCGTTTCTGGCACCTTCCCCGGTGGAGTTGTGCATGGGGTGTGTTTGGAACATTTTGTTACCAGCCGAGTCCAAAATTCAGCCGTTCCCCATCTCAGCCCAGAAAGCAGGTAGAACAAGTTTTGTGGTGCCTTTCAGCTGCCTACCGGGGTAGTGTAAAAACTACCAACAGAACTCGTTTCTGGCACCTTCCCCGGTGGAGTTGTGCATGGGGTGTGTTTGGAACATTTTGTCAGCAGCCGAGTCCAAAATTCAGCGATTCCCCATCTCAGCCCAGAAAGCAGGTAGAACAAGTTTTGTGGTGCCTTTCAGCTGCCTACCGGGGTAGTGTAAAAACTACCAACAGAACTCGTTTCTGGCACCTTCCCCGGTGGAGTTGTGCATGGGGTGTGTTTGGAACATTTTGTCACCAGCCGAGTCCAAAATTCAGCGATTCCCCATCTCAGCCCAGAAAGCAGGTAGAACAATTTTGTGGTGCCTTTCAGCTGCCTACCGGGGTAGTGTAAAAACTACCAACAGAACTCGTTTCTGGCACCTTCCCCGGTGGAGTTGTGCATGGGGTGTGTTTGGAACATTTTGTCACCAGCCGAGTCCAAAATTCAGCGATTCCCCATCTCAGCCCAGAAAGCAGGTAGAACAAGTTTTGTGGTGCCTTTCAGCTGCCTACCGGGGTAGTGTAAAAACTACCAACAGAACTCGTTTCTGGCACCTTCCCCGGTGGAGTTGTGCATGGGGTGTGTTTGGAACATTTTGTCACCAGCCGAGTCCAAAATTCAGCGATTCTCCATCTCAGCCCAGAAAGCAGGTAGAACAAGTTTTGTGGTGCCTTTCAGCTGCCTACCGGGGTAGTGTAAAAACTACCAACAGAACTCCTTTCTGGCACCTTCACCGGTGGAGCTGTGCATGGGGTGTGTTTGGAACATTTTGTCAGCAGCCGAGTCCAAAATTCAGCTGTTCCCCATCTCAGCCCAGAAAGCAAGTAGAAAAACTTTTGTGGTGCCTTTCAGGTGCCTACCGGGGTAGTGTAAAAACTACCAACAGAACTCGTTTCTGGCACCTTCCCCGGTGGAGTTGTGCATGGGGTGTGTTTGGAACATTTTGTCACCAGCCGAGTCCAAAATTCAGCCGTTCCCCATCTCAGCCCAGAAAGCAGGTAGAACAAGTTTTGTGGTGCCTTTCTCTTGCCTACCGGGGTAGTGTAAAAACTACCAACAGAACTCGTTTCTGGCACCTTCCCCGGTGGAGTTGTGCATGGGGTGTGTTTGGAACATTTTGTTACCAGCCGAGTCCAAAATTCAGCCGTTCCCCATCTCAGCCCAGAAAGCAGGTAGAACAAGTTTTGTGGTGCCTTTCAGCTGCCTACCGGGGTAGTGTAAAAACTACCAACAGAACTCGTTTCTGGCACCTTCCCCGGTGGAGTTGTGCATGGGGTGTGTTTGGAACATTTTGTCAGCAGCCGAGTCCAAAATTCAGCGATTCCCCATCTCAGCCCAGAAAGCAGGTAGAACAAGTTTTGTGGTGCCTTTCAGCTGCCTACCGGGGTAGTGTAAAAACTACCAACAGAACTCGTTTCTGGCACCTTCCCCGGTGGAGTTGTGCATGGGGTGTGTTTGGAACATTTTGTCAGCAGCCGAGTCCAAAATTCAGCGATTCCCCATCTCAGCCCAGAAAGCAGGTAGAACAAGTTTTGTGGTGCCTTTCAGCTGCCTACCGGGGTAGTGTAAAAACTACCAACAGAACTCGTTTCTGGCACCTTCCCCGGTGGAGTTGTGCATGGGGTGTGTTTGGAACATTTTGTCAGCAGCCGAGTCCAAAATTCAGCGATTCCCCATCTCAGCCCAGAAAGCAGGTAGAACAACTTTTGTGGTGCCTTTCAGCTGCCTACCGGGGTAGTGTAAAAACTACCAACAGAACTCGTTTCTGGCACCTTCCCCGGTGGAGTTGTGCATGGGGTGTGTTTGGAACATTTTGTCACCAGCCGAGTCCAAAATTCAGCGATTCCCCATCTCAGCCCAGAAAGCAGGTAGAACAACTTTTGTGGTGCCTTTCAGCTGCCTACCGGGGTAGTGTAAAAACTACCAACAGAACTCGTTTCTGGCACCTTCCCCGGTGGAGTTGTGCATGGGGTGTGTTTGGAACATTTTGTCACCAGCCGAGTCCAAAATTCAGCCGTTCCCCATCTCAGCCCAGAAAGCAGGTAGAACAAGTTTTGTGGTGCCTTTCAGCTGCCTACCGGGGTAGTGTAAAAACTACCAACGGAACTCGTTTCTGGCACCTTCCCCGGTGGAGGTGTGCATGGGGTGTGTTTGGAACATTTTGTCAGCAGCCGAGTCCAAAATTCAGCGATTCTCCATCTCAGCCCAGAAAGCAGGTAGAACAAGTTTTGTGGTGCCTTTCAGCTGCCTACCGGGGTAGTGTAAAAACTACCAACAGAACTCCTTTCTGGCACCTTTGCCGGTGGAGGTGTGCATGGGGTGTGTTTGGAACATTTTGTCACCAGCCGAGTCCAAAATTCAGCGATTCCCCATCTCAGCCCAGAAAGCAGGTACAACAACTTTTGTGGTGCCTTTCAGGTGCCTACCGGGGTAGTGTAAAAACTACCAACAGAACTCGTTTCTGGCACCTTCCCCGGTGGAGTTGTGCATGGGGTGTGTTTGGAACATTTTGTCACCAGCCGAGTCCAAAATTCAGCGATTCCCCATCTCAGCCCAGAAAGCAGGTAGAACAAGTTTTGTGGTGCCTTTCAGCTGCCTACCGGGGTAGTGTAAAAACTACCAACAGAACTCGTTTCTGGCACCTTCCCCGGTGGAGTTGTGCATGGGGTGTGTTTGGAACATTTTGTCAGCAGCCGAGTCCAAAATTCAGCGATTCCCCATCTCAGCCCAGAAAGCAGGTAGAACAAGTTTTGTGGTGCCTTTCAGCTGCCTACCGGGGTAGTGTAAAAACTACCAACAGAACTCGTTTCTGGCACCTTCCCCGGTGGAGTTGTGCATGGGGTGTGTTTGGAACATTTTGTCACCAGCCGAGTCCAAAATTCAGCGATTCCCCATCTCAGCCCAGAAAGCAGGTAGAAAAACTTTTGTGGTGCCTTTCATCTGCCTACCGGGGTAGTGTAAAAACTACCAACAGAACTCGTTTCTGGCACCTTCCCCGGTGGAGTTGTGCATGGGGTGTGTTTGGAACATTTTGTCACCAGCCGAGTCCAAAATTCAGCGATTCTCCATCTCAGCCCAGAAAGCAGGTAGAACAAGTTTTGTGGTGCCTTTCAGCTGCCTACCGGGGTAGTGTAAAAACTACCAACAGAACTCCTTTCTGGCACCTTCCCCGGTGGAGCTGTGCATGGGGTGTGTTTGGAACATTTTGTCAGCAGCCGAGTCCAAAATTCAGCTGTTCCCCATCTCAGCCCAGAAAGCAAGTAGAAAAACTTTTGTGGTGCCTTTCAGGTGCCTACCGGGGTAGTGTAAAAACTACCAACAGAACTCGTTTCTGGCACCTTCCCCGGTGGAGTTGTGCATGGGGTGTGTTTGGAACATTTTGTCACCAGCCGAGTCCAAAATTCAGCCGTTCCCCATCTCAGCCCAGAAAGCAGGTAGAACAAGTTTTGTGGTGCCTTTCTCTTGCCTACCGGGGTAGTGTAAAAACTACCAACAGAACTCGTTTCTGGCACCTTCCCCGGTGGAGTTGTGCATGGGGTGTGTTTGGAACATTTTGTTACCAGCCGAGTCCAAAATTCAGGGATTCCCCATCTCAGCCCAGAAAGCAGGTAGAACAAGTTTTGTGGTGCCTTTCAGCTGCCTACCGGGGTAGTGTAAAAACTACCAACAGAACTCGTTTCTGGCACCTTCCCCGGTGGAGTTGTGCATGGGGTGTGTTTGGAACATTTTGTCAGCAGCCGAGTCCAAAATTCAGCGATTCCCCATCTCAGCCCAGAAAGCAGGTAGAACAAGTTTTGTGGTGCCTTTCTCTTGCCTACCGGGGTAGTGTAAAAACTACCAACAGAACTCATTTCTGGCACCTTCCCCGGTGGAGTTGTGCATGGGGTGTGTTTGGAACATTTTGTCACCAGCCGAGTCCAAAATTCAGCGATTCCCCATCTCAGCCCAGAAAGCAGGTAGAACAAGTTTTGTGGTGCCTTTCAGCTGCCTACCGGGGTAGTGTAAAAACTACCAACAGAACTCGTTTCTGGCACCTTCCCCGGTGGAGTTGTGCATGGGGTGTGTTTGGAACATTTTGTCACCAGCCGAGTCCAAAATTCAGCGATTCCCCATCTCAGCCCAGAAAGCAGGTAGAACAACTTTTGTGGTGCCTTTCAGCTGCCTACCGGGGTAGTGTAAAAACTACCAACAGAACTCGTTTCTGGCACCTTCCCCGGTGGAGTTGTGCATGGGGTGTGTTTGGAACATTTTGTCAGCAGCCGAGTCCAAAATTCAGCGATTCCCCATCTCAGCCCAGAAAGCAGGTAGAACAAGTTTTGTGGTGCCTTTCAGCTGCCTACCGGGGTAGTGTAAAAACTACCAACAGAACTCGTTTCTGGCACCTTCCCCGGTGGAGTTGTGCATGGGGTGTGTTTGGAACATTTTGTCACCAGCCGAGTCCAAAATTCAGCCGTTCCCCATCTCAGCCCAGAAAGCAGGTAGAACAAGTTTTGTGGTGCCTTTCAGCTGCCTACCGGGGTAGTGTAAAAACTACCAACAGAACTCGTTTCTGGCACCTTCCCCGGTGGAGTTGTGCATGGGGTGTGTTTGGAACATTTTGTCAGCAGCCGAGTCCAAAATTCAGCGATTCTCCATCTCAGCCCAGAAAGCAGGTACAAAAAGTTTTGTGGTGCCTTTCAGCTGCCTACCGGGGTAGTGTAAAAACTACCAACAGAACTCGTTTCTGGCACCTTTGCCGGTGGAGGTGTGCATGGGGTGTGTTTGGAACATTTTGTCAGCAGCCGAGTCCAAAATTCAGCGATTCCCCATCTCAGCCCAGAAAGCAGGTACAACAACTTTTGTGGTGCCTTTCAGGTGCCTACCGGGGTAGTGTAAAAACTACCAACAGAACTCGTTTCTGGCACCTTCCCCGGTGGAGTTGTGCATGGGGTGTGTTTGGAACATTTTGTCACCAGCCGAGTCCAAAATTCAGCGATTCCCCATCTCAGCCCAGAAAGCAGGTAGAACAAGTTTTGTGGTGCCTTTCAGCTGCCTACCGGGGTAGTGTAAAAACTACCAACAGAACTCGTTTCTGGCACCTTCCCCGGTGGAGTTGTGCATGGGGTGTGTTTGGAACATTTTGTCACCAGCCGAGTCCAAAATTCAGCGATTCTCCATCTCAGCCCAGAAAGCAGGTAGAACAAGTTTTGTGGTGCCTTTCTCTTGCCTACCGGGGTAGTGTAAAAACTACCAACAGAACTCGTTTCTGGTACCTTCCCCGGTGGAGTTGTGCATGGGGTGTGTTTGGAACATTTTGTCAGCAGCCGAGTCCAAAATTCAGCCGTTCCCCATCTCAGCCCAGAAAGCAGGTAGAACAAGTTTTGTGGTGCCTTTCTCTTGCCTACCGGGGTAGTGTAAAAACTACCAACAGAACTCGTTTCTGGCACCTTCCCCGGTGGAGTTGTGCATGGGGTGTGTTAGGAACATTTTGTCACCAGCCGAGTCCAAAATTCAGCGATTCCCCATCTCAAGCCCAGAAAGCAGGGAGAACAAGTTTTGTGGTGCCTTTCAGCTGCCTACCGGGGTAGTGTAAAAACTACCAACAGAACTCGTTTCTGGCACCTTCCCCGGTGGAGTTGTGCATGGGGTGTGTTTGGAACATTTTGTCAGGAGCCGAGTCCAAAATTCAGCGATTCCCCATCTCAGCCCAGAAAGCAGGTACAACAAGTTTTGTGGTGCCTTTCAGCTGCCTACCGGGGTAGTGTAAAAACTACCAACAGAACTCGTTTCTGGCACCTTCCCCGGTGGAGTTGTGCAGGGGGTGTGTTTGGAACATTTTGTCACCAGCCGAGTCCAAAATTCAGCGATTCCCCATCTCAGCCCAGAAAGCAGGTAGAACAAGTTTTGTGGTGCCTTTCAGCTGCCTACCGGGGTAGTGTAAAAACTACCAACAGAACTCGTTTCTGGCACCTTCCCCGGTGGAGTTGTGCATGGGGTGTGTTTGGAACATTTTGTCACCAGCCGAGTCCAAAATTCAGCGATTCCCCATCTCAGCCCAGAAAGCAGGTACAACAAGTTTTGTGGTGCCTTTCAGCTGCCTACCGGGGTAGTGTAAAAACTACCAACAGAACTCGTTTCTGGCACCTTCCCCGGTGGAGTTGTGCATGGGGTGTGTTTGGAACATTTTGTCACCAGCCGAGTCCAAAATTCAGCGATTCCCCATCTCAGCCCAGAAAGCAGGTAGAACAAGTTTTGTGGTGCCTTTCAGCTGCCTACCGGGGTAGTGTAAAAACTACCAACAGAACTCGTTTCTGGCACCTTCCCCGGTGGAGTTGTGCATGGGGTGTGTTTGGAACATTTTGTTACCAGCCGAGTCCAAAATTCAGCCGTTCCCCATCTCAGCCCAGAAAGCAGGTAGAACAAGTTTTGTGGTGCCTTTCAGCTGCCTACCGGGGTAGTGTAAAAACTACCAACAGAACTCCTTTCTGGCACCTTTGCCGGTGGAGGTGTGCATGGGGTGTGTTTGGAACATTTTGTCACCAGCCGAGTCCAAAATTCAGCGATTCCCCATCTCAGCCCAGAAAGCAGGTAGAACAAGTTTTGTGGTGCCTTTCAGCTGCCTACCGGGGTAGTGTAAAAACTACCAACAGAACTCGTTTCTGGCACCTTCCCCGGTGGAGTTGTGCATGGGGTGTGTTTGGAACATTTTGTCACCAGCCGAGTCCAAAATTCAGCGATTCCCCATCTCAGCCCAGAAAGCAGGTAGAACAAGTTTTGTGGTGCCTTTCAGCTGCCTACCGGGGTAGTGTAAAAACTACCAACAGAACTCGTTTCTGGCACCTTCCCCGGTGGAGTTGTGCATGGGGTGTGTTTGGAACATTTTGTCACCAGCCGAGTCCAAAATTCAGCCGTTCCCCATCTCAGCCCAGAAAGCAGGTAGAACAAGTTTTGTGGTGCCTTTCAGCTGCCTACCGGGGTAGTGTAAAAACTACCAACAGAACTCGTTTCTGGCACCTTCCCCGGTGGAGTTGTGCATGGGGTGTGTTTGGAACATTTTGTCACCAGCCGAGTCCAAAATTCAGCGATTCCCCATCTCAGCCCAGAAAGCAGGTAGAACAAGTTTTGTGGTGCCTTTCAGCTGCCTACCGGGGTAGTGTAAAAACTACCAACAGAACTCGTTTCTGGCACCTTCCCCGGTGGAGTTGTGCATGGGGTGTGTTTGGAACATTTTGTCACCAGCCGAGTCCAAAATTCAGCGATTCCCCATCTCAGCCCAGAAAGCAGGTACAAAAACTTTTGTGGTGCCTTTCAGCTGCCTACCGGGGTAGTGTAAAAACTACCAACAGAACTCGTTTCTGGCACCTTCCCCGGTGGAGTTGTGCATGGGGTGTGTTTGGAACATTTTGTCAGCAGCCGAGTCCAAAATTCAGCGATTCCCCATCTCAGCCCAGAAAGCAGGTAGAACAAGTTTTGTGGTGCCTTTCAGCTGCCTACCGGGGTAGTGTAAAAACTACCAACAGAACTCGTTTCTGGCACCTTCCCCGGTGGAGTTGTGCATGGGGTGTGTTTGGAACATTTTGTCACCAGCCGAGTCCAAAATTCAGCGATTCCCCATCTCAGCCCAGAAAGCAGGTAGAACAACTTTTGTGGTGCCTTTCAGCTGCCTACCGGGGTAGTGTAAAAACTACCAACAGAACTCGTTTCTGGCACCTTCCCCGGTGGAGTTGTGCATGGGGTGTGTTTGGAACATTTTGTCAGCAGCCGAGTCCAAAATTCAGCGATTCCCCATCTCAGCCCAGAAAGCAGGTAGAACAAGTTTTGTGGTGCCTTTCAGCTGCCTACCGGGGTAGTGTAAAAACTACCAACAGAACTCGTTTCTGGCACCTTCCCCGGTGGAGTTGTGCATGGGGTGTGTTTGGAACATTTTGTCACCAGCCGAGTCCAAAATTCAGCCGTTCCCCATCTCAGCCCAGAAAGCAGGTAGAACAAGTTTTGTGGTGCCTTTCAGCTGCCTACCGGGGTAGTGTAAAAACTACCAACAGAACTCGTTTCTGGCACCTTCCCCGGTGGAGTTGTGCATGGGGTGTGTTTGGAACATTTTGTCAGCAGCCGAGTCCAAAATTCAGCGATTCTCCATCTCAGCCCAGAAAGCAGGTACAAAAAGTTTTGTGGTGCCTTTCAGCTGCCTACCGGGGTAGTGTAAAAACTACCAACAGAACTCGTTTCTGGCACCTTTGCCGGTGGAGGTGTGCATGGGGTGTGTTTGGAACATTTTGTCAGCAGCCGAGTCCAAAATTCAGCGATTCCCCATCTCAGCCCAGAAAGCAGGTACAACAACTTTTGTGGTGCCTTTCAGGTGCCTACCGGGGTAGTGTAAAAACTACCAACAGAACTCGTTTCTGGCACCTTCCCCGGTGGAGTTGTGCATGGGGTGTGTTTGGAACATTTTGTCACCAGCCGAGTCCAAAATTCAGCGATTCCCCATCTCAGCCCAGAAAGCAGGTAGAACAAGTTTTGTGGTGCCTTTCAGCTGCCTACCGGGGTAGTGTAAAAACTACCAACAGAACTCGTTTCTGGCACCTTCCCCGGTGGAGTTGTGCATGGGGTGTGTTTGGAACATTTTGTCACCAGCCGAGTCCAAAATTCAGCGATTCTCCATCTCAGCCCAGAAAGCAGGTAGAACAAGTTTTGTGGTGCCTTTCTCTTGCCTACCGGGGTAGTGTAAAAACTACCAACAGAACTCGTTTCTGGTACCTTCCCCGGTGGAGTTGTGCATGGGGTGTGTTTGGAACATTTTGTCAGCAGCCGAGTCCAAAATTCAGCCGTTCCCCATCTCAGCCCAGAAAGCAGGTAGAACAAGTTTTGTGGTGCCTTTCTCTTGCCTACCGGGGTAGTGTAAAAACTACCAACAGAACTCGTTTCTGGCACCTTCCCCGGTGGAGTTGTGCATGGGGTGTGTTAGGAACATTTTGTCACCAGCCGAGTCCAAAATTCAGCGATTCCCCATCTCAAGCCCAGAAAGCAGGGAGAACAAGTTTTGTGGTGCCTTTCAGCTGCCTACCGGGGTAGTGTAAAAACTACCAACAGAACTCGTTTCTGGCACCTTCCCCGGTGGAGTTGTGCATGGGGTGTGTTTGGAACATTTTGTTACCAGCCGAGTCCAAAATTCAGCGATTCCCCATCTCAGCCCAGAAAGCAGGTACAACAAGTTTTGTGGTGCCTTTCAGCTGCCTACCGGGGTAGTGTAAAAACTACCAACAGAACTCGTTTCTGGCACCTTCCCCGGTGGAGTTGTGCAGGGGGTGTGTTTGGAACATTTTGTCACCAGCCGAGTCCAAAATTCAGCGATTCCCCATCTCAGCCCAGAAAGCAGGTAGAACAAGTTTTGTGGTGCCTTTCAGCTGCCTACCGGGGTAGTGTAAAAACTACCAACAGAACTCGTTTCTGGCACCTTCCCCGGTGGAGTTGTGCATGGGGTGTGTTTGGAACATTTTGTCACCAGCCGAGTCCAAAATTCAGCGATTCCCCATCTCAGCCCAGAAAGCAGGTACAACAAGTTTTGTGGTGCCTTTCAGCTGCCTACCGGGGTAGTGTAAAAACTACCAACAGAACTCGTTTCTGGCACCTTCCCCGGTGGAGTTGTGCATGGGGTGTGTTTGGAACATTTTGTCACCAGCCGAGTCCAAAATTCAGCGATTCCCCATCTCAGCCCAGAAAGCAGGTAGAACAAGTTTTGTGGTGCCTTTCAGCTGCCTACCGGGGTAGTGTAAAAACTACCAACAGAACTCGTTTCTGGCACCTTCCCCGGTGGAGTTGTGCATGGGGTGTGTTTGGAACATTTTGTTACCAGCCGAGTCCAAAATTCAGCCGTTCCCCATCTCAGCCCAGAAAGCAGGTAGAACAAGTTTTGTGGTGCCTTTCAGCTGCCTACCGGGGTAGTGTAAAAACTACCAACAGAACTCCTTTCTGGCACCTTTGCCGGTGGAGGTGTGCATGGGGTGTGTTTGGAACATTTTGTCACCAGCCGAGTCCAAAATTCAGCGATTCCCCATCTCAGCCCAGAAAGCAGGTAGAACAAGTTTTGTGGTGCCTTTCAGCTGCCTACCGGGGTAGTGTAAAAACTACCAACAGAACTCGTTTCTGGCACCTTCCCCGGTGGAGTTGTGCATGGGGTGTGTTTGGAACATTTTGTCACCAGCCGAGTCCAAAATTCAGCGATTCCCCATCTCAGCCCAGAAAGCAGGTAGAACAAGTTTTGTGGTGCCTTTCAGCTGCCTACCGGGGTAGTGTAAAAACTACCAACAGAACTCGTTTCTGGCACCTTCCCCGGTGGAGTTGTGCATGGGGTGTGTTTGGAACATTTTGTCACCAGCCGAGTCCAAAATTCAGCCGTTCCCCATCTCAGCCCAGAAAGCAGGTAGAACAAGTTTTGTGGTGCCTTTCAGCTGCCTACCGGGGTAGTGTAAAAACTACCAACAGAACTCGTTTCTGGCACCTTCCCCGGTGGAGTTGTGCATGGGGTGTGTTTGGAACATTTTGTCACCAGCCGAGTCCAAAATTCAGCGATTCCCCATCTCAGCCCAGAAAGCAGGTAGAACAAGTTTTGTGGTGCCTTTCAGCTGCCTACCGGGGTAGTGTAAAAACTACCAACAGAACTCGTTTCTGGCACCTTCCCCGGTGGAGTTGTGCATGGGGTGTGTTTGGAACATTTTGTCACCAGCCGAGTCCAAAATTCAGCGATTCCCCATCTCAGCCCAGAAAGCAGGTACAAAAACTTTTGTGGTGCCTTTCAGCTGCCTACCGGGGTAGTGTAAAAACTACCAACAGAACTCGTTTCTGGCACCTTCCCCGGTGGAGTTGTGCATGGGGTGTGTTTGGAACATTTTGTCAGCAGCCGAGTCCAAAATTCAGCGATTCCCCATCTCAGCCCAGAAAGCAGGTAGAACAAGTTTTGTGGTGCCTTTCAGCTGCCTACCGGGGTAGTGTAAAAACTACCAACAGAACTCGTTTCTGGCACCTTCCCCGGTGGAGTTGTGCATGGGGTGTGTTTGGAACATTTTGTCACCAGCCGAGTCCAAAATTCAGCGATTCTCCATCTCAGCCCAGAAAGCAGATAGAACAAGTTTTGTGGTGCCTTTCTCTTGCCTACCGGGGTAGTGTAAAAACTACCAACAGAACTCGTTCCTGGCACCTTCCCCGGAGGAGCTGTGCATGGGGTGTGTTTGGAACATTTTGTCAGCAGCCGAGTCCAAAATTCAGCCGTTCCCCATCTCAGCCCAGAAAGCAGGTAGAACAAGTTTTGTGGTGCCTTTCTCTTGCCTACCGGGGTAGTGTAAAAACTACCAACAGAACTCGTTTCTGGCACCTTCCCCGGTGGAGTTGTGCATGGGGTGTGTTTGGAACATTTTGTCACCAGCCGAGTCCAAAATTCAGCGATTCCCCATCTCAAGCCCAGAAAGCAGGGAGAACAAGTTTTGTGGTGCCTTTCAGCTGCCTACCGGGGTAGTGTAAAAACTACCAACAGAACTCGTTTCTGGCAACTTCCCCGGTGGAGTTGTGCATGGGGTGTGTTTGGAACATTTTGTCAGCAGCCGAGTCAAAAATTCAGCGATTCCCCATCTCAGCCCAGAAAGCAGGTAGAACAAGTTTTGTGGTGCCTTTCAGCTGCCTACCGGGGTAGTGTAAAAACTACCAACAGAACTCGTTTCTGGCACCTTCCCCGGTGGAGTTGTGCATGGGGTGTGTTTGGAACATTTTGTTACCAGCCGAGTCCAAAATTCAGCCGTTCCCCATCTCAGCCCAGAAAGCAGGTAGAACAAGTTTTGTGGTGCCTTTCAGCTGCCTACCGGGGTAGTGTAAAAACTACCAACAGAACTCGTTTCTGGCACCTTCCCCGGTGGAGTTGTGCATGGGGTGTGTTTGGAACATTTTGTCACCAGCCGAGTCCAAAATTCAGCGATTCCCCATCTCAGCCCAGAAAGCAGGTAGAACAACTTTTGTGGTGCCTTTCTCTTGCCTACCGGGGTAGTGTAAAAACTACCAAGAGAACTCCTTTCTGGCACCTTCCCCGGTGGAGTTGTGCATGGGGTGTGTTTGGAACATTTTGTCACCAGCCGAGTCCAAAATTCAGCGATTCCCCATCTCAGCCCAGAAAGCAGGTACAACAAGTTTTGTGGTGCCTTTCAGCTGCCTACCGGGGTAGTGTAAAAACTACCAACAGAACTCGTTTCTGGCAACTTCCCCGGTGGAGTTGTGCATGGGGTGTGTTTGGAACATTTTGTCAGCAGCCGAGTCAAAAATTCAGCGATTCCCCATCTCAAGCCCAGAAAGCAGGTAGAACAAGTTTTGTGGTGCCTTTCAGCTGCCTACCGGGGTAGTGTAAAAACTACCAACAGAACTCGTTTCTGGCACCTTCCCCGGTGGAGTTGTGCATGGGGTGTGTTTGGAACATTTTGTTACCAGCCGAGTCCAAAATTCAGCCGTTCCCCATCTCAGCCCAGAAAGCAGGTAGAACAACTTTTGTGGTGCCTTTCAGCTGCCTACCGGGGTAGTGTAAAAACTACCAACAGAACTCGTTTCTGGCACCTTCCCCGGTGGAGTTGTGCATGGGGTGTGTTTGGAACATTTTGTCACCAGCCGAGTCCAAAATTCAGCGATTCCCCATCTCAGCCCAGAAAGCAGGTAGAACAACTTTTGTGGTGCCTTTCAGCTGCCTACCGGGGTAGTGTAAAAACTACCAACAGAACTCGTTTCTGGCTCCTTCCCCGGTGGAGTTGTGCATGGGGTGTGTTTGGAACATTTTGTCACCAGCCGAGTCCAAAATTCAGCGATTCTCCATCTCAGCCCAGAAAGCAGGTACAAAAAGTTTTGTGGTGCCTTTCAGCTGCCTACCGGGGTAGTGTAAAAACTACCAACAGAACTCCTTTCTGGCACCTTTGCCGGTGGAGGTGTGCATGGGGTGTGTTTGGAACATTTTGTCACCAGCCGAGTCCAAAATTCAGCGATTCCCCATCTCAGCCCAGAAAGCAGGTAGAACAAGTTTTGTGGTGCCTTTCAGCTGCCTACCGGGGTAGTGTAAAAACTACCAACAGAACTCGTTTCTGGCACCTTCCCCGGTGGAGTTGTGCATGGGGTGTGTTTGGAACATTTTGTCAGCAGCCGAGTCCAAAATTCAGCGATTCCCCATCTCAGCCCAGAAAGCAGGTAGAACAAGTTTTGTGGTGCCTTTCAGCTGCCTACCGGGGTAGTGTAAAAACTACCAACAGAACTCGTTTCTGGCACCTTCCCCGGTGGAGGTGTGCATGGGGTGTGTTTGGAACATTTTGTCACCAGCCGAGTCCAAAATTCAGCCGTTCCCCATCTCAGCCCAGAAAGCAGGTAGAACAAGTTTTGTGGTGCCTTTCAGCTGCCTACCGGGGTAGTGTAAAAACTACCAACAGAACTCGTTTCTGGCACCTTCCCCGGTGGAGTTGTGCATGGGCTGTGTTTGGAACATTTTGTCACCAGCCGAGTCCAAAATTCAGCGATTCCCCATCTCAGCCCAGAAAGCAGGTAGAACAAGTTTTGTGGTGCCTTTCAGCTGCCTACCGGGGTAGTGTAAAAACTACCAACAGAACTCGTTTCTGGCACCTTCCCCGGTGGAGTTGTGCATGGGGTGTGTTTGGAACATTTTGTCACCAGCCGAGTCCAAAATTCAGCGATTCCCCATCTCAGCCCAGAAAGCAGGTACAAAAACTTTTGTGGTGCCTTTCAGCTGCCTACCGGGGTAGTGTAAAAACTACCAACAGAACTCGTTTCTGGCACCTTCCCCGGTGGAGTTGTGCATGGGGTGTGTTTGGAACATTTTGTCACCAGCCGAGTCCAAAATTCAGCCGTTCCCCATCTCAGCCCAGAAAGCAGGTAGAACAACTTTTGTGGTGCCTTTCAGCTGCCTACCAGGGTAGTGTAAAAACTACCAACAGAACTCGTTTCTGGCACCTTCCCCGGTGGAGTTGTGCATGGGGTGTGTTTGGAACATTTTGTCACCAGCCGAGTCCAAAATTCAGCGATTCCCCATCTCAGCCCAGAAAGCAGGTAGAACAAGTTTTGTGGTGCCTTTCAGCTGCCTACCGGGGTAGTGTAAAAACTACCAACAGAACTCGTTTCTGGCACCTTCCCCGGTGGAGTTGTGCATGGGGTGTGTTTGGAACATTTTGTTACCAGCCGAGTCCAAAATTCAGCCGTTCCCCATCTCAGCCCAGAAAGCAGGTAGAACAAGTTTTGTGGTGCCTTTCAGCTGCCTACCGGGGTAGTGTAAAAACTACCAACAGAACTCGTTTCTGGCACCTTCCCCGGTGGAGTTGTGCATGGGGTGTGTTTGGAACATTTTGTCACCAGCCGAGTCCAAAATTCAGCGATTCCCCATCTCAGCCCAGAAAGCAGGTAGAACAAGTTTTGTGGTGCCTTTCAGCTGCCTACCGGGGTAGTGTAAAAACTACCAACAGAACTCGTTTCTGGCACCTTCCCCGGTGGAGTTGTGCATGGGGTGTGTTTGGAACATTTTGTCACCAGCCGAGTCCAAAATTCAGCGATTCCCCATCTCAGCCCAGAAAGCAGGTAGAACAAGTTTTGTGGTGCCTTTCAGCTGCCTACCGGGGTAGTGTAAAAACTACCAACAGAACTCGTTTCTGGCACCTTCCCCGGTGGAGTTGTGCATGGGGTGTGTTTGGAACATTTTGTCACCAGCCGAGTCCAAAATTCAGCGATTCCCCATCTCAGCCCAGAAAGCAGGTAGAACAAGTTTTGTGGTGCCTTTCAGCTGCCTACCGGGGTAGTGTAAAAACTACCAACAGAACTCGTTTCTGGCACCTTCCCCGGTGGAGTTGTGCATGGGGTGTGTTTGGAACATTTTGTCACCAGCCGAGTCAAAAATTCAGAGATTCCCCATCTCAGCCCAGAAAGCAGGTAGAACAAGTTTTGTGGTGCCTTTCAGCTGCCTACCGGGGTAGTGTAAAAACTACCAAGAGAACTCCTTTCTGTCACCTTCCCCGGTGGAGTTGTGCATGGGGTGTGTTTGGAACATTTTGTCACCAGCCGAGTCCAAAATTCAGCGATTCCCCATCTCAGCCCAGAAAGCAGGTAGAACAAGTTTTGTGGTGCCTTTCAGCTGCCTACCGGGGTAGTGTAAAAACTACCAACAGAACTCGTTTCTGGCACCTTCCCCGGTGGAGTTGTGCATGGGGTGTGTTTGGAACATTTTGTCACCAGCCGAGTCCAAAATTCAGCGATTCCCCATCTCAGCCCAGAAAGCAGGTAGAACAAGTTTTGTGGTGCCTTTCCTTGCATACCGGGGTAGTGTAAAAACTACCAACAGAACTCGTTTCTGGCACCTTCCCCGGTGGAGTTGTGCATGGGGTGTGTTTGGAACATTTTGTCAGCAGCCGAGTCCAAAATTCAGCCGTTCCCCATCTCAGCCCAGAAAGCAGGTAGAACAAGTTTTGTGGTGCCTTTCTCTTGCCTACCGGGGTAGTGTAAAAACTACCAACAGAACTCGTTTCTGGCACCTTCCCCGGTGGAGTTGTGCATGGGGTGTGTTTGGAACATTTTGTCACCAGCCGAGTCCAAAATTCAGCGATTCCCCATCTCAAGCCCAGAAAGCAGGGAGAACAAGTTTTGTGGTGCCTTTCAGCTGCCTACCGGGGTAGTGTAAAAACTACCAACAGAACTCGTTTCTGGCACCTTCCCCGGTGGAGTTGTGCATGGGGTGTGTTTGGAACATTTTGTCACCAGCCGAGTCCAAAATTCAGCGATTCCCCATCTCAGCCCAGAAAGCAGGTAGAACAAGTTTTGTGGTGCCTTTCATCTGCCTACCGGGGTACTGTAAAAACTACCAACAGAACTCGTTTCTGGCACCTTCCCCGGTGGAGTTGTGCATGGGGTGTGTTTGGAACATTTTGTTACCAGCCGAGTCCAAAATTCAGCCGTTCCCCATCTCAGCCCAGAAAGCAGGTAGAACAACTTTTGTGGTGCCTTTCAGCTGCCTACCGGGGTAGTGTAAAAACTACCAACAGAACTCGTTTCTGGCACCTTTGCCGGTGGAGTTGTGCATGGGGTGTGTTTGGAACATTTTGTCACCAGCCGAGTCCAAAATTCAGCGATTCCCCATCTCAGCCCAGAAAGCAGGTAGAACAAGTTTTGTGGTGCCTTTCAGCTGCCTACCGGGGTAGTGTAAAAACTACCAACAGAACTCGTTTCTGGCACCTTCCCCGGTGGAGTTGTGCATGGGGTGTGTTTGGAACATTTTGTCACCAGCCGAGTCCAAAATTCAGCCGTTCCCCATCTCAGCCCAGAAAGCAGGTAGAACAAGTTTTGTGGTGCCTTTCAGGTGCCTACCGGGGTAGTGTAAAAACTACCAACAGAACTCGTTTCTGGCACCTTCCCCGGTGGAGTTGTGCATGGGGTGTGTTTGGAACATTTTGTTACCAGCCGAGTCCAAAATTCAGCCGTTCCCCATCTCAGCCCAGAAAGCAGGTAGAACAAGTTTTGTGGTGCCTTTCAGCTGCCTACCGGGGTAGTGTAAAAACTACCAACAGAACTCGTTTCTGGCACCTTCCCCGGTGGAGTTGTGCATGGGGTGTGTTTGGAACATTTTGTCACCAGCCGAGTCCAAAATTCAGCGATTCCCCATCTCAGCCCAGAAAGCAGGTAGAACAACTTGTGTGGTGCCTTTCAGCTGCCTACCGGGGTAGTGTAAAAACTACCAACAGAACTCGTTTCTGGCACCTTCCCCGGTGGAGTTGTGCATGGGGTGTGTTTGGAACATTTTGTCACCAGCCGAGTCCAAAATTCAGCGATTCTCCATCTCAGCCCAGAAAGCAGGTACAACAACTTTTGTGGTGCCTTTCAGCTGCCTACCGGGGTAGTGTAAAAACTACCAACAGAACTCGTTTCTGGCACCTTCCCCGGTGGAGTTGTGCATGGGGTGTGTTTGGAACATTTTGTCACCAGCCGAGTCCAAAATTCAGCTGTTCCCCATCTCTAGGCCAGAAAGCAGGTACAACAAGTTTTGTGGTGCCTTTCAGCTGCCTACCGGGGTAGTGTAAAAACTACCAACAGAACTCGTTTCTGGCACCTTCCCCGGTGGAGTTGTGCATGGGGTGTGTTTGGAACATTTTGACACCAGCCGAGTCCAAAATTCAGCGATTCCCCATCTCAGCCCAGAAAGCAGGTAGAACAAGTTTTGTGGTGCCTTTCAGCTGCCTACCGGGGTAGTGTAAAAACTACCAACAGAACTCGTTTCTGGCACCTTCCCCGGTGGAGTTGTGCATGGGGTGTGTTTGGAACATTTTGTCACCAGCCGAGTCCAAAATTCAGCGATTCCCCATCTCAGCCCAGAAAGCAGGTACAACAACTTTTGTGGTGCCTTTCAGGTGCCTACCGGGGTAGTGTAAAAACTACCAACAGAACTCGTTTCTGGCACCTTCCCCGGTGGAGTTGTGCATGGGGTGTGTTTGGAACATTTTGTCAGCAGCCGAGTCCAAAATTCAGCTGATCCCCATCTCAGCCCAGAAAGCAGGTAGAAAAACTTTTGTGGTGCCTTTCAGCTGCCTACCGGGGTAGTGTAAAAACTACCAGCAGAACTCGTTTCTGGCACCTTCCCCGGTGGAGTTGTGCATGGGGTGTGTTTGGAACATTTTGTCACCAGCCGAGTCCAAAATTCAGCGATTCCCCATCTCAGCCCAGAAAGCAGGTAGAACAAGTTTTGTGGTGCCTTTCAGCTGCCTACCGGGGTAGTGTAAAAACTACCAACAGAACTCGTTTCTGGCACCTTCCCCGGTGGAGTTGTGCATGGGGTGTGTTTGGAACATTTTGTCACCAGCCGAGTCCAAAATTCAGCGATTCCCCATCTCAGCCCAGAAAGCAGGTAGAACAAGTTTTGTGGTGCCTTTCAGCTGCCTACCGGGGTAGTGTAAAAACTACCAACAGAACTCGTTTCTGGCACCTTCCCCGGTGGAGTTGTGCATGGGGTGTGTTTGGAACATTTTGTCACCAGCCGAGTCCAAAATTCAGCGATTCCCCATCTCAGCCCAGAAAGCAGGTAGAACAAGTTTTGTGGTGCCTTTCTCTTGCCTACCGGGGTAGTGTAAAAACTACCAACAGAACTCGTTTCTGGCTCCTTCCCCGGTGGAGTTGTGCATGGGGTGTGTTTGGAACATTTTGTCACCAGCCGAGTCCAAAATTCAGCGATTCTCCATCTCAGCCCAGAAAGCAGGTACAAAAAGTTTTGTGGTGCCTTTCAGCTGCCTACCGGGGTAGTGTAAAAACTACCAACAGAACTCCTTTCTGGCACCTTTGCCGGTGGAGGTGTGCATGGGGTGTGTTTGGAACATTTTGTCACCAGCCGAGTCCAAAATTCAGCGATTCCCCATCTCAGCCCAGAAAGCAGGTAGAACAAGTTTTGTGGTGCCTTTCAGCTGCCTACCGGGGTAGTGTAAAAACTACCAACAGAACTCGTTTCTGGCACCTTCCCCGGTGGAGTTGTGCATGGGGTGTGTTTGGAACATTTTGTCAGCAGCCGAGTCCAAAATTCAGCGATTCCCCATCTCAGCCCAGAAAGCAGGTAGAACAAGTTTTGTGGTGCCTTTCAGCTGCCTACCGGGGTAGTGTAAAAACTACCAACAGAACTCGTTTCTGGCACCTTCCCCGGTGGAGGTGTGCATGGGGTGTGTTTGGAACATTTTGTCACCAGCCGAGTCCAAAATTCAGCCGTTCCCCATCTCAGCCCAGAAAGCAGGTAGAACAAGTTTTGTGGTGCCTTTCAGCTGCCTACCGGGGTAGTGTAAAAACTACCAACAGAACTCGTTTCTGGCACCTTCCCCGGTGGAGTTGTGCATGGGCTGTGTTTGGAACATTTTGTCACCAGCCGAGTCCAAAATTCAGCGATTCCCCATCTCAGCCCAGAAAGCAGGTAGAACAAGTTTTGTGGTGCCTTTCAGCTGCCTACCGGGGTAGTGTAAAAACTACCAACAGAACTCGTTTCTGGCACCTTCCCCGGTGGAGTTGTGCATGGGGTGTGTTTGGAACATTTTGTCACCAGCCGAGTCCAAAATTCAGCGATTCCCCATCTCAGCCCAGAAAGCAGGTACAAAAACTTTTGTGGTGCCTTTCAGCTGCCTACCGGGGTAGTGTAAAAACTACCAACAGAACTCGTTTCTGGCACCTTCCCCGGTGGAGTTGTGCATGGGGTGTGTTTGGAACATTTTGTCACCAGCCGAGTCCAAAATTCAGCGATTCCCCATCTCAGCCCAGAAAGCAGGTAGAACAAGTTTTGTGGTGCCTTTCAGCTGCCTACCGGGGTAGTGTAAAAACTACCAACAGAACTCGTTTCTGGCACCTTCCCCGGTGGAGTTGTGCATGGGGTGTGTTTGGAACATTTTGTCACCAGCCGAGTCCAAAATTCAGCGATTCCCCATCTCAGCCCAGAAAGCAGGTAGAACAAGTTTTGTGGTGCCTTTCAGCTGCCTACCGGGGTAGTGTAAAAACTACCAACAGAACTCGTTTCTGGCACCTTCCCCGGTGGAGTTGTGCATGGGGTGTGTTTGGAACATTTTGTCACCAGCCGAGTCAAAAATTCAGAGATTCCCCATCTCAGCCCAGAAAGCAGGTAGAACAAGTTTTGTGGTGCCTTTCAGCTGCCTACCGGGGTAGTGTAAAAACTACCAAGAGAACTCCTTTCTGTCACCTTCCCCGGTGGAGTTGTGCATGGGGTGTGTTTGGAACATTTTGTCACCAGCCGAGTCCAAAATTCAGCGATTCCCCATCTCAGCCCAGAAAGCAGGTAGAACAAGTTTTGTGGTGCCTTTCAGCTGCCTACCGGGGTAGTGTAAAAACTACCAACAGAACTCGTTTCTGGCACCTTCCCCGGTGGAGTTGTGCATGGGGTGTGTTTGGAACATTTTGTCACCAGCCGAGTCCAAAATTCAGCGATTCCCCATCTCAGCCCAGAAAGCAGGTAGAACAAGTTTTGTGGTGCCTTTCCTTGCATACCGGGGTAGTGTAAAAACTACCAACAGAACTCGTTTCTGGCACCTTCCCCGGTGGAGTTGTGCATGGGGTGTGTTTGGAACATTTTGTCAGCAGCCGAGTCCAAAATTCAGCCGTTCCCCATCTCAGCCCAGAAAGCAGGTAGAACAAGTTTTGTGGTGCCTTTCTCTTGCCTACCGGGGTAGTGTAAAAACTACCAACAGAACTCGTTTCTGGCACCTTCCCCGGTGGAGTTGTGCATGGGGTGTGTTTGGAACATTTTGTCACCAGCCGAGTCCAAAATTCAGCGATTCCCCATCTCAAGCCCAGAAAGCAGGGAGAACAAGTTTTGTGGTGCCTTTCAGCTGCCTACCGGGGTAGTGTAAAAACTACCAACAGAACTCGTTTCTGGCACCTTCCCCGGTGGAGTTGTGCATGGGGTGTGTTTGGAACATTTTGTCACCAGCCGAGTCCAAAATTCAGCGATTCCCCATCTCAGCCCAGAAAGCAGGTAGAACAAGTTTTGTGGTGCCTTTCATCTGCCTACCGGGGTACTGTAAAAACTACCAACAGAACTCGTTTCTGGCACCTTCCCCGGTGGAGTTGTGCATGGGGTGTGTTTGGAACATTTTGTTACCAGCCGAGTCCAAAATTCAGCCGTTCCCCATCTCAGCCCAGAAAGCAGGTAGAACAAGTTTTGTGGTGCCTTTCAGCTGCCTACCGGGGTAGTGTAAAAACTACCAACAGAACTCGTTTCTGGCACCTTTGCCGGTGGAGTTGTGCATGGGGTGTGTTTGGAACATTTTGTCACCAGCCGAGTCCAAAATTCAGCGATTCCCCATCTCAGCCCAGAAAGCAGGTAGAACAAGTTTTGTGGTGCCTTTCAGCTGCCTACCGGGGTAGTGTAAAAACTACCAACAGAACTCGTTTCTGGCACCTTCCCCGGTGGAGTTGTGCATGGGGTGTGTTTGGAACATTTTGTCACCAGCCGAGTCCAAAATTCAGCCGTTCCCCATCTCAGCCCAGAAAGCAGGTAGAACAAGTTTTGTGGTGCCTTTCAGCTGCCTACCGGGGTAGTGTAAAAACTACCAACAGAACTCGTTTCTGGCACCTTCCCCGGTGGAGTTGTGCATGGGGTGTGTTTGGAACATTTTGTTACCAGCCGAGTCCAAAATTCAGCCGTTCCCCATCTCAGCCCAGAAAGCAGGTAGAACAAGTTTTGTGGTGCCTTTCAGCTGCCTACCGGGGTAGTGTAAAAACTACCAACAGAAGTCGTTTCTGGCACCTTCCCCGGTGGAGTTGTGCATGGGGTGTGTTTGGAACATTTTGTCACCAGCCGAGTCCAAAATTCAGCGATTCCCCATCTCAGCCCAGAAAGCAGGTAGAACAACTTGTGTGGTGCCTTTCAGCTGCCTACCGGGGTAGTGTAAAAACTACCAACAGAACTCGTTTCTGGCACCTTCCCCGGTGGAGTTGTGCATGGGGTGTGTTTGGAACATTTTGTCACCAGCCGAGTCCAAAATTCAGCGATTCTCCATCTCAGCCCAGAAAGCAGGTACAACAACTTTTGTGGTGCCTTTCAGCTGCCTACCGGGGTAGTGTAAAAACTACCAACAGAACTCGTTTCTGGCACCTTCCCCGGTGGAGTTGTGCATGGGGTGTGTTTGGAACATTTTGTCACCAGCCGAGTCCAAAATTCAGCTGTTCCCCATCTCTAGGCCAGAAAGCAGGTACAACAAGTTTTGTGGTGCCTTTCAGCTGCCTACCGGGGTAGTGTAAAAACTACCAACAGAACTCGTTTCTGGCACCTTCCCCGGTGGAGTTGTGCATGGGGTGTGTTTGGAACATTTTGACACCAGCCGAGTCCAAAATTCAGCGATTCCCCATCTCAGCCCAGAAAGCAGGTAGAACAAGTTTTGTGGTGCCTTTCAGCTGCCTACCGGGGTAGTGTAAAAACTACCAACAGAACTCGTTTCTGGCACCTTCCCCGGTGGAGTTGTGCATGGGGTGTGTTTGGAACATTTTGTCACCAGCCGAGTCCAAAATTCAGCGATTCCCCATCTCAGCCCAGAAAGCAGGTACAACAACTTTTGTGGTGCCTTTCAGGTGCCTACCGGGGTAGTGTAAAAACTACCAACAGAACTCGTTTCTGGCACCTTCCCCGGTGGAGTTGTGCATGGGGTGTGTTTGGAACATTTTGTCAGCAGCCGAGTCCAAAATTCAGCTGATCCCCATCTCAGCCCAGAAAGCAGGTAGAAAAACTTTTGTGGTGCCTTTCAGCTGCCTACCGGGGTAGTGTAAAAACTACCAGCAGAACTCGTTTCTGGCACCTTCCCCGGTGGAGTTGTGCATGGGGTGTGTTTGGAACATTTTGTCACCAGCCGAGTCCAAAATTCAGCGATTCCCCATCTCAGCCCAGAAAGCAGGTAGAACAAGTTTTGTGGTGCCTTTCAGCTGCCTACCGGGGTAGTGTAAAAACTACCAACAGAACTCGTTTCTGGCACCTTCCCCGGTGGAGTTGTGCATGGGGTGTGTTTGGAACATTTTGTCACCAGCCGAGTCCAAAATTCAGCGATTCCCCATCTCAGCCCAGAAAGCAGGTAGAACAAGTTTTGTGGTGCCTTTCAGCTGCCTACCGGGGTAGTGTAAAAACTACCAACAGAACTCGTTTCTGGCACCTTCCCCGGTGGAGTTGTGCATGGGGTGTGTTTGGAACATTTTGTCACCAGCCGAGTCCAAAATTCAGCGATTCCCCATCTCAGCCCAGAAAGTAGGTAGAACAAGTTTTGTGGTGCCTTTCTCTTGCCTACCGGGGTAGTGTAAAAACTACCAACAGAACTCGTTTCTGGCACCTTCCCCGGTGGAGTTGTGCATGGGGTGTGTTTGGAACATTTTGTCACCAGCCGAGTCCAAAATTCAGCGATTCCCCATCTCAGCCCAGAAAGCAGGTAGAACAAGTTTTGTGGTGCCTTTCAGCTGCCTACCGGGGTAGTGTAAAAACTACCAACAGAACTCGTTTCTGGCACCTTCCCCGGTGGAGTTGTGCATGGGGTGTGTTTGGAACATTTTGTCACCAGCCGAGTCCAAAATTCAGCGATTCCCCATCTCAGCCCAGAAAGCAGGTAGAACAAGTTTTGTGGTGCCTTTCAGCTGCCTACCGGGGTAGTGTAAAAACTACCAACAGAACTCGTTTCTGGCACCTTCCCCGGTGGAGTTGTGCATGGGGTGTGTTTGGAACATTTTGTCACCAGCCGAGTCCAAAATTCAGCGATTCCCCATCTCAGCCCAGAAAGCAGGTAGAACAAGTTTTGTGGTGCCTTTCAGCTGCCTACCGGGGTAGTGTAAAAACTACCAACAGAACTCGTTTCTGGCACCTTCCCCGGTGGAGTTGTGCATGGGGTGTGTTTGGAACATTTTGTCACCAGCCGAGTCCAAAATTCAGCGATTCCCCATCTCAGCCCAGAAAGCAGGTAGAACAAGTTTTGTGGTGCCTTTCAGCTGCCTACCGGGGTAGTGTAAAAACTACCAACAGAACTCGTTTCTGGCACCTTCCCCGGTGGAGCTGTGCATGGGGTGTGTTTGGAACATTTTGTCACCAGCCGAGTCCAAAACTCAGCCGTTCCCCATCTCAGCCCAGAAAGCAGGTAGAACAAGTTTTGTGGTGCCTTTCAGCTGCCAACCGGGGTAGTGTAAAAACTACCAACAGAACTCGTTTCTGGCACCTTCCCCGGTGGAGTTGTGCATGGGGTGTGTTTGGAACATTTTGTCACCAGCCGAGTCCAAAATTCAGCGATTCCCCATCTCAGCCCAGAAAGCAGGTAGAACAAGTTTTGTGGTGCCTTTCAGCTGCCTACCGGGGTAGTGTAAAAACTACCAACAGAACTCGTTTCTGGCACCTTCCCCGGTGGAGTTGTGCATGGGGTGTGTTTGGAACATTTTGTCACCAGCCGAGTCCAAAATTCAGCGATTCTCCATCTCAGCCCAGAAAGCAGGTAGAACAAGTTTTGTGGTGCCTTTCAGCTGCCTACCGGGGTAGTGTAAAAAACTACCAACAGAACTCGTTTCTGGCACCTTCCCCGGTGGAGTTGTGCATGGGGTGTGTTTGGAACATTTTGTCACCAGCCGAGTCCAAAATTCAGCGATTCCCCATCTCAGCCCAGAAAGCAGGTAGAACAAGTTTTGTGGTGCCTTTCAGCTGCCTACCGGGGTAGTGTAAAAACTACCAACAGAAGTCGTTTCTGGCACCTTCCCCGGTGGAGTTGTGCATGGGGTGTGTTTGGAACATTTTGTCACCAGCCGAGTCCAAAATTCAGCGATTCCCCATCTCAGCCCAGAAAGCAGGTAGAACAAGTTTTGTGGTGCCTTTCAGCTGCCTACCGGGGTAGTGTAAAAACTACCAACAGAACTCGTTTCTGGCACCTTCCCCGGTGGAGTTGTGCATGGGGTGTGTTTGGAACATTTTGTCACCAGCCGAGTCCAAAATTCAGCGATTCCCCATCTCAGCCCAGAAAGCAGGTAGAACAAGTTTTGTGGTGCCTTTCAGCTGCCTACCGGGGTAGTGTAAAAACTACCAACAGAACTCGTTTCTGGCACCTTCCCCGGTGGAGCTGTGCATGGGGTGTGTTTGGAACATTTTGTCACCAGCCGAGTCCAAAACTCAGCCGTTCCCCATCTCAGCCCAGAAAGCAGGTAGAACAAGTTTTGTGGTGCCTTTCAGCTGCCAACCGGGGTAGTGTAAATACTACCAACAGAACTCGCTTCTGGCACTTTCTCCGGTGGAGGTGTGCATGGGGTGTGTTTGGAACATTTTGTCACCAGCCGAGTCCAAAATTCAGCGATTCTCCATCTCAGCCCAGAAAGCAGGTAGAACAAGTTTTGTGGTGCCTTTCAGCTGCCTACCGGGGTAGTGTAAAAACTACCAACAGAACTCGTTTCTGGCACCTTCCCCGTTGGAGTTGTGCATGGGGTGTGTTTGGAACATTTTGTCACCAGCCGAGTCCAAAATTCAGCGATTCCCCATCTCAGCCCAGAAAGCAGGTAGAACAAGTTTTGTGGTGCCTTTCAGCTGCCTACCGGGGTAGTGTAAAAACTACCAACAGAACTCGTTTCTGGCACCTTCCCCGGTGGAGTTGTGCATGGGGTGTGTTTGGAACATTTTGTCAGCAGCCGAGTCCAAAATTCAGCCGTTCCCCATCTCAGCCCAGAAAGCAGGTAGAACAAGTTTTGTGGTGCCTTTCAGCTGCCTACCGGGGTAGTGTAAAAACTACCAACAGAACTCGTTTCTGGCACCTTCCCCGGTGGAGTTGTGCATGGGGTGTGTTTGGAACATTTTGTCACCAGCCGAGTCCAAAATTCAGCGATTCTCCATCTCAGCCCAGAAAGCAGGTAGAACAAGTTTTGTGGTGCCTTTCAGCTGCCTACCGGGGTAGTGTAAAAACTACCAACAGAACTCGTTTCTGGCACCTTCCCCGGTGGAGTTGTGCATGGGGTGTGTTTGGAACATTTTGTCAGCAGCCGAGTCCAAAATTCAGCCGTTCCCCATCTCAGCCCAGAAAGCAGGTAGAACAAGTTTTGTGGTGCCTTTCAGCTGCCTACCGGGGTAGTGTAAAAACTACCAACAGAACTCGTTTCTGGCACCTTCCCCGGTGGAGTTGTGCATGGGGTGTGTTTGGAACATTTTGTCACCAGCCGAGTCCAAAATTCAGCGATTCTCCATCTCAGCCCAGAAAGCAGGTAGAACAAGTTTTGTGGTGCCTTTCAGCTGCCTACCGGGGTAGTGTAAAAACTACCAACAGAACTCGTTTCTGGCACCTTCCCCGGTGGAGTTGTGCATGGGGTGTGTTTGGAACATTTTGTCACCAGCCGAGTCCAAAATTCAGCGATTCCCCATCTCAGCCCAGAAAGCAGGTAGAACAAGTTTTGTGGTGCCTTTCAGCTGCCTACCGGGGTAGTGTAAAAACTACCAACAGAACTCGTTTCTGGCACCTTCCCCGGTGGAGTTGTGCATGGGGTGTGTTTGGAACATTTTGTCACCAGCCGAGTCCAAAATTCAGCCGTTCCCCATCTCAGCCCAGAAAGCAGGTAGAACAAGTTTTGTGGTGCCTTTCAGCTGCCAACCGGGGTAGTGTAAAAACTACCAACAGAACTCCTTTCTGGCACCTTCCCCGGTGGAGTTGTGCATGGGCTGTGTTTGGAACATTTTGTCACCAGCCGAGTCCAAAATTCAGCCGTTCCCCATCTCAGCCCAGAAAGCAGGTACAACAAGTTTTGTGGTGCCTTTCAGCTGCCTACCGGGGTAGTGTAAAAACTACCAACAGAACTCGTTTCTGGCACCTTCCCCGGTGGAGTTGTGCATGGGCTGTGTTTGGAACATTTTGTCACCAGCCGAGTCCAAAATTCAGCCGTTCCCCATCTCAGCCCAGAAAGCAGGTAGAACAAGTTTTGTGGTGCCTTTCAGCTGCCTACCGGGGTAGTGTAAAAACTACCAACAGAACTCGTTTCTGGCACCTTTGCCGGTGGGAGTTGTGCATGGGGTGTGTTTGGAACATTTTGTCACCAGCCGAGTCCAAATTCAGCGATTCCCCATCTCAGCCCAGAAAGCAGGTAGAACAAGTTTTGTGGTGCCTTTCAGCTGCCTACCGGGGTAGTGTAAAAACTACCAACAGAACTCGTTTCTGGCACCTTCCCCGGTGGAGTTGTGCATGGGGTGTGTTTGGAACATTTTGTCACCAGCCGAGTCCAAAATTCAGCGATTCCCCATCTCAGCCCAGAAAGCAGGTAGAACAAGTTTTGTGGTGCCTTTCAGCTGCCTACCGGGGTAGTGTAAATACTACCAACAGAACTCGCTTCTGGCACTTTCTCCGGTGGAGGTGTGCATGGGGTGTGTTTGGAACATTTTGTCACCAGCCGAGTCCAAAATTCAGCGATTCTCCATCTCAGCCCAGAAAGCAGGTAGAACAAGTTTTGTGGTGCCTTTCAGCTGCCTACCGGGGTAGTGTAAAAACTACCAACAGAACTCGTTTCTGGCACCTTCCCCGGTGGAGTTGTGCATGGGGTGTGTTTGGAACATTTTGTCACCAGCCGAGTCCAAAATTCAGCGATTCCCCATCTCAGCCCAGAAAGCAGGTAGAACAAGTTTTGTGGTGCCTTTCAGCTGCCTACCGGGGTAGTGTAAAAACTACCAACAGAACTCGTTTCTGGCACCTTCCCCGGTGGAGTTGTGCATGGGGTGTGTTTGGAACATTTTGTCAGCAGCCGAGTCCAAAATTCAGCCGTTCCCCATCTCAGCCCAGAAAGCAGGTAGAACAAGTTTTGTGGTGCCTTTCAGCTGCCTACCGGGGTAGTGTAAAAACTACCAACAGAACTCGTTTCTGGCACCTTCCCCGGTGGAGTTGTGCATGGGGTGTGTTTGGAACATTTTGTCACCAGCCGAGTCCAAAATTCAGCGATTCTCCATCTCAGCCCAGAAAGCAGGTAGAACAAGTTTTGTGGTGCCTTTCAGCTGCCTACCGGGGTAGTGTAAAAACTACCAACAGAACTCGTTTCTGGCACCTTCCCCGGTGGAGTTGTGCATGGGGTGTGTTTGGAACATTTTGTCAGCAGCCGAGTCCAAAATTCAGCCGTTCCCCATCTCAGCCCAGAAAGCAGGTAGAACAAGTTTTGTGGTGCCTTTCAGCTGCCTACCGGGGTAGTGTAAAAACTACCAACAGAACTCGTTTCTGGCACCTTCCCCGGTGGAGTTGTGCATGGGGTGTGTTTGGAACATTTTGTCACCAGCCGAGTCCAAAATTCAGCGATTCTCCATCTCAGCCCAGAAAGCAGGTAGAACAAGTTTTGTGGTGCCTTTCAGCTGCCTACCGGGGTAGTGTAAAAACTACCAACAGAACTCGTTTCTGGCACCTTCCCCGGTGGAGTTGTGCATGGGGTGTGTTTGGAACATTTTGTCACCAGCCGAGTCCAAAATTCAGCGATTCCCCATCTCAGCCCAGAAAGCAGGTAGAACAAGTTTTGTGGTGCCTTTCAGCTGCCTACCGGGGTAGTGTAAAAACTACCAACAGAACTCGTTTCTGGCACCTTCCCCGGTGGAGTTGTGCATGGGGTGTGTTTGGAACATTTTGTCACCAGCCGAGTCCAAAATTCAGCCGTTCCCCATCTCAGCCCAGAAAGCAGGTAGAACAAGTTTTGTGGTGCCTTTCAGCTGCCAACCGGGGTAGTGTAAAAACTACCAACAGAACTCCTTTCTGGCACCTTCCCCGGTGGAGTTGTGCATGGGCTGTGTTTGGAACATTTTGTCACCAGCCGAGTCCAAAATTCAGCCGTTCCCCATCTCAGCCCAGAAAGCAGGTACAACAAGTTTTGTGGTGCCTTTCAGCTGCCTACCGGGGTAGTGTAAAAACTACCAACAGAACTCGTTTCTGGCACCTTCCCCGGTGGAGTTGTGCATGGGCTGTGTTTGGAACATTTTGTCACCAGCCGAGTCCAAAATTCAGCCGTTCCCCATCTCAGCCCAGAAAGCAGGTAGAACAAGTTTTGTGGTGCCTTTCAGCTGCCTACCGGGGTAGTGTAAAAACTACCAACAGAACTCGTTTCTGGCACCTTTGCCGGTGGAGTTGTGCATGGGGTGTGTTTGGAACATTTTGTCACCAGCCGAGTCCAAAATTCAGCGATTCCCCATCTCAGCCCAGAAAGCAGGTAGAACAAGTTTTGTGGTGCCTTTCAGCTGCCTACCGGGGTAGTGTAAAAACTACCAACAGAACTCGTTTCTGGCACCTTCCCCGGTGGAGTTGTGCATGGGGTGTGTTTGGAACATTTTGTCAGCAGCCGAGTCCAAAATTCAGCCGTTCCCCATCTCAGCCCAGAAAGCAGGTAGAACAAGTTTTGTGGTGCCTTTCAGCTGCCTACCGGGGTAGTGTAAAAACTACCAACAGAACTCGTTTCTGGCACCTTCCCCGGTGGAGTTGTGCATGGGGTGTGTTTGGAACATTTTGTCACCAGCCGAGTCCAAAATTCAGCGATTCTCCATCTCAGCCCAGAAAGCAGGTAGAACAAGTTTTGTGGTGCCTTTCAGCTGCCTACCGGGGTAGTGTAAAAACTACCAACAGAACTCGTTTCTGGCACCTTCCCCGGTGGAGTTGTGCATGGGGTGTGTTTGGAACATTTTGTCAGCAGCCGAGTCCAAAATTCAGCCGTTCCCCATCTCAGCCCAGAAAGCAGGTAGAACAAGTTTTGTGGTGCCTTTCAGCTGCCTACCGGGGTAGTGTAAAAACTACCAACAGAACTCGTTTCTGGCACCTTCCCCGGTGGAGTTGTGCATGGGGTGTGTTTGGAACATTTTGTCACCAGCCGAGTCCAAAATTCAGCGATTCTCCATCTCAGCCCAGAAAGCAGGTAGAACAAGTTTTGTGGTGCCTTTCAGCTGCCTACCGGGGTAGTGTAAAAACTACCAACAGAACTCGTTTCTGGCACCTTCCCCGGTGGAGTTGTGCA
Organism: Falco cherrug; assembly: GCF_023634085.1. Taxonomy (NCBI): domain Eukaryota; kingdom Metazoa; phylum Chordata; class Aves; order Falconiformes; family Falconidae; genus Falco; species Falco cherrug. The sequence continues at coordinate 284,104 of NW_026599311.1, read as the reverse complement.
TGGGGTGTGTTTGGAACATTTTGTCACCAGCCGAGTCCAAAATTCAGCGATTCCCCATCTCAGCCCAGAAAGCAGGTAGAACAAGTTTTGTGGTGCCTTTCAGCTGCCTACCGGGGTAGTGTAAAAACTACCAACAGAACTCGTTTCTGGCACCTTCCCCGGTGGAGTTGTGCATGGGGTGTGTTTGGAACATTTTGTCACCAGCCGAGTCCAAAATTCAGCCGTTCCCCATCTCAGCCCAGAAAGCAGGTAGAACAAGTTTTGTGGTGCCTTTCAGCTGCCTACCGGGGTAGTGTAAAAACTACCAACAGAACTCGTTTCTGGCACCTTTGCCGGTGGAGTTGTGCATGGGGTGTGTTTGGAACATTTTGTCAGCAGCCGAGTCCAAAATTCAGCGATTCCCCATCTCAGCCCAGAAAGCAGGTAGAACAAGTTTTGTGGTGCCTTTCAGCTGCCTACCGGGGTAGTGTAAAAACTACCAACAGAACTCGTTTCTGGCACCTTCCCCGGTGGAGTTGTGCATGGGGTGTGTTTGGAACATTTTGTCACCAGCCGAGTCCAAAACTCAGCCGTTCCCCATCTCAGCCCAGAAAGCAGGTAGAACAAGTTTTGTGGTGCCTTTCAGCTGCCAACCGGGGTAGTGTAAATACTACCAACAGAACTCGCTTCTGGCACTTTCTCCGGTGGAGGTGTGCATGGGGTGTGTTTGGAACATTTTGTCACCAGCCGAGTCCAAAATTCAGCGATTCTCCATCTCAGCCCAGAAAGCAGGTAGAACAAGTTTTGTGGTGCCTTTCAGCTGCCTACCGGGGTAGTGTAAAAACTACCAACAGAACTCGTTTCTGGCACCTTCCCCGGTGGAGTTGTGCATGGGGTGTGTTTGGAACATTTTGTCACCAGCCGAGTCCAAAATTCAGCGATTCCCCATCTCAGCCCAGAAAGCAGGTACAAAAAGTTTTGTGGTGCCTTTCAGCTGCCTACCGGGGTAGTGTAAAAACTACCAACAGAACTCGTTTCTGGCACCTTCCCCGGTGGAGTTGTGCATGGGGTGTGTTTGGAACATTTTGTCACCAGCCGAGTCCAAAATTCAGCGATTCCCCATCTCAGCCCAGAAAGCAGGTACAACAAGTTTTGTGGTGCCTTTCAGCTGCCTACCGGGGTAGTGTAAAAACTACCAACAGAACTCGTTTCTGGCACCTTCCCCGGTGGAGTTGTGCATGGGGTGTGTTTGGAACATTTTGTCACCAGCCGAGTCCAAAATTCAGCGATTCCCCATCTCAGCCCAGAAAGCAGGTAGAACAAGTTTTGTGGTGCCTTTCAGCTGCCTACCGGGGTAGTGTAAAAACTACCAACAGAACTCGTTTCTGGCACCTTCCCCGGTGGAGTTGTGCATGGGGTGTGTTTGGAACATTTTGTCACCAGCCGAGTCCAAAATTCAGCCGTTCCCCATCTCAGCCCAGAAAGCAGGTAGAACAAGTTTTGTGGTGCCTTTCAGCTGCCTACCGGGGTAGTGTAAAAACTACCAACAGAACTCGTTTCTGGCACCTTCCCCGGTGGAGTTGTGCATGGGGTGTGTTTGGAACATTTTGTCACCAGCCGAGTCCAAAATTCAGCGATTCTCCATCTCAGCCCAGAAAGCAGGTAGAACAAGTTTTGTGGTGCCTTTCAGCTGCCTACCGGGGTAGTGTAAAAACTACCAACAGAACTCGTTTCTGGCACCTTCCCCGGTGGAGTTGTGCATGGGGTGTGTTTGGAACATTTTGTCAGCAGCCGAGTCCAAAATTCAGCCGTTCCCCATCTCAGCCCAGAAAGCAGGTAGAACAAGTTTTGTGGTGCCTTTCAGCTGCCTACCGGGGTAGTGTAAAAACTACCAACAGAACTCGTTTCTGGCACCTTCCCCGGTGGAGTTGTGCATGGGGTGTGTTTGGAACATTTTGTCACCAGCCGAGTCCAAAATTCAGCGATTCTCCATCTCAGCCCAGAAAGCAGGTAGAACAAGTTTTGTGGTGCCTTTCAGCTGCCTACCGGGGTAGTGTAAAAACTACCAACAGAACTCGTTTCTGGCACCTTCCCCGGTGGAGTTGTGCATGGGGTGTGTTTGGAACATTTTGTCACCAGCCGAGTCCAAAATTCAGCGATTCCCCATCTCAGCCCAGAAAGCAGGTAGAACAAGTTTTGTGGTGCCTTTCAGCTGCCTACCGGGGTAGTGTAAAAACTACCAACAGAACTCGTTTCTGGCACCTTCCCCGGTGGAGTTGTGCATGGGGTGTGTTTGGAACATTTTGTCACCAGCCGAGTCCAAAATTCAGCCGTTCCCCATCTCAGCCCAGAAAGCAGGTAGAACAACTTTTGTGGTGCCTTTCAGCTGCCTACCGGGGTAGTGTAAAAACTACCAACAGAACTCGTTTCTGGCACCTTCCCCGGTGGAGTTGTGCATGGGGTGTGTTTGGAACATTTTGTCACCAGCCGAGTCCAAAATTCAGCGATTCCCCATCTCAGCCCAGAAAGCAGGTAGAACAAGTTTTGTGGTGCCTTTCAGCTGCCTACCGGGGTAGTGTAAAAACTACCAACAGAACTCGTTTCTGGCACCTTCCCCGGTGGAGTTGTGCATGGGGTGTGTTTGGAACATTTTGTCACCAGCCGAGTCCAAAATTCAGCGATTCCCCATCTCAGCCCAGAAAGCAGGTAGAACAAGTTTTGTGGTGCCTTTCAGCTGCCTACCGGGGTAGTGTAAAAACTACCAACAGAACTCGTTTCTGGCACCTTCCCCGGTGGAGTTGTGCATGGGGTGTGTTTGGAACATTTTGTTACCAGCCGAGTCCAAAATTCAGCCGTTCCCCATCTCAGCCCAGAAAGCAGGTAGAACAAGTTTTGTGGTGCCTTTCAGCTGCCTACCGGGGTAGTGTAAAAACTACCAACAGAACTCGTTTCTGGCACCTTCCCCGGTGGAGTTGTGCATGGGGTGTGTTTGGAACATTTTGTCACCAGCCGAGTCCAAAATTCAGCGATTCCCCATCTCAGCCCAGAAAGCAGGTAGAACAACTTGTGTGGTGCCTTTCAGCTGCCTACCGGGGTAGTGTAAAAACTACCAACAGAACTCGTTTCTGGCACCTTCCCCGGTGGAGTTGTGCATGGGGTGTGTTTGGAACATTTTGTCACCAGCCGAGTCCAAAATTCAGCGATTCTCCATCTCAGCCCAGAAAGCAGGTACAACAACTTTTGTGGTGCCTTTCAGCTGCCTACCGGGGTAGTGTAAAAACTACCAACAGAACTCGTTTCTGGCACCTTCCCCGGTGGAGTTGTGCATGGGGTGTGTTTGGAACATTTTGTCACCAGCCGAGTCCAAAATTCAGCTGTTCCCCATCTCTAGGCCAGAAAGCAGGTACAACAAGTTTTGTGGTGCCTTTCAGCTGCCTACCGGGGTAGTGTAAAAACTACCAACAGAACTCGTTTCTGGCACCTTCCCCGGTGGAGTTGTGCATGGGGTGTGTTTGGAACATTTTGTCACCAGCCGAGTCCAAAATTCAGCGATTCCCCATCTCAGCCCAGAAAGCAGGTAGAACAAGTTTTGTGGTGCCTTTCAGCTGCCTACCGGGGTACTGTAAAAACTACCAACAGAACTCGTTTCTGGCACCTTCCCCAGTGGAGTTGTGCATGGGGTGTGTTTGGAACATTTTGTCACCAGCCGAGTCCAAAATTCAGCGATTCCCCATCTCAGCCCAGAAAGCAGGTAGAAAAACTTTTGTGGTGCCTTTCAGCTGCCTACCGGGGTAGTGTAAAAACTACCAACAGAACTCGTTTCTGGCACCTTCCCCGGTGGAGTTGTGCATGGGGTGTGTTTGGAACATTTTGTCACCAGCCGAGTCCAAAATTCAGCGATTCCCCATCTCAGCCCAGAAAGCAGGTAGAACAACTTGTGTGGTGCCTTTCAGCTGCCTACCGGGGTAGTGTAAAAACTACCAACAGAACTCGTTTCTGGCACCTTCCCCGGTGGAGTTGTGCATGGGGTGTGTTTGGAACATTTTGTCACCAGCCGAGTCCAAAATTCAGCGATTCTCCATCTCAGCCCAGAAAGCAGGTACAACAACTTTTGTGGTGCCTTTCAGCTGCCTACCGGGGTAGTGTAAAAACTACCAACAGAACTCGTTTCTGGCACCTTCCCCGGTGGAGTTGTGCATGGGGTGTGTTTGGAACATTTTGTCACCAGCCGAGTCCAAAATTCAGCTGTTCCCCATCTCTAGGCCAGAAAGCAGGTACAACAAGTTTTGTGGTGCCTTTCAGCTGCCTACCGGGGTAGTGTAAAAACTACCAACAGAACTCGTTTCTGGCACCTTCCCCGGTGGAGTTGTGCATGGGGTGTGTTTGGAACATTTTGTCACCAGCCGAGTCCAAAATTCAGCGATTCCCCATCTCAGCCCAGAAAGCAGGTAGAACAAGTTTTGTGGTGCCTTTCAGCTGCCTACCGGGGTACTGTAAAAACTACCAACAGAACTCGTTTCTGGCACCTTCCCCAGTGGAGTTGTGCATGGGGTGTGTTTGGAACATTTTGTCACCAGCCGAGTCCAAAATTCAGCGATTCCCCATCTCAGCCCAGAAAGCAGGTAGAAAAACTTTTGTGGTGCCTTTCAGCTGCCTACCGGGGTAGTGTAAAAACTACCAACAGAACTCGTTTCTGGCACCTTCCCCGGTGGAGTTGTGCATGGGGTATGTTTGGAACATTTTGTCACCAGCCGAGTCCAAAACTCAGCTGTTCACAGACTCTAGCCCAGAAAGCAGGTAGAACAAGTTTTGTGGTGCCTTTCAGCTGCCTACCGGGGTAGTGTAAAAACTACCAACAGAACTCGTTTCTGGCACCTTCCCCGGTGGAGTTGTGCATGGGGTGTGTTTGGAACATTTTGTTACCAGCCGAGTCCAAAATTCAGCCGTTCCCCATCTCAGCCCAGAAAGCAGGTAGAACAAGTTTTGTGGTGCCTTTCAGCTGCCTACCGGGGTAGTGTAAAAACTACCAACAGAACTCGTTTCTGGCACCTTCCCCGGTGGAGTTGTGCATGGGGTGTGTTTGGAACATTTTGTTACAAGCCGAGTCCAAAATTCAGCCGTTCCCCATCTCAGCCCAGAAAGCAGGTAGAACAAGTTTTGTGGTGCCTTTCAGGTGCCTACCAAGGTAGTGTAAAAACTACCAACAGAACTCGTTTCTGGCAACTTCCCCGGTGGAGTTGTGCATGGGGTGTGTTTGGAACATTTTGACACCAGCCGAGTCCAAAATTCAGCGATTCCCCATCTCAGCCCAGAAAGCAGGTAGAACAAGTTTTGTGGTGCCTTTCAGCTGCCTACCGGGGTAGTGTAAAAACTACCAACAGAACTCGTTTCTGGCACCTTCCCCGGTGGAGTTGTGCATGGGGTATGTTTGGAACATTTTGTCACCAGCCGAGTCCAAAATTCAGCGATTCCCCATCTCAGCCCAGAAAGCAGGTAGAACAAGTTTTGTGGTGCCTTTCTCTTGCCTACCGGGGTAGTGTAAAAACTACCAACAGAACTCGTTTCTGGCACCTTCCCCGGTGGAGTTGTGCATGGGGTGTGTTTGGAACATTTTGTCACCAGCCGAGTCCAAAATTCAGCGATTCCCCATCTCAGCCCAGAAAGCAGGTAGAACAAGTTTTGTGGTGCCTTTCAGCTGCCTACCGGGGTAGTGTAAAAACTACCAACAGAACTCGTTTCTGGCACCTTCCCCGGTGGAGTTGTGCATGGGGTGTGTTTGGAACATTTTGTCACCAGCCGAGTCCAAAATTCAGCGATTCCCCATCTCAGCCCAGAAAGCAGGTAGAACAAGTTTTGTGGTGCCTTTCAGCTGCCTACCGGGGTACTGTAAAAACTACCAACAGAACTCGTTTCTGGCACCTTCCCCGGTGGAGTTGTGCATGGGGTGTGTTTGGAACATTTTGTCACCAGCCGAGTCCAAAATTCAGCGATTCCCCATCTCAGCCCAGAAAGCAGGTAGAACAAGTTTTGTGGTGCCTTTCAGCTGCCTACCGGGGTAGTGTAAAAACTACCAACAGAACTCGTTTCTGGCACCTTCCCCGGTGGAGTTGTGCATGGGGTGTGTTTGGAACATTTTGTCACCAGCCGAGTCCAAAATTCAGCGATTCCCCATCTCAGCCCAGAAAGCAGGTAGAACAAGTTTTGTGGTGCCTTTCAGCTGCCTACCAGGGTAGTGTAAAAACTACCAACAGAACTCGTTTCTGGCACCTTCCCCGGTGGAGCTGTGCATGGGGTGTGTTTGGAACATTTTGTCACCAGCCGAGTCCAAAACTCAGCCGTTCCCCATCTCAGCCCAGAAAGCAGGTAGAACAAGTTTTGTGGTGCCTTTCAGCTGCCAACCGGGGTAGTGTAAAAACTACCAACAGAACTTGTTTCTGGCACTTTCCCCGGTGGAGGTGTGCATGGGGTGTGTTTGGAACATTTTGTCACCAGCCGAGTCCAAAATTCAGCGATTCTCCATCTCAGCCCAGAAAGCAGGTAGAACAAGTTTTGTGGTGCCTTTCAGCTGCCTACCGGGGTAGTGTAAAAACTACCAACAGAACTCGTTTCTGGCACCTTCCCCGGTGGAGTTGTGCATGGGGTGTGTTTGGAACATTTTGTCACCAGCCGAGTCCAAAATTCAGCGATTCCCCATCTCAGCCCAGAAAGCAGGTAGAACAAGTTTTGTGGTGCCTTTCTCTTGCCTACCGGGGTAGTGTAAAAACTACCAACAGAACTCGTTTCTGGCACCTTCCCCGGTGGAGTTGTGCATGGGGTGTGTTTGGAACATTTTGTCACCAGCCGAGTCCAAAATTCAGCGATTCCCCATCTCAGCCCAGAAAGCAGGTAGAACAAGTTTTGTGGTGCCTTTCTCTTGCCTACCGGGGTAGTGTAAAAACTACCAACAGAACTCGTTTCTGGCACCTTCCCCGGTGGAGTTGTGCATGGGGTGTGTTTGGAACATTTTGTCACCAGCCGAGTCCAAAATTCAGCGATTCCCCATCTCAGCCCAGAAAGCAGGTAGAACAAGTTTTGTGGTGCCTTTCTCTTGCCTACCGGGGTAGTGTAAAAACTACCAACAGAACTCGTTTCTGGCACCTTCCCCGGTGGAGTTGTGCATGGGGTGTGTTTGGAACATTTTGTCACCAGCCGAGTCCAAAATTCAGCGATTCCCCATCTCAGCCCAGAAAGCAGGTACAAAAAGTTTTGTGGTGCCTTTCAGCTGCCTACCGGGGTAGTGTAAAAACTACCAACAGAACTCCTTTCTGGCACCTTCCCCGGTGGAGTTGTGCATGGGGTGTGTTTGGGACATTTTGTCACCAGCCGAGTCCAAAATTCAGCGATTCCCCATCTCAGCCCAGAAAGCAGGTAGAACAAGTTTTGTGGTGCCTTTCAGCTGCCTACCGGGGTAGTGTAAAAACTACCAACAGAACTCGTTTCTGGCACCTTCCCCGGTGGAGTTGTGCATGGGGTGTGTTTGGAACATTTTGTCACCAGCCGAGTCCAAAATTCAGCGATTCCCCATCTCAGCCCAGAAAGCAGGTAGAACAAGTTTTGTGGTGCCTTTCAGCTGCCTACCGGGGTAGTGTAAAAACTACCAACAGAACTCGTTTCTGGCACCTTCCCCGGTGGAGTTGTGCATGGGGTGTGTTTGGAACATTTTGTCACCAGCCGAGTCCAAAATTCAGCGATTCCCCATCTCAGCCCAGAAAGCAGGTAGAACAAGTTTTGTGGTGCCTTTCAGCTGCCTACCGGGGTACTGTAAAAACTACCAACAGAACTCGTTTCTGGCACCTTCCCCGGTGGAGTTGTGCATGGGGTGTGTTTGGAACATTTTGTCACCAGCCGAGTCCAAAATTCAGCGATTCCCCATCTCAGCCCAGAAAGCAGGTAGAACAAGTTTTGTGGTGCCTTTCAGCTGCCTACCGGGGTAGTGTAAAAACTACCAACAGAACTCGTTTCTGGCACCTTCCCCGGTGGAGCTGTGCATGGGGTGTGTTTGGAACATTTTGTCACCAGCCGAGTCCAAAACTCAGCCGTTCCCCATCTCAGCCCAGAAAGCAGGTAGAACAAGTTTTGTGGTGCCTTTCAGCTGCCAACCGGGGTAGTGTAAAAACTACCAACAGAACTCGTTTCTGGCACCTTCCCCGGTGGAGTTGTGCATGGGGTGTGTTTGGAACATTTTGTCACCAGCCGAGTCCAAAATTCAGCGATTCCCCATCTCAGCCCAGAAAGCAGGTAGAACAAGTTTTGTGGTGCCTTTCTCTTGCCTACCGGGGTAGTGTAAAAACTACCAACAGAACTCGTTTCTGGCACCTTCCCCGGTGGAGTTGTGCATGGGGTGTGTTTGGAACATTTTGTCACCAGCCGAGTCCAAAATTCAGCGATTCCCCATCTCAGCCCAGAAAGCAGGTACAAAAAGTTTTGTGGTGCCTTTCAGCTGCCTACCGGGGTAGTGTAAAAACTACCAACAGAACTCCTTTCTGGCACCTTCCCCGGTGGAGTTGTGCATGGGGTGTGTTTGGGACATTTTGTCACCAGCCGAGTCCAAAATTCAGCGATTCCCCATCTCAGCCCAGAAAGCAGGTAGAACAAGTTTTGTGGTGCCTTTCAGCTGCCTACCGGGGTAGTGTAAAAACTACCAACAGAAGTCGTTTCTGGCACCTTCCCCGGTGGAGTTGTGCATGGGGTGTGTTTGGAACATTTTGTCACCAGCCGAGTCCAAAATTCAGCGATTCTCCATCTCAGCCCAGAAAGCAGGTAGAACAAGTTTTGTGGTGCCTTTCAGCTGCCTACCGGGGTAGTGTAAAAACTACCAACAGAACTCGTTTCTGGCACCTTCCCCGGTGGAGTTGTGCATGGGGTGTGTTTGGAACATTTTGTCACCAGCCGAGTCCAAAATTCAGCGATTCCCCATCTCAGCCCAGAAAGCAGGTAGAACAAGTTTTGTGGTGCCTTTCAGCTGCCTACCGGGGTAGTGTAAAAACTACCAACAGAACTCGTTTCTGGCACCTTCCCCGGTGGAGTTGTGCATGGGGTGTGTTTGGAACATTTTGTCACCAGCCGAGTCCAAAATTCAGCGATTCCCCATCTCAGCCCAGAAAGCAGGTAGAACAAGTTTTGTGGTGCCTTTCTCTTGCCTACCGGGGTAGTGTAAAAACTACCAACAGAACTCGTTTCTGGCACCTTCCCCGGTGGAGTTGTGCATGGGGTGTGTTTGGAACATTTTGTCACCAGCCGAGTCCAAAATTCAGCGATTCCCCATCTCAGCCCAGAAAGCAGGTAGAAAAACTTTTGTGGTGCCTTTCAGCTGCCTACCGGGGTAGTGTAAAAACTACCAACAGAACTCGTTTCTGGCACCTTCCCCGGTGGAGTTGTGCATGGGGTGTGTTTGGAACATTTTGTCACCAGCCGAGTCCAAAATTCAGCGATTCCCCATCTCAGCCCAGAAAGCAGGTAGAACAAGTTTTGTGGTGCCTTTCAGCTGCCTACCGGGGTAGTGTAAAAACTACCAACAGAACTCGTTTCTGGCACCTTCCCCGGTGGAGTTGTGCATGGGGTGTGTTTGGAACATTTTGTCACCAGCCGAGTCCAAAATTCAGCCGTTCCCCATCTCAGCCCAGAAAGCAGGTAGAACAAGTTTTGTGGTGCCTTTCAGCTGCCTACCGGGGTAGTGTAAAAACTACCAACAGAACTCGTTTCTGGCACCTTCCCCGGTGGAGTTGTGCATGGGGTGTGTTTGGAACATTTTGTCACCAGCCGAGTCCAAAATTCAGCGATTCTCCATCTCAGCCCAGAAAGCAGGTAGAACAAGTTTTGTGGTGCCTTTCAGCTGCCTACCGGGGTAGTGTAAAAACTACCAACAGAACTCGTTTCTGGCACCTTCCCCGGTGGAGTTGTGCATGGGGTGTGTTTGGAACATTTTGTCAGCAGCCGAGTCCAAAATTCAGCCGTTCCCCATCTCAGCCCAGAAAGCAGGTAGAACAAGTTTTGTGGTGCCTTTCAGCTGCCTACCGGGGTAGTGTAAAAACTACCAACAGAACTCGTTTCTGGCACCTTCCCCGGTGGAGTTGTGCATGGGGTGTGTTTGGAACATTTTGTCACCAGCCGAGTCCAAAATTCAGCGATTCTCCATCTCAGCCCAGAAAGCAGGTAGAACAAGTTTTGTGGTGCCTTTCAGCTGCCTACCGGGGTAGTGTAAAAACTACCAACAGAACTCGTTTCTGGCACCTTCCCCGGTGGAGTTGTGCATGGGGTGTGTTTGGAACATTTTGTCACCAGCCGAGTCCAAAATTCAGCGATTCCCCATCTCAGCCCAGAAAGCAGGTAGAACAAGTTTTGTGGTGCCTTTCAGCTGCCTACCGGGGTAGTGTAAAAACTACCAACAGAACTCGTTTCTGGCACCTTCCCCGGTGGAGTTGTGCATGGGGTGTGTTTGGAACATTTTGTCACCAGCCGAGTCCAAAATTCAGCGATTCCCCATCTCAGCCCAGAAAGCAGGTAGAACAAGTTTTGTGGTGCCTTTCAGCTGCCTACCGGGGTAGTGTAAAAACTACCAACAGAACTCGTTTCTGGCACCTTCCCCGGTGGAGTTGTGCATGGGGTGTGTTTGGAACATTTTGTCACCAGCCGAGTCCAAAATTCAGCGATTCCCCATCTCAGCCCAGAAAGCAGGTAGAACAAGTTTTGTGGTGCCTTTCAGCTGCCTACCAGGGTAGTGTAAAAACTACCAACAGAACTCGTTTCTGGCACCTTCCCCGGTGGAGCTGTGCATGGGGTGTGTTTGGAACATTTTGTCACCAGCCGAGTCCAAAACTCAGCCGTTCCCCATCTCAGCCCAGAAAGCAGGTAGAACAAGTTTTGTGGTGCCTTTCAGCTGCCAACCGGGGTAGTGTAAAAACTACCAACAGAACTTGTTTCTGGCACTTTCCCCGGTGGAGGTGTGCATGGGGTGTGTTTGGAACATTTTGTCACCAGCCGAGTCCAAAATTCAGCGATTCTCCATCTCAGCCCAGAAAGCAGGTAGAACAAGTTTTGTGGTGCCTTTCAGCTGCCTACCGGGGTAGTGTAAAAACTACCAACAGAACTCGTTTCTGGCACCTTCCCCGGTGGAGTTGTGCATGGGGTGTGTTTGGAACATTTTGTCACCAGCCGAGTCCAAAATTCAGCGATTCCCCATCTCAGCCCAGAAAGCAGGTAGAACAAGTTTTGTGGTGCCTTTCTCTTGCCTACCGGGGTAGTGTAAAAACTACCAACAGAACTCGTTTCTGGCACCTTCCCCGGTGGAGTTGTGCATGGGGTGTGTTTGGAACATTTTGTCACCAGCCGAGTCCAAAATTCAGCGATTCCCCATCTCAGCCCAGAAAGCAGGTAGAAAAACTTTTGTGGTGCCTTTCAGCTGCCTACCGGGGTAGTGTAAAAACTACCAACAGAACTCGTTTCTGGCACCTTCCCCGGTGGAGTTGTGCATGGGGTGTGTTTGGAACATTTTGTCAGCAGCCGAGTCCAAAATTCAGCGATTCCCCATCTCAGCCCAGAAAGCAGGTAGAACAAGTTTTGTGGTGCCTTTCAGCTGCCTACCGGGGTAGTGTAAAAACTACCAACAGAACTCCTTTCTGGCACCTTCCCCGGTGGAGTTGTGCATGGGGTGTGTTTGGAACATTTTGTCACCAGCCGAGTCCAAAATTCAGCCGTTCCCCATCTCAGCCCAGAAAGCAGGTAGAACAAGTTTTGTGGTGCCTTTCAGCTGCCTACCGGGGTAGTGTAAAAACTACCAACAGAACTCGTTTCTGGCACCTTTGCCGGTGGAGTTGTGCATGGGGTGTGTTTGGAACATTTTGTCACCAGCCGAGTCCAAAATTCAGCGATTCTCCATCTCAGCCCAGAAAGCAGGTAGAACAAGTTTTGTGGTGCCTTTCAGCTGCCTACCGGGGTAGTGTAAAAACTACCAACAGAACTCGTTTCTGGCACCTTCCCCGGTGGAGTTGTGCATGGGGTGTGTTTGGAACATTTTGTCAGCAGCCGAGTCCAAAATTCAGCCGTTCCCCATCTCAGCCCAGAAAGCAGGTAGAACAAGTTTTGTGGTGCCTTTCAGCTGCCTACCGGGGTAGTGTAAAAACTACCAACAGAACTCGTTTCTGGCTCCTTCCCCGGTGGAGTTGTGCATGGGGTGTGTTTGGAACATTTTGTCACCAGCCGAGTCCAAAATTCAGCGATTCCCCATCTCAGCCCAGAAAGCAGGTAGAACAAGTTTTGTGGTGCCTTTCAGCTGCCTACCGGGGTAGTGTAAAAACTACCAACAGAACTCGTTTCTGGCACCTTCCCCGGTGGAGTTGTGCATGGGGTGTGTTTGGAACATTTTGTCACCAGCCGAGTCCAAAATTCAGCGATTCCCCATCTCAGCCCAGAAAGCAGGTAGAACAAGTTTTGTGGTGCCTTTCAGCTGCCTACCGGGGTAGTGTAAAAACTACCAACAGAACTCGTTTCTGGCACCTTCCCCGGTGGAGCTGTGCATGGGGTGTGTTTGGAACATTTTGTCACCAGCCGAGTCCAAAACTCAGCCGTTCCCCATCTCAGCCCAGAAAGCAGGTAGAACAAGTTTTGTGGTGCCTTTCAGCTGCCAACCGGGGTAGTGTAAAAACTACCAACAGAACTCGTTTCTGGCACTTTCCCCGGTGGAGGTGTGCATGGGGTGTGTTTGGAACATTTTGTCACCAGCCGAGTCCAAAATTCAGCGATTCTCCATCTCAGCCCAGAAAGCAGGTAGAACAAGTTTTGTGGTGCCTTTCAGCTGCCTACCGGGGTAGTGTAAAAACTACCAACAGAACTCGTTTCTGGCACCTTCCCCGGTGGAGTTGTGCATGGGGTGTGTTTGGAACATTTTGTCACCAGCCGAGTCCAAAATTCAGCGATTCCCCATCTCAGCCCAGAAAGCAGGTAGAACAAGTTTTGTGGTGCCTTTCAGCTGCCTACCGGGGTAGTGTAAAAACTACCAACAGAACTCGTTTCTGGCACCTTCCCCGGTGGAGTTGTGCATGGGGTGTGTTTGGAACATTTTGTCACCAGCCGAGTCCAAAATTCAGCGATTCCCCATCTCAGCCCAGAAAGCAGGTAGAAAAACTTTTGTGGTGCCTTTCAGCTGCCTACCGGGGTACTGTAAAAACTACCAACAGAACTCGTTTCTGGCACCTTCCCCGGTGGAGTTGTGCATGGGGTGTGTTTGGAACATTTTGTCAGCAGCCGAGTCCAAAATTCAGCGATTCCCCATCTCAGCCCAGAAAGCAGGTACAACAAGTTTTGTGGTGCCTTTCAGCTGCCTACCGGGGTAGTGTAAAAACTACCAACAGAACTCGTTTCTGGCACCTTCCCCGGTGGAGTTGTGCATGGGCTGTGTTTGGAACATTTTGTCACCAGCCGAGTCCAAAATTCAGCGGTTCCCCATCTCAGCCCAGAAAGCAGGTAGAACAAGTTTTGTGGTGCCTTTCAGCTGCCTACCGGGGTAGTGTAAAAACTACCAACAGAACTCGTTTCTGGCACCTTCCCCGGTGGAGTTGTGCATGGGGTGTGTTTGGAACATTTTGTCACCAGCCGAGTCCAAAATTCAGCGATTCCCCATCTCAGCCCAGAAAGCAGGTAGAACAAGTTTTGTGGTGCCTTTCAGCTGCCTACCGGGGTAGTGTAAAAACTACCAACAGAACTCGTTTCTGGCACCTTTGCCGGTGGAGGTGTGCATGGGGTGTGTTTGGAACATTTTGTCACCAGCCGAGTCCAAAATTCAGCGATTCCCCATCTCAGCCCAGAAAGCAGGTAGAACAAGTTTTGTGGTGCCTTTCAGCTGCCTACCGGGGTAGTGTAAAAACTACCAACAGAACTCGTTTCTGGCACCTTCCCCGGTGGAGTTGTGCATGGGGTGTGTTTGGAACATTTTGTCACCAGCCGAGTCCAAAATTCAGAGATTCCCCATCTCAGCCCAGAAAGCAGGTAGAACAAGTTTTGTGGTGCCTTTCAGCTGCCTACCGGGGTAGTGTAAAAACTACCAAGAGAACTCCTTTCTGTCACCTTCCCCGGTGGAGTTGTGCATGGGGTGTGTTTGGAACATTTTGTCACCAGCCGAGTCCAAAATTCAGCGATTCCCCATCTCAGCCCAGAAAGCAGGTAGAACAAGTTTTGTGGTGCCTTTCAGCTGCCTACCGGGGTAGTGTAAAAACTACCAACAGAACTCGTTTCTGGCACCTTCCCCGGTGGAGTTGTGCATGGGGTGTGTTTGGAACATTTTGTCACCAGCCGAGTCCAAAATTCAGCGATTCTCCATCTCAGCCCAGAAAGCAGGTAGAACAAGTTTTGTGGTGCCTTTCCTTGCCTACCGGGGTAGTGTAAAAACTACCAACAGAACTCGTTTCTGGCACCTTCCCCGGTGGAGTTGTGCATGGGGTGTGTTTGGAACATTTTGTCACCAGCCGAGTCCAAAATTCAGCCGTTCCCCATCTCAGCCCAGAAAGCAGGTAGAACAAGTTTTGTGGTGCCTTTCTCTTGCCTACCGGGGTAGTGTAAAAACTACCAACAGAAGTCGTTTCTGGCACCTTCCCCGGTGGAGTTGTGCATGGGGTGTGTTTGGAACATTTTGTCACCAGCCGAGTCCAAAATTCAGCGATTCCCCATCTCAAGCCCAGAAAGCAGGGAGAACAAGTTTTGTGGTGCCTTTCAGCTGCCTACCGGGGTAGTGTAAAAACTACCAACAGAACTCGTTTCTGGCACCTTCCCCGGTGGAGTTGTGCATGGGGTGTGTTTGGAACATTTTGTCACCAGCCGAGTCCAAAATTCAGCGATTCCCCATCTCAGCCCAGAAAGCAGGTAGAACAAGTTTTGTGGTGCCTTTCAGCTGCCTACCGGGGTAGTGTAAAAACTACCAACAGAACTCGTTTCTGGCACCTTCCCCGGTGGAGTTGTGCATGGGGTGTGTTTGGAACATTTTGTCACCAGCCGAGTCCAAAATTCAGCGATTCCCCATCTCAGCCCAGAAAGCAGGTAGAACAAGTTTTGTGGTGCCTTTCAGCTGCCTACCGGGGTAGTGTAAAAACTACCAACAGAACTCGTTTCTGGCACCTTCCCCGGTGGAGCTGTGCATGGGGTGTGTTTGGAACATTTTGTCACCAGCCGAGTCCAAAACTCAGCCGTTCCCCATCTCAGCCCAGAAAGCAGGTAGAACAAGTTTTGTGG
The DNA here is from genome assembly GCF_023634085.1 of Falco cherrug. Classification (NCBI taxonomy): domain Eukaryota; kingdom Metazoa; phylum Chordata; class Aves; order Falconiformes; family Falconidae; genus Falco; species Falco cherrug. The sequence continues at coordinate 268,870 of NW_026599311.1, read as the reverse complement.
TGCCTTTCAGCTGCCAACCGGGGTAGTGTAAAAACTACCAACAGAACTCGTTTCTGGCACTTTCCCCGGTGGAGGTGTGCATGGGGTGTGTTTGGAACATTTTGTCACCAGCCGAGTCCAAAATTCAGCGATTCTCCATCTCAGCCCAGAAAGCAGGTAGAACAAGTTTTGTGGTGCCTTTCAGCTGCCTACCGGGGTAGTGTAAAAACTACCAACAGAACTCGTTTCTGGGACCTTCCCCGGTGGAGTTGTGCATGGGGTGTGTTTGGAACATTTTGTTACCAGCCGAGTCCAAAATTCAGCCGTTCCCCATCTCAGCCCAGAAAGCAGGTAGAACAAGTTTTGTGGTGCCTTTCTCTTGCCTACCGGGGTAGTGTAAAAACTACCAACAGAACTCGTTTCTGGCACCTTCCCCGGTGGAGTTGTGCATGGGGTGTGTTTGGAACATTTTGTCACCAGCCGAGTCCAAAATTCAGCGATTCCCCATCTCAGCCCAGAAAGCAGGTACAAAAAGTTTTGTGGTGCCTTTCAGCTGCCTACCGGGGTAGTGTAAAAACTACCAACAGAACTCGTTTCTGGCACCTTTGCCGGTGGAGGTGTGCATGGGGTGTGTTTGGAACATTTTGTCACCAGCCGAGTCCAAAATTCAGCGATTCTCCATCTCAGCCCAGAAAGCAGGTAGAACAAGTTTTGTGGTGCCTTTCAGCTGCCTACCGGGGTAGTGTAAAAACTACCAACAGAACTCGTTTCTGGCACCTTCCCCGGTGGAGTTGTGCATGGGGTGTGTTTGGAACATTTTGTCACCAGCCGAGTCCAAAATTCAGCGATTCCCCATCTCAGCCCAGAAAGCAGGTAGAACAAGTTTTGTGGTGCCTTTCAGCTGCCTACCGGGGTAGTGTAAAAACTACCAACAGAACTCGTTTCTGGCACCTTTGCCGGTGGAGGTGTGCATGGGGTGTGTTTGGAACATTTTGTCACCAGCCGAGTCCAAAATTCAGCGATTCCCCATCTCAGCCCAGAAAGCAGGTAGAACAAGTTTTGTGGTGCCTTTCAGCTGCCTACCGGGGTAGTGTAAAAACTACCAACAGAACTCGTTTCTGGCACCTTCCCCGGTGGAGTTGTGCATGGGGTGTGTTTGGAACATTTTGTCACCAGCCGAGTCCAAAATTCAGAGATTCCCCATCTCAGCCCAGAAAGCAGGTAGAACAAGTTTTGTGGTGCCTTTCAGCTGCCTACCGGGGTAGTGTAAAAACTACCAAGAGAACTCCTTTCTGTCACCTTCCCCGGTGGAGTTGTGCATGGGTTGTGTTTGGAACATTTTGTCACCAGCCGAGTCCAAAATTCAGCGATTCCCCATCTCAGCCCAGAAAGCAGGTAGAACAAGTTTTGTGGTGCCTTTCAGCTGCCTACCGGGGTAGTGTAAAAACTACCAACAGAACTCGTTTCTGGCACCTTCCCCGGTGGAGTTGTGCATGGGGTGTGTTTGGAACATTTTGTCACCAGCCGAGTCCAAAATTCAGCGATTCTCCATCTCAGCCCAGAAAGCAGGTAGAACAAGTTTTGTGGTGCCTTTCCTTGCCTACCGGGGTAGTGTAAAAACTACCAACAGAACTCGTTTCTGGCACCTTCCCCGGTGGAGTTGTGCATGGGGTGTGTTTGGAACATTTTGTCACCAGCCGAGTCCAAAATTCAGCCGTTCCCCATCTCAGCCCAGAAAGCAGGTAGAACAAGTTTTGTGGTGCCTTTCTCTTGCCTACCGGGGTAGTGTAAAAACTACCAACAGAACTCGTTTCTGGCACCTTCCCCGGTGGAGTTGTGCATGGGGTGTGTTTGGAACATTTTGTCACCAGCCGAGTCCAAAATTCAGCGATTCCCCATCTCAAGCCCAGAAAGCAGGGAGAACAAGTTTTGTGGTGCCTTTCAGCTGCCTACCGGGGTAGTGTAAAAACTACCAACAGAACTCGTTTCTGGCACCTTCCCCGGTGGAGTTGTGCATGGGGTGTGTTTGGAACATTTTGTCACCAGCCGAGTCCAAAATTCAGCGATTCCCCATCTCAGCCCAGAAAGCAGGTAGAACAAGTTTTGTGGTGCCTTTCAGCTGCCTACCGGGGTAGTGTAAAAACTACCAACAGAACTCGTTTCTGGCACCTTCCCCGGTGGAGTTGTGCATGGGGTGTGTTTGGAACATTTTGTCACCAGCCGAGTCCAAAATTCAGCGATTCCCCATCTCAGCCCAGAAAGCAGGTAGAACAAGTTTTGTGGTGCCTTTCAGCTGCCTACCGGGGTAGTGTAAAAACTACCAACAGAACTCGTTTCTGGCACCTTCCCCGGTGGAGCTGTGCATGGGGTGTGTTTGGAACATTTTGTCACCAGCCGAGTCCAAAACTCAGCCGTTCCCCATCTCAGCCCAGAAAGCAGGTAGAACAAGTTTTGTGGTGCCTTTCAGCTGCCAACCGGGGTAGTGTAAAAACTACCAACAGAACTCGTTTCTGGCACTTTCCCCGGTGGAGGTGTGCATGGGGTGTGTTTGGAACATTTTGTCACCAGCCGAGTCCAAAATTCAGCGATTCTCCATCTCAGCCCAGAAAGCAGGTAGAACAAGTTTTGTGGTGCCTTTCAGCTGCCTACCGGGGTAGTGTAAAAACTACCAACAGAACTCGTTTCTGGGACCTTCCCCGGTGGAGTTGTGCATGGGGTGTGTTTGGAACATTTTGTTACCAGCCGAGTCCAAAATTCAGCCGTTCCCCATCTCAGCCCAGAAAGCAGGTAGAACAAGTTTTGTGGTGCCTTTCTCTTGCCTACCGGGGTAGTGTAAAAACTACCAACAGAACTCGTTTCTGGCACCTTCCCCGGTGGAGTTGTGCATGGGGTGTGTTTGGAACATTTTGTCACCAGCCGAGTCCAAAATTCAGCGATTCCCCATCTCAGCCCAGAAAGCAGGTACAAAAAGTTTTGTGGTGCCTTTCAGCTGCCTACCGGGGTAGTGTAAAAACTACCAACAGAACTCGTTTCTGGCACCTTTGCCGGTGGAGTTGTGCATGGGGTGTGTTTGGAACATTTTGTCACCAGCCGAGTCCAAAATTCAGCGATTCCCCATCTCAGCCCAGAAAGCAGGTAGAACAAGTTTTGTGGTGCCTTTCAGCTGCCTACCGGGGTAGTGTAAAAACTACCAACAGAACTCGTTTCTGGCACCTTCCCCGGTGGAGTTGTGCATGGGGTGTGTTTGGAACATTTTGTCACCAGCCGAGTCCAAAATTCAGCGATTCCCCATCTCAGCCCAGAAAGCAGGTAGAACAAGTTTTGTGGTGCCTTTCAGCTGCCTACCGGGGTAGTGTAAAAACTACCAACAGAACTCGTTTCTGGCACCTTCCCCGGTGGAGTTGTGCATGGGGTGTGTTTGGAACATTTTGTCAGCAGCCGAGTCAAAAATTCAGAGATTCCCCATCTCAGCCCAGAAAGCAGGTAGAACAAGTTTTGTGGTGCCTTTCAGCTGCCTACCGGGGTAGTGTAAAAACTACCAACAGAACTCGTTTCTGGCACCTTCCCCGGTGGAGTTGTGCATGGGGTGTGTTTGGAACATTTTGTCACCAGCCGAGTCCAAAATTCAGCGATTCCCCATCTCAGCCCAGAAAGCAGGTAGAACAAGTTTTGTGGTGCCTTTCAGCTGCCTACCGGGGTAGTGTAAAAACTACCAACAGAACTCGTTTCTGGCACCTTCCCCGGTGGAGTTGTGCATGGGGTGTGTTTGGAACATTTTGTCACCAGCCGAGTCCAAAATTCAGCCGTTCCCCATCTCAGCCCGGAAAGCAGGTAGAACAAGTTTTGTGGTGCCTTTCTCTTGCCTACCGGGGTAGTGTAAAAACTACCAACAGAAGTCGTTTCTGGCACCTTCCCCGGTGGAGTTGTGCATGGGGTGTGTTTGGAACATTTTGTCACCAGCCGAGTCCAAAATTCAGCGATTCCCCATCTCAAGCCCAGAAAGCAGGGAGAACAAGTTTTGTGGTGCCTTTCAGCTGCCTACCGGGGTAGTGTAAAAACTACCAACAGAACTCGTTTCTGGCACCTTCCCCGGTGGAGTTGTGCATGGGCTGTGTTTGGAACATTTTGTCACCAGCCGAGTCCAAAATTCAGCGATTCCCCATCTCAGCCCAGAAAGCAGGTAGAACAAGTTTTGTGGTGCCTTTCAGCTGCCTACCGGGGTAGTGTAAAAACTACCAACAGAACTCGTTTCTGGCACCTTCCCCGGTGGAGTTGTGCATGGGGTGTGTTTGGAACATTTTGTCACCAGCCGAGTCAAAAATTCAGAGATTCCCCATCTCAGCCCAGAAAGCAGGTAGAACAAGTTTTGTGGTGCCTTTCAGCTGCCTACCGGGGTAGTGTAAAAACTACCAAGAGAACTCCTTTCTGTCACCTTCCCCGGTGGAGTTGTGCATGGGGTGTGTTTGGAACATTTTGTCACCAGCCGAGTCCAAAATTCAGCGATTCCCCATCTCAGCCCAGAAAGCAGGTAGAACAAGTTTTGTGGTGCCTTTCAGCTGCCTACCGGGGTAGTGTAAAAACTACCAACAGAACTCGTTTCTGGCACCTTCCCCGGTGGAGTTGTGCATGGGGTGTGTTTGGAACATTTTGTCACCAGCCGAGTCCAAAATTCAGCGATTCTCCATCTCAGCCCAGAAAGCAGGTAGAACAAGTTTTGTGGTGCCTTTCCTTGCCTACCGGGGTAGTGTAAAAACTACCAACAGAACTCGTTTCTGGCACCTTCCCCGGTGGAGTTGTGCATGGGGTGTGTTTGGAACATTTTGTCACCAGCCGAGTCCAAAATTCAGCCGTTCCCCATCTCAGCCCAGAAAGCAGGTAGAACAAGTTTTGTGGTGCCTTTCAGCTGCCTACCGGGGTAGTGTAAAAACTACCAACAGAACTCGTTTCTGGCACCTTCCCCGGTGGAGCTGTGCATGGGGTGTGTTTGGAACATTTTGTCACCAGCCGAGTCCAAAACTCAGCCGTTCCCCATCTCAGCCCGGAAAGCAGGTAGAACAAGTTTTGTGGTGCCTTTCAGCTGCCTACCGGGGTAGTGTAAAAACTACCAACAGAACTCGTTTCTGGCACCTTCCCCGGTGGAGTTGTGCATGGGGTGTGTTTGGAACATTTTGTCACCAGCCGAGTCCAAAATTCAGCGATTCCCCATCTCAGCCCAGAAAGCAGGTAGAACAAGTTTTGTGGTGCCTTTCAGCTGCCTACCGGGGTAGTGTAAAAACTACCAACAGAACTCGTTTCTGGCACCTTCCCCGGTGGAGTTGTGCATGGGGTGTGTTTGGAACATTTTGTCACCAGCCGAGTCCAAAATTCAGCCGTTCCCCATCTCAGCCCAGAAAGCAGGTACAACAAGTTTTGTGGTGCCTTTCAGGTGCCTACCGGGGTAGTGTAAAAACTACCAACAGAACTCGTTTCTGGCAACTTCCCCGGTGGAGTTGTGCATGGGGTGTGTTTGGAACATTTTGTCACCAGCCGAGTCCAAAATTCAGCGATTCCCCATCTCAGCCCAGAAAGCAGGTAGAACAAGTTTTGTGGTGCCTTTCAGCTGCCTACCGGGGTAGTGTAAAAACTACCAACAGAACTCGTTTCTGGCACCTTCCCCGGTGGAGTTGTGCATGGGGTGTGTTTGGAACATTTTGTCACCAGCCGAGTCCAAAATTCAGCGATTCTCCATCTCAGCCCAGAAAGCAGGTAGAACAAGTTTTGTGGTGCCTTTCTCTTGCCTACCGGGGTAGTGTAAAAACTACCAACAGAACTCGTTTCTGGCACCTTCCCCGGTGGAGTTGTGCATGGGGTGTGTTTGGAACATTTTGTCACCAGCCGAGTCCAAAATTCAGCGATTCCCCATCTCAGCCCAGAAAGCAGGTAGAACAAGTTTTGTGGTGCCTTTCTCTTGCCTACCGGGGTAGTGTAAAAACTACCAACAGAACTCGTTTCTGGCACCTTCCCCGGTGGAGTTGTGCATGGGGTGTGTTTGGAACATTTTGTCACCAGCCGAGTCCAAAATTCAGCGATTCCCCATCTCAGCCCAGAAAGCAGGTAGAACAAGTTTTGTGGTGCCTTTCAGCTGCCTACCGGGGTAGTGTAAAAACTACCAACAGAACTCCTTTCTGGCACCTTCCCCGGTGGAGTTGTGCATGGGGTGTGTTTGGGACATTTTGTCACCAGCCGAGTCCAAAATTCAGCGATTCCCCATCTCAGCCCAGAAAGCAGGTAGAACAAGTTTTGTGGTGCCTTTCAGCTGCCTACCGGGGTAGTGTAAAAACTACCAACAGAACTCGTTTCTGGCACCTTCCCCGGTGGAGTTGTGCATGGGGTGTGTTTGGAACATTTTGTCACCAGCCGAGTCCAAAATTCAGCCGTTCCCCATCTCAGCCCAGAAAGCAGGTAGAACAAGTTTTGTGGTGCCTTTCTCTTGCCTACCGGGGTAGTGTAAAAACTACCAACAGAACTCGTTTCTGGCACCTTCCCCGGTGGAGTTGTGCATGGGGTGTGTTTGGAACATTTTGTCACCAGCCGAGTCCAAAATTCAGCGATTCCCCATCTCAGCCCAGAAAGCAGGTAGAACAAGTTTTGTGGTGCCTTTCAGCTGCCTACCGGGGTAGTGTAAAAACTACCAACAGAACTCGTTTCTGGCACCTTCCCCGGTGGAGTTGTGCATGGGGTGTGTTTGGAACATTTTGTCACCAGCCGAGTCCAAAATTCAGCGATTCCCCATCTCAGCCCAGAAAGCAGGTAGAACAAGTTTTGTGGTGCCTTTCAGCTGCCTACCGGGGTAGTGTAAAAACTACCAACAGAACTCGTTTCTGGCACCTTCCCCGGTGGAGTTGTGCATGGGGTGTGTTTGGAACATTTTGTCACCAGCCGAGTCCAAAATTCAGCGATTCCCCATCTCAGCCCAGAAAGCAGGTAGAACAAGTTTTGTGGTGCCTTTCAGGTGCCTACCGGGGTAGTGTAAAAACTACCAACAGAACTCGTTTCTGGCACCTTCCCCGGTGGAGTTGTGCATGGGGTGTGTTTGGAACATTTTGTCACCAGCCGAGTCCAAAATTCAGCGATTCCCCATCTCAGCCCAGAAAGCAGGTAGAACAAGTTTTGTGGTGCCTTTCAGCTGCCTACCGGGGTAGTGTAAAAACTACCAACAGAACTCGTTTCTGGCACCTTCCCCGGTGGAGTTGTGCATGGGGTGTGTTTGGAACATTTTGTCACCAGCCGAGTCCAAAATTCAGCGATTCCCCATCTCAGCCCAGAAAGCAGGTAGAACAAGTTTTGTGGTGCCTTTCAGCTGCCTACCGGGGTAGTGTAAAAACTACCAACAGAACTCGTTTCTGGCACCTTCCCCGGTGGAGCTGTGCATGGGGTGTGTTTGGAACATTTTGTCACCAGCCGAGTCCAAAACTCAGCCGTTCCCCATCTCAGCCCAGAAAGCAGGTAGAACAAGTTTTGTGGTGCCTTTCTCTTGCCTACCGGGGTAGTGTAAAAACTACCAACAGAACTCGTTTCTGGCACTTTCCCCGGTGGAGGTGTGCATGGGGTGTGTTTGGAACATTTTGTCACCAGCCGAGTCCAAAATTCAGCGATTCTCCATCTCAGCCCAGAAAGCAGGTAGAACAAGTTTTGTGGTGCCTTTCAGCTGCCTACCGGGGTAGTGTAAAAACTACCAACAGAACTCGTTTCTGGCACCTTCCCCGGTGGAGTTGTGCATGGGGTGTGTTTGGAACATTTTGTCACCAGCCGAGTCCAAAATTCAGCGATTCCCCATCTCAGCCCAGAAAGCAGGTAGAACAAGTTTTGTGGTGCCTTTCAGCTGCCTACCGGGGTAGTGTAAAAACTACCAACAGAACTCGTTTCTGGCACCTTCCCCGGTGGAGTTGTGCATGGGGTGTGTTTGGAACATTTTGTCACCAGCCGAGTCCAAAATTCAGCGATTCCCCATCTCAGCCCAGAAAGCAGGTAGAACAAGTTTTGTGGTGCCTTTCTCTTGCCTACCGGGGTAGTGTAAAAACTACCAACAGAACTCGTTTCTGGCACCTTCCCCGGTGGAGTTGTGCATGGGGTGTGTTTGGGACATTTTGTCACCAGCCGAGTCCAAAATTCAGCGATTCCCCATCTCAGCCCAGAAAGCAGGTAGAACAAGTTTTGTGGTGCCTTTCAGCTGCCTACCGGGGTAGTGTAAAAACTACCAACAGAACTCGTTTCTGGCACCTTCCCCGGTGGAGTTGTGCATGGGGTGTGTTTGGAACATTTTGTCACCAGCCGAGTCCAAAATTCAGCGATTCTCCATCTCAGCCCAGAAAGCAGGTAGAACAAGTTTTGTGGTGCCTTTCAGCTGCCTACCGGGGTAGTGTAAAAACTACCAACAGAACTCGTTTCTGGCACCTTCCCCGGTGGAGTTGTGCATGGGGTGTGTTTGGAACATTTTGTCACCAGCCGAGTCCAAAATTCAGCGATTCCCCATCTCAGCCCAGAAAGCAGGTAGAACAAGTTTTGTGGTGCCTTTCAGCTGCCTACCGGGGTAGTGTAAAAACTACCAACAGAACTCGTTTCTGGCACCTTCCCCGGTGGAGTTGTGCATGGGGTGTGTTTGGGACATTTTGTCACCAGCCGAGTCCAAAATTCAGCGATTCCCCATCTCAGCCCAGAAAGCAGGTAGAACAAGTTTTGTGGTGCCTTTCAGCTGCCTACCGGGGTAGTGTAAAAACTACCAACAGAACTCGTTTCTGGCACCTTCCCCGGTGGAGTTGTGCATGGGGTGTGTTTGGAACATTTTGTCACCAGCCGAGTCCAAAATTCAGCGATTCCCCATCTCAGCCCAGAAAGCAGGTAGAACAAGTTTTGTGGTGCCTTTCAGCTGCCTACCGGGGTAGTGTAAAAACTACCAACAGAACTCGTTTCTGGCACCTTCCCCGGTGGAGTTGTGCATGGGGTGTGTTTGGAACATTTTGTCACCAGCCGAGTCCAAAATTCAGCGATTCCCCATCTCAGCCCAGAAAGCAGGTAGAACAAGTTTTGTGGTGCCTTTCAGGTGCCTACCGGGGTAGTGTAAAAACTACCAACAGAACTCGTTTCTGGCACCTTCCCCGGTGGAGTTGTGCATGGGGTGTGTTTGGAACATTTTGTCACCAGCAGAGTCCAAAACTCAGCCGTTCCCCATCTCAGCCCAGAAAGCAGGTAGAACAAGTTTTGTGGTGCCTTTCAGCTGCCAACCGGGGTAGTGTAAAAACTACCAACAGAACTCGTTTCTGGCACTTTCCCCGGTGGAGGTGTGCATGGGGTGTGTTTGGAACATTTTGTCACCAGCCGAGTCCAAAATTCAGCGATTCTCCATCTCAGCCCAGAAAGCAGGTAGAACAAGTTTTGTGGTGCCTTTCAGCTGCCTACCGGGGTAGTGTAAAAACTACCAACAGAACTCGTTTCTGGCACCTTCCCCGGTGGAGTTGTGCATGGGGTGTGTTTGGAACATTTTGTCACCAGCCGAGTCCAAAATTCAGCCGTTCCCCATCTCAGCCCAGAAAGCAGGTAGAACAAGTTTTGTGGTGCCTTTCTCTTGCCTACCGGGGTAGTGTAAAAACTACCAACAGAACTCGTTTCTGGCACCTTCCCCGGTGGAGTTGTGCATGGGGTGTGTTTGGAACATTTTGTCACCAGCCGAGTCCAAAATTCAGCGATTCCCCATCTCAGCCCAGAAAGCAGGTAGAACAAGTTTTGTGGTGCCTTTCAGCTGCCTACCGGGGTAGTGTAAAAACTACCAACAGAACTCGTTTCTGGCACCTTCCCCGGTGGAGTTGTGCATGGGGTGTGTTTGGAACATTTTGTCACCAGCCGAGTCCAAAATTCAGCGATTCCCCATCTCAGCCCAGAAAGCAGGTATGAACAAGTTTTGTGGTGCCTTTCAGCTGCCTACCGGGGTAGTGTAAAAACTACCAACAGAACTCGTTTCTGGCACCTTCCCCGGTGGAGTTGTGCATGGGGTGTGTTTGGAACATTTTGTCACCAGCCGAGTCCAAAATTCAGCCGTTCCCCATCTCAGCCCAGAAAGCAGGTACAACAAGTTTTGTGGTGCCTTTCAGCTGCCTACCGGGGTAGTGTAAAAACTACCAACAGAACTCGTTTCTGGCACCTTCCCCGGTGGAGTTGTGCATGGGGTGTGTTGGGAACATTTTGTCACCAGCCGAGTCCAAAATTCAGCGATTCCCCATCTCAGCCCAGAAAGCAGGTAGAACAAGTTTTGTGGTGCCTTTCTCTTGCCTACCGGGGTAGTGTAAAAACTACCAACAGAACTCGTTTCTGGCACCTTCCCCGGTGGAGTTGTGCATGGGGTGTGTTGGGAACATTTTGTCACCAGCCGAGTCCAAAATTCAGCGATTCCCCATCTCAGCCCAGAAAGCAGGTAGAACAAGTTTTGTGGTGCCTTTCAGCTGCCTACCGGGGTAGTGTAAAAACTACCAACAGAACTCGTTTCTGGCACCTTCCCCGGTGGAGTTGTGCATGGGGTGTGTTTGGAACATTTTGTCAGCAGCCGAGTCCAAAATTCAGCGATTCCCCATCTCAGCCCAGAAAGCAGGTAGAACAAGTTTTGTGGTGCCTTTCAGGTGCCTACCGGGGTAGTGTAAAAACTACCAACAGAACTCGTTTCTGGCACCTTCCCCGGTGGAGTTGTGCATGGGGTGTGTTTGGGACATTTTGTCACCAGCCGAGTCCAAAATTCAGCGATTCCCCATCTCAGCCCAGAAAGCAGGTAGAACAAGTTTTGTGGTGCCTTTCAGCTGCCTACCGGGGTAGTGTAAAAACTACCAAGAGAACTCCTTTCTGGCACCTTCCCCGGTGGAGTTGTGCATGGGGTGTGTTTGGAACATTTTGTCACCAGCCGAGTCCAAAATTCAGCGATTCCCCATCTCAGCCCAGAAAGCAGGTAGAACAAGTTTTGTGGTGCCTTTCAGCTGCCTACCGGGGTAATGTAAAAACTACCAACAGAACTCGTTTCTGGCACCTTCCCCGGTGGAGTTGTGCATGGGGTGTGTTTGGAACATTTTGTCACCAGCCGAGTCCAAAATTCAGCGATTCCCCATCTCAGCCCAGAAAGCAGGTAGAACAAGTTTTGTGGTGCCTTTCAGCTGCCTACCGGGGTAGTGTAAAAACTACCAACAGAACTCGTTTCTGGCACCTTCCCCGGTGGAGCTGTGCATGGGGTGTGTTTGGAACATTTTGTCACCAGCCGAGTCCAAAATTCAGCGATTCCCCATCTCAGCCCAGAAAGCAGGTATGAACAAGTTTTGTGGTGCCTTTCAGCTGCCTACCGGGGTAGTGTAAAAACTACCAACAGAACTCGTTTCTGGCACCTTCCCCGGTGGAGTTGTGCATGGGGTGTGTTTGGAACATTTTGTCACCAGCCGAGTCCAAAATTCAGCCGTTCCCCATCTCAGCCCAGAAAGCAGGTACAACAAGTTTTGTGGTGCCTTTCAGCTGCCTACCGGGGTAGTGTAAAAACTACCAACAGAACTCGTTTCTGGCACCTTCCCCGGTGGAGTTGTGCATGGGGTGTGTTGGGAACATTTTGTCACCAGCCGAGTCCAAAATTCAGCGATTCCCCATCTCAGCCCAGAAAGCAGGTAGAACAAGTTTTGTGGTGCCTTTCTCTTGCCTACCGGGGTAGTGTAAAAACTACCAACAGAACTCGTTTCTGGCACCTTCCCCGGTGGAGTTGTGCATGGGGTGTGTTGGGAACATTTTGTCACCAGCCGAGTCCAAAATTCAGCGATTCCCCATCTCAGCCCAGAAAGCAGGTAGAACAAGTTTTGTGGTGCCTTTCAGCTGCCTACCGGGGTAGTGTAAAAACTACCAACAGAACTCGTTTCTGGCACCTTCCCCGGTGGAGTTGTGCATGGGGTGTGTTTGGAACATTTTGTCACCAGCCGAGTCCAAAATTCAGCGATTCCCCATCTCAGCCCAGAAAGCAGGTAGAACAAGTTTTGTGGTGCCTTTCAGGTGCCTACCGGGGTAGTGTAAAAACTACCAACAGAACTCGTTTCTGGCACCTTCCCCGGTGGAGTTGTGCATGGGGTGTGTTTGGGACATTTTGTCACCAGCCGAGTCCAAAATTCAGCGATTCCCCATCTCAGCCCAGAAAGCAGGTAGAACAAGTTTTGTGGTGCCTTTCAGCTGCCTACCGGGGTAGTGTAAAAACTACCAAGAGAACTCCTTTCTGGCACCTTCCCCGGTGGAGTTGTGCATGGGGTGTGTTTGGAACATTTTGTCACCAGCCGAGTCCAAAATTCAGCGATTCCCCATCTCAGCCCAGAAAGCAGGTAGAACAAGTTTTGTGGTGCCTTTCAGCTGCCTACCGGGGTAGTGTAAAAACTACCAACAGAACTCGTTTCTGGCACCTTCCCCGGTGGAGCTGTGCATGGGGTGTGTTTGGAACATTTTGTCACCAGCCGAGTCCAAAACTCAGCCGTTCCCCATCTCAGCCCAGAAAGCAGGTAGAACAAGTTTTGTGGTGCCTTTCAGCTGCCAACCGGGGTAGTGTAAAAACTACCAACAGAACTCGTTTCTGGCACTTTCCCCGGTGGAGGTGTGCATGGGGTGTGTTTGGAACATTTTGTCACCAGCCGAGTCCAAAATTCAGCGATTCTCCATCTCAGCCCAGAAAGCAGGTAGAACAAGTTTTGTGGTGCCTTTCAGCTGCCTACCGGGGTAGTGTAAAAACTACCAACAGAACTCGTTTCTGGCACCTTCCCCGGTGGAGTTGTGCATGGGGTGTGTTTGGAACATTTTGTCACCAGCCGAGTCCAAAATTCAGCGATTCCCCATCTCAGCCCAGAAAGCAGGTAGAACAAGTTTTGTGGTGCCTTTCTCTTGCCTACCGGGGTAGTGTAAAAACTACCAACAGAACTCGTTTCTGGCACCTTCCCCGGTGGAGTTGTGCATGGGGTGTGTTTGGAACATTTTGTCACCAGCCGAGTCCAAAATTCAGCGATTCCCCATCTCAGCCCAGAAAGCAGGTAGAACAAGTTTTGTGGTGCCTTTCTCTTGCCTACCGGGGTAGTGTAAAAACTACCAACAGAACTCGTTTCTGGCACCTTCCCCGGTGGAGTTGTGCATGGGGTGTGTTTGGGACATTTTGTCACCAGCCGAGTCCAAAATTCAGCGATTCCCCATCTCAGCCCAGAAAGCAGGTAGAACAAGTTTTGTGGTGCCTTTCAGCTGCCTACCGGGGTAGTGTAAAAACTACCAACAGAACTCGTTTCTGGCACCTTCCCCGGTGGAGTTGTGCATGGGGTGTGTTTGGAACATTTTGTCACCAGCCGAGTCCAAAATTCAGCGATTCCCCATCTCAGCCCAGAAAGCAGGTAGAACAAGTTTTGTGGTGCCTTTCAGCTGCCTACCGGGGTAGTGTAAAAACTACCAACAGAACTCGTTTCTGGCACCTTCCCCGGTGGAGTTGTGCATGGGGTGTGTTTGGGACATTTTTTCACCAGCCGAGTCCAAAATTCAGCGATTCCCCATCTCAGCCCAGAAAGCAGGTAGAACAAGTTTTGTGGTGCCTTTCAGCTGCCTACCGGGGTGCTGTAAAAACTACCAACAGAACTCGTTTCTGGCACCTTCCCCGGTGGAGTTGTGCATGGGGTGTGTTTGGAACATTTTGTCACCAGCCGAGTCCAAAATTCAGCGATTCCCCATCTCAGCCCAGAAAGCAGGTAGAACAAGTTTTGTGGTGCCTTTCAGCTGCCTACCGGGGTAGTGTAAAAACTACCAACAGAACTCGTTTCTGGCACCTTCCCCGGTGGAGTTGTGCATGGGGTGTGTTTGGAACATTTTGTCACCAGCCGAGTCCAAAATTCAGCGATTCCCCATCTCAGCCCAGAAAGCAGGTAGAACAAGTTTTGTGGTGCCTTTCAGCTGCCTACCGGGGTAGTGTAAAAACTACCAACAGAACTCGTTTCTGGCACCTTCCCCGGTGGAGTTGTGCATGGGGTGTGTTTGGAACATTTTGTCACCAGCCGAGTCCAAAATTCAGCGATTCCCCATCTCAGCCCAGAAAGCAGGTAGAACAAGTTTTGTGGTGCCTTTCAGGTGCCTACCGGGGTAGTGTAAAAACTACCAACAGAACTCGTTTCTGGCACCTTCCCCGGTGGAGCTGTGCATGGGGTGTGTTTGGAACATTTTGTCACCAGCCGAGTCCAAAACTCAGCCGTTCCCCATCTCAGCCCAGAAAGCAGGTAGAACAAGTTTTGTGGTGCCTTTCAGCTGCCAACCGGGGTAGTGTAAAAACTACCAACAGAACTCGTTTCTGGCACTTTCCCCGGTGGAGGTGTGCATGGGGTGTGTTTGGAACATTTTGTCACCAGCCGAGTCCAAAATTCAGCGATTCCCCATCTCAGCCCAGAAAGCAGGTAGAACAAGTTTTGTGGTGCCTTTCAGCTGCCTACCGGGGTAGTGTAAAAACTACCAACAGAACTCGTTTCTGGCACCTTCCCCGGTGGAGTTGTGCATGGGGTGTGTTTGGAACATTTTGTCACCAGCCGAGTCCAAAATTCAGCGATTCCCCATCTCAGCCCAGAAAGCAGGTAGAACAAGTTTTGTGGTGCCTTTCTCTTGCCTACCGGGGTAGTGTAAAAACTACCAACAGAACTCGTTTCTGGCACCTTCCCCGGTGGAGTTGTGCATGGGGTGTGTTTGGAACATTTTGTCACCAGCCGAGTCCAAAATTCAGCGATTCCCCATCTCAGCCCAGAAAGCAGGTAGAACAAGTTTTGTGGTGCCTTTCAGCTGCCTACCGGGGTAGTGTAAAAACTACCAACAGAACTCGTTTCTGGCACCTTCCCCGGTGGAGTTGTGCATGGGGTGTGTTTGGAACATTTTGTCAGCAGCCGAGTCCAAAATTCAGCGATTCCCCATCTCAGCCCAGAAAGCAGGTAGAACAAGTTTTGTGGTGCCTTTCAGCTGCCTACCGGGGTAGTGTAAAAACTACCAACAGAACTCGTTCTGGCACCTTCCCCGGTGGAGTTGTGCATGGGGTGTGTTTGGAACATTTTGTCACCAGCCGAGTCCAAAATTCAGCCGTTCCCCATCTCAGCCCAGAAAGCAGGTACAACAAGTTTTGTGGTGCCTTTCAGCTGCCTACCGGGGGTAGTGTAAAAACTACCAACAGAACTCGTTTCTGGCACCTTCCCCGGTGGAGTTGTGCATGGGGTGTGTTGGGAACATTTTGTCACCAGCCGAGTCCAAAATTCAGCGATTCCCCATCTCAGCCCAGAAAGCAGGTAGAACAAGTTTTGTGGTGCCTTTCTCTTGCCTACCGGGGTAGTGTAAAAACTACCAACAGAACTCGTTTCTGGCACCTTCCCCGGTGGAGTTGTGCATGGGGTGTGTTTGGAACATTTTGTCACCAGCCGAGTCCAAAATTCAGCGATTCCCCATCTCAGCCCAGAAAGCAGGTAGAACAAGTTTTGTGGTGCCTTTCTCTTGCCTACCGGGGTAGTGTAAAAACTACCAACAGAACTCGTTTCTGGCACCTTCCCCGGTGGAGTTGTGCATGGGGTGTGTTTGGAACATTTTGTCACCAGCCGAGTCCAAAATTCAGCGATTCCCCATCTCAGCCCAGAAAGCAGGTAGAACAAGTTTTGTGGTGCCTTTCAGCTGCCTACCGGGGTAGTGTAAAAACTACCAACAGAACTCGTTTCTGGCACCTTCCCCGGTGGAGTTGTGCATGGGGTGTGTTTGGGACATTTTGTCACCAGCCGAGTCCAAAATTCAGCGATTCCCCATCTCAGCCCAGAAAGCAGGTAGAACAAGTTTTGTGGTGCCTTTCAGCTGCCTACCGGGGTAGTGTAAAAACTACCAACAGAACTCGTTTCTGGCACCTTCCCCGGTGGAGTTGTGCATGGGGTGTGTTTGGGACATTTTGTCACCAGCCGAGTCCAAAATTCAGCGATTCCCCATCTCAGCCCAGAAAGCAGGTACAACAAGTTTTGTGGTGCCTTTCAGCTGCCTACCGGGGTAGTGTAAAAACTACCAACAGAACTCGTTTCTGGCACCTTCCCCGGTGGAGTTGTGCATGGGGTGTGTTTGGAACATTTTGTCACCAGCCGAGTCCAAAATTCAGCGATTCCCCATCTCAGCCCAGAAAGCAGGTAGAACAAGTTTTGTGGTGCCTTTCAGGTGCCTACCGGGGTAGTGTAAAAACTACCAACAGAACTCGTTTCTGGCACCTTCCCCGGTGGAGTTGTGCATGGGGTGTGTTTGGAACATTTTGTCACCAGCCGAGTCCAAAATTCAGCGATTCCCCATCTCAGCCCAGAAAGCAGGTAGAACAAGTTTTGTGGTGCCTTTCAGCTGCCTACCGGGGTAGTGTAAAAACTACCAACAGAACTCGTTTCTGGCACCTTCCCCGGTGGAGTTGTGCATGGGGGTGTGTTTGGAACATTTTGTCACCAGCCGAGTCCAAAATTCAGCGATTCCCCATCTCAGCCCAGAAAGCAGGTAGAACAAGTTTTGTGGTGCCTTTCTCTTGCCTACCGGGGTAGTGTAAAAACTACCAACAGAACTCGTTTCTGGCACCTTCCCCGGTGGAGTTGTGCATGGGGTGTGTTTGGAACATTTTGTCACCAGCCGAGTCCAAAATTCAGCGATTCCCCATCTCAGCCCAGAAAGCAGGTAGAACAAGTTTTGTGGTGCCTTTCAGCTGCCTACCGGGGTAGTGTAAAAACTACCAACAGAACTCGTTTCTGGCACCTTCCCCGGTGGAGTTGTGCATGGGGTGTGTTTGGAACATTTTGTCAGCAGCCGAGTCCAAAATTCAGCGATTCCCCATCTCAGCCCAGAAAGCAGGTAGAACAAGTTTTGTGGTGCCTTTCAGCTGCCTACCGGGGTAGTGTAAAAACTACCAACAGAACTCGTTTCTGGCACCTTCCCCGGTGGAGTTGTGCATGGGGTGTGTTTGGAACATTTTGTCACCAGCCGAGTCCAAAATTCAGCCGTTCCCCATCTCAGCCCAGAAAGCAGGTACAACAAGTTTTGTGGTGCCTTTCAGCTGCCTACCGGGGGTAGTGTAAAAACTACCAACAGAACTCGTTTCTGGCACCTTCCCCGGTGGAGTTGTGCATGGGGTGTGTTGGGAACATTTTGTCACCAGCCGAGTCCAAAATTCAGCGATTCCCCATCTCAGCCCAGAAAGCAGGTAGAACAAGTTTTGTGGTGCCTTTCTCTTGCCTACCGGGGTAGTGTAAAAACTACCAACAGAACTCGTTTCTGGCACCTTCCCGGTGGAGTTGTGCATGGGGTGTGTTTGGAACATTTTGTCACCAGCCGAGTCCAAAATTCAGCGATTCCCCATCTCAGCCCAGAAAGCAGGTAGAACAAGTTTTGTGGTGCCTTTCAGCTGCCTACCGGGGTAGTGTAAAAACTACCAACAGAACTCGTTTCTGGCACCTTCCCCGGTGGAGTTGTGCATGGGGTGTGTTTGGGACATTTTGTCACCAGCCGAGTCCAAAATTCAGCCGTTCCCCATCTCAGCCCAGAAAGCAGGTAGAACAAGTTTTGTGGTGCCTTTCAGCTGCCTACCGGGGTAGTGTAAAAACTACCAACAGAACTCGTTTCTGGCACCTTCCCCGGTGGAGTTGTGCATGGGGTGTGTTTGGGACATTTTGTCACCAGCCGAGTCCAAAATTCAGCGATTCCCCATCTCAGCCCAGAAAGCAGGTACAACAAGTTTTGTGGTGCCTTTCAGCTGCCTACCGGGGTAGTGTAAAAACTACCAACAGAACTCGTTTCTGGCACCTTCCCCGGTGGAGTTGTGCATGGGGTGTGTTTGGAACATTTTGTCACCAGCCGAGTCCAAAATTCAGCGATTCCCCATCTCAGCCCAGAAAGCAGGTAGAACAAGTTTTGTGGTGCCTTTCAGCTGCCTACCGGGGTAGGTAGTGTAAAAACTACCAACAGAACTCGTTTCTGGCACCTTCCCCGGTGGAGTTGTGCATGGGGTGTGTTTGGAACATTTTGTTACCAGCCGAGTCCAAAATTCAGCCGTTCCCCATCTCAGCCCAGAAAGCAGGTAGAACAAGTTTTGTGGTGCCTTTCAGCTGCCTACCGGGGTAGTGTAAAAACTACCAACAGAACTCGTTTCTGGCACCTTCCCCGGAGGAGTTGTGCATGGGGTGTGTTTGGAACATTTTGTCACCAGCCGAGTCCAAAACTCAGCTGTTCACAGACTCTAGCCCAGAAAGCAGGTAGAACAAGTTTTGTGGTGCCTTTCAGCTGCCTACCGGGGTAGTGTAAAAACTACCAACAGAACTCGTTTCTGGCACTTTCCCCGGTGGAGGTGTGCATGGGGTGTGTTTGGAACATTTTGTCACCAGCCGAGTCCAAAATTCAGCGATTCCCCATCTCAGCCCAGAAAGCAGGTAGAACAAGTTTTGTGGTGCCTTTCAGCTGCCTACCGGGGTAGTGTAAAAACTACCAACAGAACTCGTTTCTGGCACCTTCCCCGGTGGAGTTGTGCATGGGGTGTGTTTGGAACATTTTGTCACCAGCCGAGTCCAAAATTCAGCGATTCTCCATCTCAGCCCAGAAAGCAGGTAGAACAAGTTTTGTGGTGCCTTTCAGCTGCCTACCGGGGTAGTGTAAAAACTACCAACAGAACTCGTTTCTGGCACCTTCCCCGGTGGAGTTGTGCATGGGGTGTGTTTGGAACATTTTGTCACCAGCTGAGTCCAAAATTCAGCGATTCCCCATCTCAGCCCAGAAAGCAGGTAGAACAAGTTTTGTGGTGCCTTTCAGCTGCCTACCGGGGTAGTGTAAAAACTACCAACAGAACTCGTTTCTGGCACCTTCCCCGGTGGAGTTGTGCATGGGGTGTGTTTGGAACATTTTGTTACCAGCCGAGTCCAAAATTCAGCCGTTCCCCATCTCAGCCCAGAAAGCAGGTAGAACAAGTTTTGTGGTGCCTTTCAGCTGCCTACCGGGGTAGTGTAAAAACTACCAACAGAACTCGTTTCTGGCACCTTCCCCGGTGGAGTTGTGCATGGGGTGTGTTTGGAACATTTTGTCACCAGCCGAGTCCAAAATTCAGCGATACCCCATCTCAGCCCAGAAAGCAGGTAGAACAAGTTTTGTGGTGCCTTTCAGCTGCCTACCGGGGTAGTGTAAAAACTACCAACAGAACTCGTTTCTGGCACCTTCCCCGGTGGAGTTGTGCATGGGGTGTGTTTGGAACATTTTGTCACCAGCCGAGTCCAAAATTCAGCGATTCCCCATCTCAGCCCAGAAAGCAGGTAGAACAAGTTTTGTGGTGCCTTTCAGCTGCCTACCGGGGTAGTGTAAAAACTACCAACAGAACTCGTTTCTGGCACCTTCCCCGGTGGAGTTGTGCAGGGGGTGTGTTTGGAACATTTTGTCACCAGCCGAGTCCAAAATTCAGCGATTCCCCATCTCAGCCCAGAAAGCAGGTACAACAAGTTTTGTGGTGCCTTTCAGCTGCCTACCGGGGTAGTGTAAAAACTACCAACAGAACTCGTTTCTGGCACCTTCCCCGGTGGAGTTGTGCATGGGGTGTGTTTGGAACATTTTGTCAGCAGCCGAGTCCAAAATTCAGCGATTCCCCATCTCAGCCCAGAAAGCAGGTAGAACAAGTTTTGTGGTGCCTTTCAGCTGCCTACCGGGGTAGTGTAAAAACTACCAACAGAACTCGTTTCTGGCACCTTCCCCGGTGGAGTTGTGCATGGGGTGTGTTTGGAACATTTTGTCACCAGCCGAGTCCAAAACTCAGCTGTTCACAGACTCTAGCCCAGAAAGCAGGTAGAACAAGTTTTGTGGTGCCTTTCAGCTGCCTAACGGGGTAGTGTAAAAACTACCAACAGAACTCGTTTCTGGCACCTTC
Source organism: Falco cherrug (assembly GCF_023634085.1). Lineage (NCBI taxonomy): Eukaryota > Metazoa > Chordata > Aves > Falconiformes > Falconidae > Falco > Falco cherrug. The sequence continues at coordinate 248,961 of NW_026599311.1, read as the reverse complement.
CCCGGTGGAGTTGTGCATGGGGTGTGTTTGGAACATTTTGTCAGCAGCCGAGTCCAAAATTCAGCGATTCCCCATCTCAGCCCAGAAAGCAGGTAGAACAAGTTTTGTGGTGCCTTTCAGCTGCCTACCGGGGTAGTGTAAAAACTACCAACAGAACTCGTTTCTGGCACCTTCCCCGGAGGAGTTGTGCATGGGGTGTGTTTGGAACATTTTGTCACCAGCCGAGTCCAAAACTCAGCTGTTCACAGACTCTAGCCCAGAAAGCAGGTAGAACAAGTTTTGTGGTGCCTTTCAGCTGCCTACCGGGGTAGTGTAAAAACTACCAACAGAACTCGTTTCTGGCACCTTCCCCGGTGGAGTTGTGCATGGGGTGTGTTTGGAACATTTTGTCACCAGCCGAGTCCAAAACTCAGCCGTTCCCCATCTCAGCCCAGAAAGCAGGTAGAACAAGTTTTGTGGTGCCTTTCAGGTGCCTACCGGGGTACTGTAAAAACTACCAACAGAACTCGTTTCTGGCACCTTCCCCGGTGGAGTTGTGCATGGGGTGTGTTTGGAACATTTTGTGACCAGCCGAGTCCAAAATTCAGCCGTTCCCCATCTCAGCCCAGAAAGCAGGTAGAACAAGTTTTGTGGTGCCTTTCAGCTGCCTACCGGGGTAGTGTAAAAACTACCAACAGAACTCGTTTCTGGCACCTTCCCCGGTGGAGTTGTGCATGGGGTGTGTTTGGAACATTTTGTCACCAGCCGAGTCCAAAATTCAGCGATTCCCCATCTCAGCCCAGAAAGCAGGTAGAACAAGTTTTGTGGTGCCTTTCAGCTGCCTACCGGGGTAGTGTAAAAACTACCAACAGAACTCGTTTCTGGCACCTTCCCCGGTGGAGTTGTGCATGGGCTGTTTTTGGAACATTTTGTCACCAGCCGAGTCCAAAATTCAGCGATTCCCCATCTCAGCCCAGAAAGCAGGTAGAACAAGTTTTGTGGTGCCTTTCAGCTGCCTACCGGGGTAGTGTAAAAACTACCAACAGAACTCGTTTCTGGCACCTTCCCCGGTGGAGTTGTGCGTGGGGTGTGTTTGGAACATTTTGTCACCAGCCGAGTCCAAAATTCAGCGATTCCCCATCTCAGCCCGGAAAGCAGGTAGAACAAGTTTTGTGGTGCCTTTCAGCTGCCTACTGGGGTAGTGTAAAAACTACCAACAGAACTCGTTTCTGGCACCTTCCCCGGTGGAGTTGTGCATGGGGTGTATTTGGAACATTTTGTCACCAGCCGAGTCCAAAATTCAGCGATTCTCCATCTCAGCCCAGAAAGCAGGTAGAACAAGTTTTGTGGTGCCTTTCAGCTGCCTACCGGGGTAGTGTAAAAACTACCAACAGAACTCGTTTCTGGCACCTTCCCCGGTGGAGTTGTGCATGGGGTGTGTTTGGAACATTTTGTCACCAGCCGAGTCCAAAATTCAGCGATTCCCCATCTCAGCCCAGAAAGCAGGTAGAACAAGTTTTGTGGTGCCTTTCAGCTGCCTACCGGGGTAGTGTAAAAACTACCAACAGAACTCCTTTCTGGCACCTTCCCCGGTGGAGTTGTGCATGGGGTGTGTTTGGGACATTTTGTCACCAGCCGAGTCCAAAATTCAGCGATTCCCCATCTCAGCCCAGAAAGCAGGTAGAACAAGTTTTGTGGTGCCTTTCAGCTGCCTACCGGGGTAGTGTAAAAACTACCAACAGAACTCGTTTCTGGCACCTTCCCCGGTGGAGTTGTGCATGGGGTGTGTTTGGAACATTTTGTCACCAGCCGAGTCCAAAATTCAGCGATTCCCCATCTCAGCCCAGAAAGCAGGTAGAACAAGTTTTGTGGTGCCTTTCAGCTGCCTACCGGGGTAGTGTAAAAACTACCAACAGAACTCGTTTCTGGCACCTTCCCCGGTGGAGTTGTGCATGGGGTGTGTTTGGAACATTTTGTCACCAGCCGAGTCCAAAATTCAGCGATTCCCCATCTCAGCCCAGAAAGCAGGTAGAACAAGTTTTGTGGTGCCTTTCAGATGCCTACCGGGGTAGTGTAAAAACTACCAACAGAACTCGTTTCTGGCACCTTCCCCGGTGGAGTTGTGCATGGGGTGTGTTTGGAACATTTTGTCACCAGCCGAGTCCAAAACTCAGCTGTTCACAGACTCTAGCCCAGAAAGCAGGTAGAACAAGTTTTGTGGTGCCTTTCAGCTGCCTACCGGGGTAGTGTAAAAACTACCAACAGAACTCGTTTCTGGCACTTTCCCCGGTGGAGGTGTGCATGGGGTGTGTTTGGAACATTTTGTCACCAGCCGAGTCCAAAATTCAGCGATTCTCCATCTCAGCCCAGAAAGCAGGTAGAACAAGTTTTGTGGTGCCTTTCAGCTGCCTACCGGGGTAGTGTAAAAACTACCAACAGAACTCGTTTCTGGCACCTTCCCCGGTGGAGTTGTGCATGGGGTGTGTTTGGAACATTTTGTCACCAGCCGAGTCCAAAATTCAGCGATTCCCCATCTCAGCCCAGAAAGCAGGTAGAACAAGTTTTGTGGTGCCTTTCAGCTGCCTACCGGGGTAGTGTAAAAACTACCAACAGAACTCGTTTCTGGCACCTTCCCCGGTGGAGTTGTGCATGGGGTGTGTTTGGAACATTTTGTCACCAGCCGAGTCCAAAATTCAGCGATTCCCCATCTCAGCCCAGAAAGCAGGTAGAACAAGTTTTGTGGTGCCTTTCAGCTGCCTACCGGGGTAGTGTAAAAACTACCAACAGAACTCGTTTCTGGCACCTTCCCCGGTGGAGTTGTGCATGGGGTGTGTTTGGAACATTTTGTCACCAGCCGAGTCCAAAATTCAGCGATTCCCCATCTCAGCCCAGAAAGCAGGTAGAACAAGTTTTGTGGTGCCTTTCAGCTGCCTACCGGGGTAGTGTAAAAACTACCAACAGAACTCGTTTCTGGCACCTTCCCCGGTGGAGTTGTGCATGGGGTGTGTTTGGAACATTTTGTCACCAGCCGAGTCCAAAATTCAGCGATTCCCCATCTCAGCCCAGAAAGCAGGTAGAACAAGTTTTGTGGTGCCTTTCAGCTGCCTACCGGGGTAGTGTAAAAACTACCAACAGAACTCGTTTCTGGCACCTTCCCCGGTGGAGTTGTGCGTGGGGTGTGTTTGGAACATTTTGTCACCAGCCGAGTCCAAAATTCAGCTATTCCCCATCTCAGCCCGGAAAGGAGGTAGAACAAGTTTTGTGGTGCCTTTCAGCTGCCTACCGGGGTAGTGTAAAAACTACCAACAGAACTCGTTTCTGGCACCTTCCCCGGTGGAGTTGTGCATGGGGTGTGTTTGGAACATTTTGTCACCAGCCGAGTCCAAAATTCAGCGATTCTCCATCTCAGCCCAGAAAGCAGGTAGAACAAGTTTTGTGGTGCCTTTCAGCTGCCTACCGGGGTAGTGTAAAAACTACCAACAGAAGTCGTTTCTGGCACCTTCCCCGGTGGAGTTGTGCATGGGGTGTGTTTGGAACATTTTGTCACCAGCCGAGTCCAAAATTCAGCGATTCCCCATCTCAGCCCAGAAAGCAGGTAGAACAAGTTTTGTGGTGCCTTTCAGCTGCCTACCGGGGTAGTGTAAAAACTACCAACAGAACTCGTTTCTGGCACCTTCCCCGGTGGAGTTGTGCATGGGGTGTGTTTGGAACATTTTGTCACCAGCCGAGTCCAAAATTCAGCGATTCCCCATCTCAGCCCAGAAAGCAGGTAGAACAACTTTTGTGGTGCCTTTCAGCTGCCTACCGGGGTAGTGTAAAAACTACCAACAGAACTCGTTTCTGGCACCTTCCCCGGTGGAGTTGTGCATGGGGTGTGTTTGGAACATTTTGTCACCAGCCGAGTCCAAAATTCAGCGATTCTCCATCTCAGCCCAGAAAGCAGGTAGAACAAGTTTTGTGGTGCCTTTCAGCTGCCTACCGGGGTAGTGTAAAAACTACCAACAGAACTCGTTTCTGGCACCTTCCCCGGTGGAGTTGTGCATGGGGTGTGTTTGGAACATTTTGTCACCAGCCGAGTCCAAAATTCAGCTATTCCCCATCTCAGCCCAGAAAGCAGGTAGAACAAGTTTTGTGGTGCCTTTCAGCTGCCTACCGGGGTAGTGTAAAAACTACCAACAGAACTCGTTTCTGGCACCTTCCCCGGTGGAGTTGTGCATGGGGTGTGTTTGGAACATTTTGTCACCAGCCGAGTCCAAAATTCAGCGATTCTCCATCTCAGCCCAGAAAGCAGGTAGAACAAGTTTTGTGGTGCCTTTCAGCTGCCTACCGGGGTAGTGTAAAAACTACCAACAGAACTCGTTTCTGGCACCTTCCCCGGTGGAGTTGTGCATGGGGTGTGTTTGGAACATTTTGTCACCAGCCGAGTCCAAAATTCAGCGATTCCCCATCTCAGCCCAGAAAGCAGGTAGAACAAGTTTTGTGGTGCCTTTCTCTTGCCTACCGGGGTAGTGTAAAAACTACCAACAGAACTCGTTTCTGGCACCTTCCCCGGTGGAGTTGTGCATGGGGTGTGTTTGGAACATTTTGTCACCAGCCGAGTCCAAAATTCAGCGATTCCCCATCTCAGCCCAGAAAGCAGGTAGAACAAGTTTTGTGGTGCCTTTCAGCTGCCTACCGGGGTACTGTAAAAACTACCAACAGAACTCGTTTCTGGCACCTTCCCCGGTGGAGTTGTGCATGGGGTGTGTTTGGAACATTTTGTCACCAGCCGAGTCCAAAATTCAGCGATTCCCCATCTCAGCCCAGAAAGCAGGTAGAACAAGTTTTGTGGTGCCTTTCAGCTGCCTACCGGGGTAGTGTAAAAACTACCAACAGAACTCGTTTCTGGCACCTTCCCCGGTGGAGTTGTGCATGGGGTGTGTTTGGAACATTTTGTCACCAGCCGAGTCCAAAATTCAGCGATTCCCCATCTCAGCCCAGAAAGCAGGTAGAACAAGTTTTGTGGTGCCTTTCAGCTGCCTACCGGGGTAGTGTAAAAACTACCAACAGAACTCGTTTCTGGCACCTTCCCCGGTGGAGTTGTGCATGGGGTGTGTTTGGAACATTTTGTCACCAGCCGAGTCCAAAATTCAGCGATTCCCCATCTCAGCCCAGAAAGCAGGTAGAACAAGTTTTGTGGTGCCTTTCAGCTGCCTACCGGGGTAGTGTAAAAACTACCAACAGAACTCGTTTCTGGCACCTTCCCCGGTGGAGTTGTGCATGGGCTGTGTTTGGAACATTTTGTTACCAGCCGAGTCCAAAATTCAGCCGTTCCCCATCTCAGCCCAGAAAGCAGGTAGAACAAGTTTTGTGGTGCCTTTCAGCTGCCTACCGGGGTAGTGTAAAAACTACCAACAGAACTCGTTTCTGGCACCTTCCCCGGAGGAGTTGTGCATGGGGTGTGTTTGGAACATTTTGTCACCAGCCGAGTCCAAAACTCAGCTGTTCACAGACTCTAGCCCAGAAAGCAGGTAGAACAAGTTTTGTGGTGCCTTTCAGCTGCCTACCGGGGTAGTGTAAAAACTACCAACAGAACTCGTTTCTGGCACCTTCCCCGGTGGAGTTGTGCATGGGGTGTGTTTGGAACATTTTGTCACCAGCCGAGTCCAAAATTCAGCCGTTCCCCATCTCAGCCCAGAAAGCAGGTAGAACAAGTTTTGTGGTGCCTTTCAGCTGCCTACCGGGGTAGTGTAAAAACTACCAACAGAACTCGTTTCTGGCACCTTCCCCGGTGGAGTTGTGCATGGGGTGTGTTTGGAACATTTTGTCACCAGCCGAGTCCAAAACTCAGCTGTTCACAGACTCTAGCCCAGAAAGCAGGTAGAACAAGTTTTGTGGTGCCTTTCAGCTGCCTACCGGGGTAGTGTAAAAACTACCAACAGAACTCGTTTCTGGCACCTTCCCCGGTGGAGTTGTGCATGGGGTGTGTTTGGAACATTTTGTCACCAGCCGAGTCCAAAACTCAGCCGTTCCCCATCTCAGCCCAGAAAGCAGGTAGAACAAGTTTTGTGGTGCCTTTCAGGTGCCTACCGGGGTACTGTAAAAACTACCAACAGAACTCGTTTCTGGCACCTTCCCCGGTGGAGTTGTGCATGGGGTGTGTTTGGAACATTTTGTTACCAGCCGAGTCCAAAATTCAGCCGTTCCCCATCTCAGCCCAGAAAGCAGGTAGAACAAGTTTTGTGGTGCCTTTCAGCTTCCTACCGGGGTACTGTAAAAACTACCAACAGAACTCGTTTCTGGCACCTTCCCCGGTGGAGTTGTGCATGGGGTGTGTTTGGAACATTTTGTCACCAGCCGAGTCCAAAATTCAGCGATTCCGCATCTCAGCCCAGAAAGCAGGTAGAACAAGTTTTGTGGTGCCTTTCAGCTGCCTACCGGGGTAGTGTAAAAACTACCAACAGAACTCGTTTCTGGCACCTTCCCCGGTGGAGTTGTGCATGGGGTGTGTTTGGAACATTTTGTCACCAGCCGAGTCCAAAATTCAGCGATTCCCCATCTCAGCCCAGAAAGCAGGTAGAACAAGTTTTGTGGTGCCTTTCAGCTGCCTACCGGGGTAGTGTAAAAACTACCAACGGAACTCGTTTCTGGCACCTTCCCCGGTGGAGTTGTGCATGGGGTGTGTTTGGAACATTTTGTCACCAGCCGAGTCCAAAATTCAGCGATTCCCCATCTCAGCCCAGAAAGCAGGTAGAACAAGTTTTGTGGTGCCTTTCAGCTGCCTACCGGGGTAGTGTAAAAACTACCAACAGAACTCGTTTCTGGCACCTTCCCCGGTGGAGTTGTGCATGGGGTGTGTTTGGAACATTTTGTTACCAGCCGAGTCCAAAATTCAGCCGTTCCCCATCTCAGCCCAGAAAGCAGGTAGAACAAGTTTTGTGGTGCCTTTCAGCTGCCTACCGGGGTAGTGTAAAAACTACCAACAGAACTCGTTTCTGGCACCTTCCCCGGAGGAGTTGTGCATGGGGTGTGTTTGGAACATTTTGTCACCAGCCGAGTCCAAAACTCAGCTGTTCACAGACTCTAGCCCAGAAAGCAGGTAGAACAAGTTTTGTGGTGCCTTTCAGCTGCCTACCGGGGTAGTGTAAAAACTACCAACAGAACTCGTTTCTGGCACCTTCCCCGGTGGAGTTGTGCATGGGGTGTGTTTGGAACATTTTGTCACCAGCCGAGTCCAAAATTCAGTGATTCCCCATCTCAGCCCAGAAAGCAGGTACAACAAGTTTTGTGGTGCCTTTCAGCTGCCTACCGGGGTAGTGTAAAAACTACCAACAGAACTCGTTTCTGGCACCTTCCCCGGTGGAGTTGTGCATGGGGTGTGTTTGGAACATTTTGTCACCAGCCGAGTCCAAAACTCAGCTGTTCACAGACTCTAGCCCAGAAAGCAGGTAGAACAAGTTTTGTGGTGCCTTTCAGCTGCCTACCGGGGTAGTGTAAAAACTACCAACAGAACTCGTTTCTGGCACCTTCCCCGGTGGAGTTGTGCATGGGGTGTGTTTGGAACATTTTGTCACCAGCCGAGTCCAAAACTCAGCCGTTCCCCATCTCAGCCCAGAAAGCAGGTAGAACAAGTTTTGTGGTGCCTTTCAGGTGCCTACCGGGGTACTGTAAAAACTACCAACAGAACTCGTTTCTGGCACCTTCCCCGGTGGAGTTGTGCATGGGGTGTGTTTGGAACATTTTGTTACCAGCCGAGTCCAAAATTCAGCCGTTCCCCATCTCAGCCCAGAAAGCAGGTAGAACAAGTTTTGTGGTGCCTTTCAGCTTCCTACCGGGGTACTGTAAAAACTACCAACAGAACTCGTTTCTGGCACCTTCCCCGGTGGAGTTGTGCATGGGGTGTGTTTGGAACATTTTGTCACCAGCCGAGTCCAAAATTCAGCGATTCCCCATCTCAGCCCAGAAAGCAGGTAGAACAAGTTTTGTGGTGCCTTTCAGCTGCCTACCGGGGTAGTGTAAAAACTACCAACAGAACTCGTTTCTGGCACCTTCCCCGGTGGAGGTGTGCATGGGGTGTGTTTGGAACATTTTGTCACCAGCCGAGTCCAAAATTCAGCGATTCCCCATCTCAGCCCAGAAAGCAGGTAGAACAAGTTTTGTGGTGCCTTTCAGCTGCCTACCGGGGTAGTGTAAAAACTACCAACAGAACTCGTTTCTGGCACCTTCCCCGGTGGAGTTGTGCATGGGGTGTGTTTGGAACATTTTGTTACCAGCCGAGTCCAAAATTCAGCCGTTCCCCATCTCAGCCCAGAAAGCAGGTAGAACAAGTTTTGTGGTGCCTTTCAGCTGCCTACCGGGGTAGTGTAAAAACTACCAACAGAACTCGTTTCTGGCACCTTCCCCGGAGGAGTTGTGCATGGGGTGTGTTTGGAACATTTTGTCACCAGCCGAGTCCAAAACTCAGCTGTTCACAGACTCTAGCCCAGAAAGCAGGTAGAACAAGTTTTGTGGTGCCTTTCAGCTGCCTACCGGGGTAGTGTAAAAACTACCAACAGAACTCGTTTCTGGCACTTTCCCCGGTGGAGTTGTGCATGGGGTGTGTTTGGAACATTTTGTCACCAGCCGAGTCCAAAATTCAGCTATCCCCCATCTCAGCCCAGAAAGCAGGTAGAACAAGTTTTGTGGTGCCTTTCTCTTGCCTACCGGGGTAGTGTAAAAACTACCAACAGAACTCGTTTCTGGCACCTTCCCCGGTGGAGTTGTGCATGGGGTGTGTTTGGAACATTTTGTCACCAGCCGAGTCCAAAATTCAGCGATTCCCCATCTCAGCCCAGAAAGCAGGTAGAACAAGTTTTGTGGTGCCTTTCAGCTGCCTACCGGGGTAGTGTAAAAACTACCAACAGAACTCGTTTCTGGCACCTTCCCCGGAGGAGTTGTGCATGGGGTGTGTTTGGAACATTTTGTCACCAGCCGAGTCCAAAATTCAGCGATTCCCCATCTCAGCCCAGAAAGCAGGTAGAACAAGTTTTGTGGTGCCTTTCAGCTGCCTACCGGGGTAGTGTAAAAACTACCAACAGAACTCGTTTCTGGCACCTTCCCCGGTGGAGTTGTGCATGGGGTGTGTTTGGAACATTTTGTCACCAGCCGAGTCCAAAATTCAGCGATTCCCCATCTCAGCCCAGAAAGCAGGTAGAACAAGTTTTGTGGTGCCTTTCTCTTGCCTACCGGGGTAGTGTAAAAACTACCAACAGAACTCGTTTCTGGCACCTTCCCCGGTGGAGTTGTGCATGGGGTGTGTTTGGAACATTTTGTCACCAGCCGAGTCCAAAATTCAGAGATTCCCCATCTCAGCCCAGAAAGCAGGTAGAACAAGTTTTGTGGTGCCTTTCAGCTGCCAACCGGGGTAGTGTAAAAACTACCAACAGAACTCGTTTCTGGCACCTTCCCCGGTGGAGTTGTGCATGGGGTGTGTTTGGAACATTTTGTCACCAGCCGAGTCCAAAATTCAGCGATTCTCCATCTCAGCCCAGAAAGCAGGTAGAACAAGTTTTGTGGTGCCTTTCTCTTGCCTACCGGGGTAGTGTAAAAACTACCAACAGAACTCGTTTCTGGCACCTTCCCCGGTGGAGTTGTGCATGGGGTGTGTTTGGAACATTTTGTCACCAGCCGAGTCCAAAATTCAGCGATTCCCCATCTCAGCCCAGAAAGCAGGTAGAACAAGTTTTGTGGTGCCTTTCAGCTGCCTACCGGGGTAGTGTAAAAACTACCAACAGAACTCGTTTCTGGCACCTTCCCCGGTGGAGTTGTGCATGGGGTGTGTTTGGAACATTTTGTCACCAGCCGAGTCCAAAATTCAGCTGATCCCCATCTCAGCCCAGAAAGCAGGTACAAAAAGTTTTGTGGTGCCTTTCAGCTGCCTACCGGGGTAGTGTAAAAACTACCAACAGAACTCGTTTCTGGCACCTTCCCCGGTGGAGTTGTGCATGGGGTGTGTTTGGAACATTTTGTCACCAGCCGAGTCCAAAATTCAGCGATTCCCCATCTCAGCCCAGAAAGCAGGTAGAACAACTTTTGTGGTGCCTTTCAGCTGCCTACCGGGGTAGTGTAAAAACTACCAACAGAACTCGTTTCTGGCACCTTCCCCGGTGGAGTTGTGCATGGGGTGTGTTTGGAACATTTTGTCACCAGCCGAGTCCAAAATTCAGCGATTCCCCATCTCAGCCCAGAAAGCAGGTAGAACAAGTTTTGTGGTGCCTTTCAGCTGCCTACCGGGGTAGTGTAAAAACTACCAGCAGAACTCGTTTCTGGCACCTTCCCCGGTGGAGTTGTGCATGGGGTGTGTTTGGAACATTTTGTCAGCAGCCGAGTCCAAAATTCAGCGATTCCCCATCTCAGCCCAGAAAGCAGGTAGAACAAGTTTTGTGGTGCCTTTCAGCTGCCTACCGGGGTAGTGTAAAAACTACCAACAGAACTCGTTTCTGGCACCTTCCCCGGTGGAGTTGTGCATGGGGTGTGTTTGGAACATTTTGTTACCAGCCGAGTCCAAAATTCAGCCGTTCCCCATCTCAGCCCAGAAAGCAGGTAGAACAAGTTTTGTGGTGCCTTTCAGCTGCCTACCGGGGTAGTGTAAAAACTACCAACAGAACTCGTTTCTGGCACCTTCCCCGGAGGAGTTGTGCATGGGGTGTGTTTGGAACGTTTTGTCACCAGCCGAGTCCAAAACTCAGCTGTTCACAGACTCTAGCCCAGAAAGCAGGTAGAACAAGTTTTGTGGTGCCTTTCAGGTGCCTACCGGGGTAGTGTAAAAACTACCAACAGAACTCGTTTCTGGCACCTTCCCCGGTGGAGTTGTGCATGGGGTGTGTTTGGAACATTTTGTCACCAGCCGAGTCCAAAACTCAGCCGTTCCCCATCTCAGCCCAGAAAGCAGGTAGAACAAGTTTTGTGGTGCCTTTCAGGTGCCTACCGGGGTAGTGTAAAAACTACCAACAGAACTCGTTTCTGGCACCTTCCCCGGTGGAGTTGTGCATGGGGTGTGTTTGGAACATTTTGTCACCAGCCGAGTCCAAAATTCAGCCGTTCCCCATCTCAGCCCAGAAAGCAGGTAGAACAAGTTTTGTGGTGCCTTTCAGCTGCCTACCGGGGTAGTGTAAAAACTACCAACAGAACTCGTTTCTGGCACCTTCCCCGGTGGAGTTGTGCATGGGGTGTGTTTGGAACATTTTGTTACCAGCCGAGTCCAAAATTCAGCCGTTCCCCATCTCAGCCCAGAAAGCAGGTAGAACAAGTTTTGTGGTGCCTTTCAGCTGCCTACCGGGGTAGTGTAAAAACTACCAACAGAACTCGTTTCTGGCACCTTCCCCGGAGGAGTTGTGCATGGGGTGTGTTTGGAACATTTTGTCACCAGCCGAGTCCAAAACTCAGCTGTTCACAGACTCTAGCCCAGAAAGCAGGTAGAACAAGTTTTGTGGTGCCTTTCAGCTGCCTACCGGGGTAGTGTAAAAACTACCAACAGAACTCGTTTCTGGCAACTTCCCCGGTGGAGTTGTGCATGGGGTGTGTTTGGAACATTTTGTCACCAGCCGAGTCCAAAACTCAGCCGTTCCCCATCTCAGCCCAGAAAGCAGGTAGAACAAGTTTTGTGGTGCCTTTCAGGTGCCTACCGGGGTAGTGTAAAAACTACCAACAGAACTCGTTTCTGGCACCTTCCCCGGTGGAGTTGTGCATGGGGTGTGTTTGGAACATTTTGTTACCAGCCGAGTCCAAAATTCAGCCGTTCCCCATCTCAGCCCAGAAAGCAGGTAGAACAAGTTTTGTGGTGCCTTTCAGCTGCCTACCGGGGTAGTGTAAAAACTACCAACAGAACTCGTTTCTGGCACCTTCCCCGGTGGAGTTGTGCATGGGGTGTGTTTGGAACATTTTGTCAGCAGCCGAGTCCAAAACTCAGCGATTCCCCATCTCAGCCCAGAAAGCAGGTAGAACAAGTTTTGTGGTGCCTTTCAGCTGCCTACCGGGGTAGTGTAAAAACTACCAACAGAACTCGTTTCTGGCACCTTCCCCGGTGGAGTTGTGCATGGGGTGTGTTTGGAACATTTTGTCACCAGCCGAGTCCAAAATTCAGCTGTTCCCCATCTCAGCCCAGAAAGCAGGTAGAACAAGTTTTGTGGTGCCTTTCAGCTGCCTACCGGGGTAGTGTAAAAACTACCAACAGAACTCGTTTCTGGCACCTTCCCCGGTGGAGTTGTGCATGGGGTGTGTTTGGAACATTTTGTCACCAGCCGAGTCCAAAATTCAGCGATTCCCCATCTCAGCCCAGAAAGCAGGTAGAACAAGTTTTGTGGTGCCTTTCAGCTGCCTACCGGGGTAGTGTAAAAACTACCAACAGAACTCGTTTCTGGCACCTTCCCCGGTGGAGTTGTGCATGGGGTGTGTTTGGAACATTTTGTCACCAGCCGAGTCCAAAATTCAGCGATTCCCCATCTCAGCCCAGAAAGCAGGTAGAACAAGTTTTGTGGTGCCTTTCAGCTGCCTACCGGGGTAGTGTAAAAACTACCAACAGAACTCGTTTCTGGCACCTTCCCCGGTGGAGTTGTGCATGGGGTGTGTTTGGAACATTTTGTCACCAGCCGAGTCCAAAATTCAGCTATCCCCCATCTCAGCCCAGAAAGCAGGTAGAACAAGTTTTGTGGTGCCTTTCTCTTGCCTACCGGGGTAGTGTAAAAACTACCAACAGAACTCGTTTCTGGCACCTTCCCCGGTGGAGTTGTGCATGGGCTGTGTTTGGAACATTTTGTCACCAGCCGAGTCCAAAATTCAGTGATTCCCCATCTCAGCCCAGAAAGCAGGTAGAACAAGTTTTGTGGTGCCTTTCTCTTGCCTACCGGGGTAGTGTAAAAACTACCAACAGAACTCGTTTCTGGCACCTTCCCCGGTGGAGTTGTGCATGGGGTGTGTTTGGAACATTTTGTCACCAGCCGAGTCCAAAATTCAGCGATTCCCCATCTCAGCCCAGAAAGCAGGTAGAAAAACTTTTGTGGTGCCTTTCAGCTGCCTACCGGGGTAGTGTAAAAACTACCAACAGAACTCGTTTCTGGCACCTTCCCCGGTGGAGTTGTGCATGGGCTGTGTTTGGAACATTTTGCCACCAGCCGAGTCCAAAATTCAGCCGTTCCCCATCTCAGCCCAGAAAGCAGGTAGAACAAGTTTTGTGGTGCCTTTCTCTTGCCTACCGGGGTAGTGTAAAAACTACCAACAGAACTCGTTTCTGGCACCTTCCCCGGTGGAGTTGTGCATGGGGTGTGTTTGGAACATTTTGTCACCAGCCGAGTCCAAAATTCAGCGATTCCCCATCTCAGCCCAGAAAGCAGGTAGAACAAGTTTTGTGGTGCCTTTCAGCTGCCTACCGGGGTAGTGTAAAAACTACCAACAGAACTCGTTTCTGGCACCTTCCCCGGTGGAGTTGTGCATGGGGTGTGTTTGGAACATTTTGTCACCAGCCGAGTCCAAAATTCAGCGATTCTCCATCTCAGCCCAGAAAGCAGGTAGAACAAGTTTTGTGGTGCCTTTCTCTTGCCTACCGGGGTAGTGTAAAAACTACCAACAGAACTCGTTTCTGGCACCTTCCCCGGTGGAGTTGTGCATGGGGTGTGTTTGGAACATTTTGTCACCAGCCGAGTCCAAAATTCAGCGATTCCCCATCTCAGCCCAGAAAGCAGGTAGAACAAGTTTTGTGGTGCCTTTCTCTTGCCTACCGGGGTAGAGTAAAAACTACCAACAGAACTCGTTTCTGGCACCTTCCCCGGTGGAGTTGTGCATGGGGTGTGTTTGGAACATTTTGTCACCAGCCGAGTCCAAAATTCAGCGATTCCCCATCTCAGCCCAGAAAGCAGGTAGAACAAGTTTTGTGGTGCCTTTCAGCTGCCTACCGGGGTAGTGTAAAAACTACCAGCAGAACTCGTTTCTGGCACCTTCCCCGGTGGAGTTGTGCATGGGGTGTGTTTGGAACATTTTGTCAGGAGCCGAGTCCAAAATTCAGCGATTCCCCATCTCAGCCCAGAAAGCAGGTAGAACAAGTTTTGTGGTGCCTTTCTCTTGCCTACCGGGGTAGTGTAAAAACTACCAACAGAACTCGTTTCTGGCACCTTCCCCGGTGGAGTTGTGCATGGGGTGTGTTTGGAACATTTTGTCACCAGCCGAGTCCAAAATTCAGTGATTCCCCATCTCAGCCCAGAAAGCAGGTAGAACAAGTTTTGTGGTGCCTTTCAGCTGCCTACCGGGGTAGTGTAAAAACTACCAACAGAACTCGTTTCTGGCACCTTCCCCGGTGGAGTTGTGCATGGGGTGTGTTTGGAACATTTTGTCACCAGCCGAGTCCAAAATTCAGCGATTCCCCATCTCAGCCCAGAAAGCAGGTAGAAAAACTTTTGTGGTGCCTTTCAGCTGCCTACCGGGGTAGTGTAAAAACTACCAACAGAACTCGTTTCTGGCACCTTCCCCGGTGGAGTTGTGCATGGGGTGTGTTTGGAACATTTTGTCACCAGCCGAGTCCAAAATTCAGCGATTCCCCATCTCAGCCCAGAAAGCAGGTAGAACAAGTTTTGTGGTGCCTTTCTCTTGCCTACCGGGGTAGTGTAAAAACTACCAACAGAACTCGTTTCTGGCACCTTCCCCGGTGGAGTTGTGCATGGGGTGTGTTTGGAACATTTTGTCACCAGCCGAGTCCAAAATTCAGCGATTCCCCATCTCAGCCCAGAAAGCAGGTAGAACAAGTTTTGTGGTGCCTTTCAGCTGCCAACCGGGGTAGTGTAAAAACTACCAACAGAACTCGTTTCTGGCACCTTCCCCGGTGGAGTTGTGCATGGGGTGTGTTTGGAACATTTTGTCACCAGCCGAGTCCAAAATTCAGCGATTCTCCATCTCAGCCCAGAAAGCAGGTAGAACAAGTTTTGTGGTGCCTTTCTCTTGCCTACCGGGGTAGTGTAAAAACTACCAACAGAACTCGTTTCTGGCACCTTCCCCGGTGGAGTTGTGCATGGGGTGTGTTTGGAACATTTTGTCAGCAGCCGAGTCCAAAATTCAGCGATTCCCCATCTCAGCCCAGAAAGCAGGTAGAACAAGTTTTGTGGTGCCTTTCAGCTGCCTACCGGGGTAGTGTAAAAACTACCAACAGAACTCGTTTCTGGCACCTTCCCCGGTGGAGTTGTGCATGGGGTGTGTTTGGAACATTTTGTCACCAGCCGAGTCCAAAATTCAGCTGATCCCCATCTCAGCCCAGAAAGCAGGTACAAAAAGTTTTGTGGTGCCTTTCAGCTGCCTACCGGGGTAGTGTAAAAACTACCAACAGAACTCGTTTCTGGCACCTTCCCCGGTGGAGTTGTGCATGGGGTGTGTTTGGAACATTTTGTCACCAGCCGAGTCCAAAATTCAGCGATTCCCCATCTCAGCCCAGAAAGCAGGTAGAACAACTTTTATGGTGCCTTTCAGCTGCCTACCGGGGTACTGTAAAAACTACCAACAGAACTCGTTTCTGGCACCTTCCCCGGTGGAGTTGTGCATGGGGTGTGTTTGGAACATTTTGTCACCAGCCGAGTCCAAAATTCAGCGATTCCCCATCTCAGCCCAGAAAGCAGGTAGAACAAGTTTTGTGGTGCCTTTCAGCTGCCTACCGGGGTAGTGTAAAAACTACCAGCAGAACTCGTTTCTGGCACCTTCCCCGGTGGAGTTGTGCATGGGGTGTGTTTGGAACATTTTGTCACCAGCCGAGTCCAAAATTCAGCGATTCCCCATCTCAGCCCAGAAAGCAGGTAGAACAAGTTTTGTGGTGCCTTTCAGCTGCCTACCGGGGTAGTGTAAAAACTACCAACAGAACTCGTTTCTGGCACCTTCCCCGGTGGAGTTGTGCATGGGGTGTGTTTGGAACATTTTGTTACCAGCCGAGTCCAAAATTCAGCCGTTCCCCATCTCAGCCCAGAAAGCAGGTACAACAAGTTTTGTGGTGCCTTTCAGCTGCCTACCGGGGTAGTGTAAAAACTACCAACAGAACTCGTTTCTGGCACCTTCCCCGGAGGAGTTGTGCATGGGGTGTGTTTGGAACATTTTGTCACCAGCCGAGTCCAAAACTCAGCTGTTCACAGACTCTAGCCCAGAAAGCAGGTAGAACAAGTTTTGTGGTGCCTTTCAGGTGCCTACCGGGGTAGTGTAAAAACTACCAACAGAACTCGTTTCTGGCACCTTCCCCGGTGGAGTTGTGCATGGGGTGTGTTTGGAACATTCTGTCACCAGCCGAGTCCAAAACTCAGCCGTTCCCCATCTCAGCCCAGAAAGCAGGTAGAACAAGTTTTGTGGTGCCTTTCAGGTGCCTACCGGGGTACTGTAAAAACTACCAACAGAACTCGTTTCTGGCACCTTCCCCGGTGGAGTTGTGCATGGGGTGTGTTTGGAACATTTTGTCACCAGCCGAGTCCAAAATTCAGTGATTCCCCATCTCAGCCCAGAAAGCAGGTAGAACAAGTTTTGTGGTGCCTTTCAGCTGCCTACCGGGGTAGTGTAAAAACTACCAACAGAACTCGTTTCTGGCACCTTCCCCGGTGGAGTTGTGCATGGGGTGTGTTTGGAACATTTTGTCACCAGCCGAGTCCAAAATTCAGCGATTCCCCATCTCAGCCCAGAAAGCAGGTAGAACAAGTTTTGTGGTGCCTTTCTCTTGCCTACCGGGGTAGTGTAAAAACTACCAACAGAACTCGTTTCTGGCACCTTCCCCGGTGGAGTTGTGCATGGGGTGTGTTTGGAACATTTTGTCACCAGCCGAGTCCAAAATTCAGCGATTCCCCATCTCAGCCCAGAAAGCAGGTAGAACAAGTTTTGTGGTGCCTTTCAGCTGCCAACCGGGGTAGTGTAAAAACTACCAACAGAACTCGTTTCTGGCACCTTCCCCGGTGGAGTTGTGCATGGGGTGTGTTTGGAACATTTTGTCACCAGCCGAGTCCAAAATTCAGCGATTCTCCATCTCAGCCCAGAAAGCAGGTAGAACAAGTTTTGTGGTGCCTTTCAGCTGCCTACCGGGGTAGTGTAAAAACTACCAGCAGAACTCGTTTCTGGCACCTTCCCCGGTGGAGTTGTGCATGGGGTGTGTTTGGAACATTTTGTCACCAGCCGAGTCCAAAATTCAGCGATTCCCCATCTCAGCCCAGAAAGCAGGTAGAACAAGTTTTGTGGTGCCTTTCAGCTGCCTACCGGGGTAGTGTAAAAACTACCAACAGAACTCGTTTCTGGCACCTTCCCCGGTGGAGTTGTGCATGGGGTGTGTTTGGAACATTTTGTTACCAGCCGAGTCCAAAATTCAGCCGTTCCCCATCTCAGCCCAGAAAGCAGGTAGAACAAGTTTTGTGGTGCCTTTCAGCTGCCTACCGGGGTAGTGTAAAAACTACCAACAGAACTCGTTTCTGGCACCTTCCCCGGAGGAGTTGTGCATGGGGTGTGTTTGGAACATTTTGTCACCAGCCGAGTCCAAAACTCAGCTGTTCACAGACTCTAGCCCAGAAAGCAGGTAGAACAAGTTTTGTGGTGCCTTTCAGGTGCCTACCGGGGTAGTGTAAAAACTACCAACAGAACTCGTTTCTGGCACCTTCCCCGGTGGAGTTGTGCATGGGGTGTGTTTGGAACATTTTGTCACCAGCCGAGTCCAAAACTCAGCCGTTCCCCATCTCAGCCCAGAAAGCAGGTAGAACAAGTTTTGTGGTGCCTTTCAGGTGCCTACCGGGGTACTGTAAAAACTACCAACAGAACTCGTTTCTGGCACCTTCCCCGGTGGAGTTGTGCATGGGGTGTGTTTGGAACATTTTGTTACCAGCCGAGTCCAAAATTCAGCCGTTCCCCATCTCAGCCCAGAAAGCAGGTAGAACAAGTTTTGTGGTGCCTTTCAGCTGCCTACCGGGGTAGTGTAAAAACTACCAACAGAACTCGTTTCTGGCACCTTCCCCGGTGGAGTTGTGCATGGGGTGTGTTTGGAACATTTTGTCACCAGCCGAGTCCAAAATTCAGCGATTCCCCATCTCAGCCCAGAAAGCAGGTAGAACAAGTTTTGTGGTGCCTTTCAGCTGCCTACCGGGGTAGTGTAAAAACTACCAACAGAACTCGTTTCTGGCACCTTCCCCGGTGGAGTTGTGCATGGGCTGTGTTTGGAACATTTTGTCACCAGCCGAGTCCAAAATTCAGCGATTCCCCATCTCAGCCCAGAAAGCAGGTAGAACAAGTTTTGTGGTGCCTTTCAGCTGCCTACCGGGGTAGTGTAAAAACTACCAACAGAACTCGTTTCTGGCACCTTCCCCGGTGGAGTTGTGCGTGGGGTGTGTTTGGAACATTTTGTCACCAGCCGAGTCCAAAATTCAGCGATTCTCCATCTCAGCCCAGAAAGCAGGTAGAACAACTTTTGTGGTGCCTTTCAGCTGCCTACCGGGGTAGTGTAAAAACTACCAACAGAACTCGTTTCTGGCACCTTCCCCGGAGGAGTTGTGCATGGGGTGTGTTTGGAACATTTTGTCACCAGCCAAGTCCAAAATTCAGCGATTCCCCATCTCAGCCCAGAAAGCAGGTAGAACAAGTTTTGTGGTGCCTTTCAGCTGCCTACCGGGGTACTGTAAAAACTACCAACAGAACTCCTTTCTGGCACCTTCCCCGGTGGAGTTGTGCATGGGGTGTGTTTGGAACATTTTGTCACCAGCCGAGTCCAAAATTCAGCGATTCCCCATCTCAGCCCAGAAAGCAGGTAGAACAAGTTTTGTGGTGCCTTTCTCTTGCCTACCGGGGTAGTGTAAAAACTACCAACAGAACTCGTTTCTGGCACCTTCCCCGGTGGAGTTGTGCATGGGGTGTGTTTGGAACATTTTGTCACCAGCCGAGTCCAAAATTCAGCCGTTCCCCATCTCAGCCCAGAAAGCAGGTAGAACAAGTTTTGTGGTGCCTTTCAGCTGCCTACCGGGGTAGTGTAAAAACTACCAACAGAACTCGTTTCTGGCACCTTCCCCGGTGGAGTTGTGCATGGGGTGTGTTTGGAACATTTTGTCACCAGCCGAGTCCAAAATTCAGCGATTCCCCATCTCAGCCCAGAAAGCAGGTAGAACAAGTTTTGTGGTGCCTTTCAGCTGCCTACCGGGGTAGTGTAAAAACTACCAACAGAACTCGTTTCTGGCACCTTCCCCGGTGGAGTTGTGCATGGGCTGTGTTTGGAACATTTTGTCACCAGCCGAGTCCAAAATTCAGCGATTCCCCATCTCAGCCCAGAAAGCAGGTAGAACAAGTTTTGTGGTGCCTTTCAGCTGCCTACCGGGGTAGTGTAAAAACTACCAACAGAACTCGTTTCTGGCACCTTCCCCGGTGGAGTTGTGCGTGGGGTGTGTTTGGAACATTTTGTCACCAGCCGAGTCCAAAATTCAGCGATTCTCCATCTCAGCCCAGAAAGCAGGTAGAACAACTTTTGTGGTGCCTTTCAGCTGCCTACCGGGGTAGTGTAAAAACTACCAACAGAACTCGTTTCTGGCACCTTCCCCGGAGGAGTTGTGCATGGGGTGTGTTTGGAACATTTTGTCACCAGCCAAGTCCAAAATTCAGCGATTCCCCATCTCAGCCCAGAAAGCAGGTAGAACAAGTTTTGTGGTGCCTTTCAGCTGCCTACCGGGGTACTGTAAAAACTACCAACAGAACTCCTTTCTGGCACCTTCCCCGGTGGAGTTGTGCATGGGGTGTGTTTGGAACATTTTGTCACCAGCCGAGTCCAAAATTCAGCGATTCCCCATCTCAGCCCAGAAAGCAGGTAGAACAAGTTTTGTGGTGCCTTTCTCTTGCCTACCGGGGTAGTGTAAAAACTACCAACAGAACTCGTTTCTGGCACCTTCCCCGGTGGAGTTGTGCATGGGGTGTGTTTGGAACATTTTGTCACCAGCCGAGTCCAAAATTCAGCGATTCCCCATCTCAGCCCAGAAAGCAGGTAGAACAAGTTTTGTGGTGCCTTTCAGCTGCCTACCGGGGTAGTGTAAAAACTACCAACAGAACTCGTTTCTGGCACCTTCCCCGGTGGAGTTGTGCATGGGGTGTGTTTGGAACATTTTGTCACCAGCCGAGTCCAAAATTCAGCTATTCCCCATCTCAGCCCGGAAAGCAGGTAGAACAAGTTTTGTGGTGCCTTTCAGCTGCCTACCGGGGTAGTGTAAAAACTACCAACAGAACTCGTTTCTGGCACCTTCCCCGGTGGAGTTGTGCATGGGGTGTGTTTGGAACATTTTGTCACCAGCCGAGTCCAAAATTCAGCGATTCTCCATCTCAGCCCAGAAAGCAGGTAGAACAAGTTTTGTGGTGCCTTTCAGCTGCCTACCGGGGTAGTGTAAAAACTACCAACAGAAGTCGTTTCTGGCACCTTCCCCGGTGGAGTTGTGCATGGGGTGTGTTTGGAACATTTTGTCACCAGCCGAGTCCAAAATTCAGCGATTCCCCATCTCAGCCCAGAAAGCAGGTAGAACAAGTTTTGTGGTGCCTTTCTCTTGCCTACCGGGGTAGTGTAAAAACTACCAACAGAACTCGTTTCTGGCACCTTCCCCGGTGGAGTTGTGCATGGGGTGTGTTTGGAACATTTTGTCAGCAGCCGAGTCCAAAATTCAGCGATTCCCCATCTCAGCCCAGAAAGCAGGTAGAACAAGTTTTGTGGTGCCTTTCAGCTGCCTACCGGGGTACTGTAAAAACTACCAACAGAACTCGTTTCTGGCACCTTCCCCGGTGGAGTTGTGCATGGGGTGTGTTTGGAACATTTTGTCACCAGCCGAGTCCAAAACTCAGCCGTTCCCCATCTCAGCCCAGAAAGCAGGTAGAACAAGTTTTGTGGTGCCTTTCAGCTGCCTACCGGGGTAGTGTAAAAACTACCAACAGAACTCGTTTCTGGCACCTTCCCCGGTGGAGTTGTGCATGGGGTGTGTTTGGAACATTTTGTCACCAGCCGAGTCCAAAATTCAGCGATTCCCCATCTCAGCCCAGAAAGCAGGTAGAACAAGTTTTGTGGTGCCTTTCAGCTGCCTACCGGGGTAGTGTAAAAACTACCAACAGAACTCGTTTCTGGCACCTTCCCCGGTGGAGTTGTGCATGGGGTGTGTTTGGAACATTTTGTCACCAGCCGAGTCCAAAATTCAGCGATTCCCCATCTCAGCCCAGAAAGCAGGTAGAACAAGTTTTGTGGTGCCTTTCAGCTGCCTACCGGGGTAGTGTAAAAACTACCAACAGAACTCGTTTCTGGCACCTTCCCCGGTGGAGTTGTGCATGGGGTGTGTTTGGAACATTTTGTTACCAGCCGAGTCCAAAATTCAGCCGTTCCCCATCTCAGCCCAGAAAGCAGGTAGAACAAGTTTTGTGGTGCCTTTCAGCTGCCTACCGGGGTAGTGTAAAAACTACCAACAGAACTCGTTTCTGGCACCTTCCCCGGTGGAGTTGTGCATGGGGTGTGTTTGGAACATTTTGTCACCAGCCGAGTCCAAAATTCAGCGATTCCCCATCTCAGCCCAGAAAGCAGGTAGAACAAGTTTTGTGGTGCCTTTCAGCTGCCTACCGGGGTAGTGTAAAAACTACCAACAGAACTCGTTTCTGGCACCTTCCCCGGTGGAGTTGTGCATGGGGTGTGTTTGGAACATTTTGTCACCAGCCGAGTCCAAAATTCAGCGATTCCCCATCTCAGCCCAGAAAGCAGGTAGAACAAGTTTTGTGGTGCCTTTCAGCTGCCTACCGGGGTAGTGTAAAAACTACCAACAGAACTCGTTTCTGGCACCTTCCCCGGTGGAGTTGTGCATGGGGTGTGTTTGGAACATTTTGTTACCAGCCGAGTCCAAAATTCAGCCGTTCCCCATCTCAGCCCAGAAAGCAGGTAGAACAAGTTTTGTGGTGCCTTTCAGCTGCCTACCGGGGTAGTGTAAAAACTACCAACAGAACTCGTTTCTGGCACCTTCCCCGGTGGAGTTGTGCATGGGGTGTGTTTGGAACATTTTGTCACCAGCCGAGTCCAAAATTCAGCGATTCCCCATCTCAGCCCAGAAAGCAGGTAGAACAAGTTTTGTGGTGCCTTTCAGCTGCCTACCGGGGTAGTGTAAAAACTACCAACAGAACTCGTTTCTGGCACCTTCCCCGGTGGAGTTGTGCATGGGGTGTGTTTGGAACATTTTGTCACCAGCCGAGTCCAAAATTCAGCGATTCCCCATCTCAGCCCAGAAAGCAGGTAGAACAAGTTTTGTGGTGCCTTTCAGCTGCCTACCGGGGTAGTGTAAAAACTACCAACAGAACTCGTTTCTGGCACCTTCCCCGGTGGAGTTGTGCATGGGGTGTGTTTGGAACATTTTGTTACCAGCCGAGTCCAAAATTCAGCCGTTCCCCATCTCAGCCCAGAAAGCAGGTAGAACAAGTTTTGTGGTGCCTTTCAGCTGCCTACCGGGGTAGTGTAAAAACTACCAACAGAACTCGTTTCTGGCACCTTCCCCGGTGGAGTTGTGCATGGGGTGTGTTTGGAACATTTTGTCACCAGCCGAGTCCAAAACTCAGCTGTTCACAGACTCTAGCCCAGAAAGCAGGTAGAACAAGTTTTGTGGTGCCTTTCAGCTGCCTACCGGGGTAGTGTAAAAACTACCAACAGAACTCGTTTCTGGCACCTTCCCCAGTGGAGTTGTGCATGGGGTGTGTTTGGAACATTTTGTCACCAGCCGAGTCCAAAATTCAGCGATTCCCCATCTCAGCCCAGAAAGCAGGTAGAACAAGTTTTGTGGTGCCTTTCAGCTGCCTACCGGGGTAGTGTAAAAACTACCAACAGAACTCGTTTCTGGCACCTTCCCCGGAGGAGTTGTGCATGGGGTGTGTTTGGAACATTTTGTCACCAGCCGAGTCCAAAACTCAGCTGTTCACAGACTCTAGCCCAGAAAGCAGGTAGAACAAGTTTTGTGGTGCCTTTCAGCTGCCTACCGGGGTAGTGTAAAAACTACCAACAGAACTCGTTTCTGGCACCTTCCCCGGTGGAGTTGTGCATGGGGTGTGTTTGGAACATTTTGTCACCAGCCGAGTCCAAAACTCAGCCGTTCCCCATCTCAGCCCAGAAAGCAGGTAGAACAAGTTTTGTGGTGCCTTTCAGGTGCCTACCGGGGTAGTGTAAAAACTACCAACAGAACTCGTTTCTGGCACCTTCCCCGGTGGAGTTGTGCATGGGGTGTGTTTGGAACATTTTGTTACCAGCCGAGTCCAAAATTCAGCCGTTCCCCATCTCAGCCCAGAAAGCAGGTAGAACAAGTTTTGTGGTGCCTTTCAGCTGCCTACCGGGGTAGTGTAAAAACTACCAACAGAACTCGTTTCTGGCACCTTCCCCGGTGGAGTTGTGCATGGGGTGTGTTTGGAACATTTTGTTACCAGCCGAGTCCAAAATTCAGCCGTTCCCCATCTCAGCCCAGAAAGCAGGTACCACAAGTTTTGTGGTGCCTTTCAGGTGCCTACCGGGGTAGTGTAAAAACTACCAACAGAACTCGTTTCTGGCACCTTCCCCGGTGGAGTTGTGCATGGGGTGTGTTTGGAACATTTTGTCACCAGCCGAGTCCAAAATTCAGCGATTCCCCATCTCAGCCCAGAAAGCAAGTAGAACAAGTTTTGTGGTGCCTTTCAGCTGCCTACCGGGGTAGTGTAAAAACTACCAACAGAACTCGTTTCTGGCACCTTCCCCGGTGGAGTTGTGCATGGGGTGCGTTTGGAACATTTTGTTACCAGCCGAGTCCAAAATTCAGCGATTCCCCATCTCAGCCCAGAAAGCAGGTAGAACAAGTTTTGTGGTGCCTTTCAGCTGCCTACCGGGGTAGTGTAAAAACTACCAACAGAACTCGTTTCTGGCACCTTCCCCGGTGGAGTTGTGCATGGGGTGTGTTTGGAACATTTTGTCAGGAGCCGAGTCCAAAATTCAGCGATTCCCCATCTCAGCCCAGAAAGCAGGTAGAACAAGTTTTGTGGTGCCTTTCTCTTGCCTACCGGGGTAGTGTAAAAACTACCAACAGAACTCGTTTCTGGCACCTTCCCCGGTGGAGTTGTGCATGGGGTGTGTTTGGAACATTTTGTCACCAGCCGAGTCCAAAATTCAGCGATTCCCCATCTCAGCCCAGAAAGCAGGTAGAACAAGTTTTGTGGTGCCTTTCAGCTGCCTACCGGGGTAGTGTAAAAACTACCAACAGAACTCGTTTCTGGCACCTTCCCCGGTGGAGTTGTGCATGGGGTGTGTTTGGAACATTTTGTCACCAGCCGAGTCCAAAATTCAGCGATTCCCCATCTCAGCCCAGAAAGCAGGTACAAAAAGTTTTGTGGTGCCTTTCAGCTGCCTACCGGGGTAGTGTAAAAACTACCAACAGAACTCGTTTCTGGCACCTTCCCCGGTGGAGTTGTGCATGGGGTGTGTTTGGAACATTTTGTCACCAGCCGAGTCCAAAACTCAGCTGTTCACAGACTCTAGCCCAGAAAGCAGGTAGAACAAGTTTTGTGGTGCCTTTCAGCTGCCTACCGGGGTAGTGTAAAAACTACCAACAGAACTCGTTTCTGGCACCTTCCCCGGTGGAGTTGTGCATGGGGTGTGTTTGGAACATTTTGTCACCAGCCGAGTCCAAAATTCAGCGATTCCCCATCTCAGCCCAGAAAGCAGGTAGAACAAGTTTTGTGGTGCCTTTCTCTTGCCTACCGGGGTAGTGTAAAAACTACCAACAGAACTCGTTTCTGGCACCTTCCCCGGTGGAGTTGTGCATGGGGTGTGTTTGGAATATTTTGTCACCAGCCGAGTCCAAAATTCAGCGTTTCCCCATCTCAGCCCAGAAAGCAGGTAGAACAACTTTTGTGGTGCCTTTCAGCTGCCTACCGGGGTAGTGTAAAAACTACCAACAGAACTCATTTCTGGCACCTTCCCCGGTGGAGTTGTGCATGGGGTGTGTTTGGAACATTTTGTCACCAGCCGAGTCCAAAATTCAGCGATTCCCCATCTCAGCCCAGAAAGCAGGTAGAACAAGTTTTGTGGTGCCTTTCTCTTGCCTACCGGGGTAGTGTAAAAACTACCAACAGAACTCGTTTCTGGCACCTTCCCCGGTGGAGTTGTGCATGGGGTGTGTTTGGAACATTTTGTCACCAGCCGAGTCCAAAATTCAGCGATTCCCCATCTCAGCCCAGAAAGCAGGTACAAAAAGTTTTGTGGTGCCTTTCAGCTGCCTACCGGGGTAGTGTAAAAACTACCAACAGAACTCGTTTCTGGCACCTTTGCCGGTGGAGGTGTGCATGGGGTGTGTTTGGAACATTTTGTCACCAGCCGAGTCCAAAATTCAGCGATTCCCCATCTCAGCCCAGAAAGCAGGTAGAACAAGTTTTGTGGTGCCTTTCAGGTGCCTACCGGGGTAGTGTAAAAACTACCAACAGAACTCGTTTCTGGCACCTTCCCCGGTGGAGTTGTGCATGGGGTGTGTTTGGAACATTTTGTCACCAGCCGAGTCCAAAATTCAGCGATTCCCCATCTCAGCCCAGAAAGCAGGTAGAACAAGTTTTGTGGTGCCTTTCAGCTGCCTACCGGGGTAGTGTAAAAACTACCAACAGAACTCGTTTCTGGCACCTTCCCCGGAGGAGTTGTGCATGGGGTGTGTTTGGAACATTTTGTCACCAGCCGAGTCCAAAATTCAGCGATTCCCCATCTCAGCCCAGAAAGCAGGTACAAAAAGTTTTGTGGTGCCTTTCAGCTGCCTACCGGGGTAGTGTAAAAACTACCAACAGAACTCGTTTCTGGCACCTTCCCCGGTGGAGTTGTGCATGGGGTGTGTTTGGAACATTTTGTCACCAGCCGAGTCCAAAACTCAGCTGTTCACAGACTCTAGCCCAGAAAGCAGGTAGAACAAGTTTTGTGGTGCCTTTCTCTTGCCTACCGGGGTAGTGTAAAAACTACCAACAGAACTCGTTTCTGGCACCTTCCCCGGTGGAGTTGTGCATGGGGTGTGTTTGGAACATTTTGTCACCAGCCGAGTCCAAAATTCAGCGATTCCCCATCTCAGCCCAGAAAGCAGGTAGAACAAGTTTTGTGGTGCCTTTCTCTTGCCTACCGGGGTAGTGTAAAAACTACCAACAGAACTCGTTTCTGGCACCTTCCCCGGTGGAGGTGTGCATGGGGTGTGTTTGGAACATTTTGTCACCAGCCGAGTCCAAAATTCAGCGATTCCCCATCTCAGCCCAGAAAGCAGGTAGAACAAGTTTTGTGGTGCCTTTCAGCTGCCTACCGGGGTAGTGTAAAAACTACCAACAGAACTCCTTTCTGGCACCTTCCCCGGTGGAGTTGTGCATGGGGTGTGTTTGGGACATTTTGTCACCAGCCGAGTCCAAAATTCAGCGATTCCCCATCTCAGCCCAGAAAGCAGGTAGAAAAACTTTTGTGGTGCCTTTCAGCTGCCTACCGGGGTAGTGTAAAAACTACCAACAGAACTCGTTTCTGGCACCTTCCCCGGTGGAGTTGTGCATGGGGTGTGTTTGGAACATTTTGTCACCAGCCGAGTCCAAAATTCAGCGATTCCCCATCTCAGCCCAGAAAGCAGGTAGAACAAGTTTTGTGGTGCCTTTCAGCTGCCTACCGGGGTAGTGTAAAAACTACCAACAGAACTCGTTTCTGGCACCTTCCCCGGTGGAGTTGTGCATGGGGTGTGTTTGGAACATTTTGTCACCAGCCGAGTCCAAAATTCAGCGATTCCCCATCTCAGCCCAGAAAGCAGGTACAAAAAGTTTTGTGGTGCCTTTCAGCTGCCTACCGGGGTAGTGTAAAAACTACCAACAGAACTCGTTTCTGGCACCTTCCCCGGTGGAGTTGTGCATGGGGTGTGTTTGGAACATTTTGTCACCAGCCGAGTCCAAAATTCAGCGATTCCCCATCTCAGCCCAGAAAGCAGGTAGAACAAGTTTTATGGTGCCTTTCAGCTGCCAACCGGGGTAGTGTAAAAACTACCAACAGAACTCGTTTCTGGCACCTTCCCCGGTGGAGTTGTGCATGGGGTGTGTTTGGAACATTTTGTCACCAGCCGAGTCCAAAATTCAGCGATTCTCCATCTCAGCCCAGAAAGCAGGTAGAACAAGTTTTGTGGTGCCTTTCTCTTGCCTACCGGGGTAGTGTAAAAACTACCAACAGAACTCGTTTCTGGCACCTTCCCCGGTGGAGTTGTGCATGGGCTGTGTTTGGAACATTTTGTCAGCAGCCGAGTCCAAAATTCAGCGATTCCCCATCTCAGCCCAGAAAGCAGGTAGAACAACTTTTGTGGTGCCTTTCAGCTGCCTACCGGGGTAGTGTAAAAACTACCAACAGAACTCGTTTCTGGCACCTTCCCCAGTGGAGTTGTGCATGGGGTGTGTTTGGAACATTTTGTCACCAGCCGAGTCCAAAATTCAGCTGATCCCCATCTCAGCCCAGAAAGCAGGTACAAAAAGTTTTGTGGTGCCTTTCAGCTGCCTACCGGGGTAGTGTAAAAACTACCAACAGAACTCATTTCTTGCACCTTCCCCGGTGGAGTTGTGCATGGGGTGTGTTTGGAACATTTTGTCAGCAGCCGAGTCCAAAATTCAGCGATTCTCCATCTCAGCCCAGAAAGCAGGTAGAACAAGTTTTGTGGTGCCTTTCAGCTGCCTACCGGGGTAGTGTAAAAACTACCAACAGAACTCGTTTCTGGCACCTTCCCCGGTGGAGTTGTGCATGGGGTGTGTTTGGAACATTTTGTCACCAGCCGAGTCCAAAATTCAGCGATTCCCCATCTCAGCCCAGAAAGCAGGTACAAAAAGTTTTGTGGTGCCTTTCAGCTGCCTACCGGGGTAGTGTAAAAACTACCAACAGAACTCGTTTCTGGCACCTTTGCCGGTGGAGCTGTGCATGGGGTGTGTTTGGAACATTTTGTCACCAGCCGAGTCCAAAATTCAGCGATTCCCCATCTCAGCCCAGAAAGCAGGTACAACAACTTTTGTGGTGCCTTTCAGGTGCCTACCGGGGTAGTGTAAAAACTACCAACAGAACTCGTTTCTGGCACCTTCCCCGGTGGAGTTGTGCATGGGGTGTGTTTGGAACATTTTGTCACCAGCCGAGTCCAAAACTCAGCTGTACACAGACTCTAGCCCAGAAAGCAGGTAGAACAAGTTTTGTGGTGCCTTTCAGCTGCCTACCGGGGTAGTGTAAAAACTACCAACAGAACTCGTTTCTGGCACCTTCCCCGGTGGAGTTGTGCATGGGGTGTGTTTGGAACATTTTGTCACCAGCCGAGTCCAAAAGTCAGCGATTCCCCATCTCAGCCCAGAAAGCAGGTAGAACAAGTTTTGTGGTGCCTTTCTCTTGCCTACCGGGGTAGTGTAAAAACTACCAACAGAACTCGTTTCTGGCACCTTCCCCGGTGGAGGTGTGCATGGGGTGTGTTTGGAACATTTTGTCACCAGCCGAGTCCAAAATTCAGCGATTCCCCATCTCAGCCCAGAAAGCAGGTACAAAAAGTTTTGTGGTGCCTTTCAGCTGCCTACCGGGGTAGTGTAAAAACTACCAACAGAACTCGTTTCTGGCACCTTTGCCGGTGGAGGTGTGCATGGGGTGTGTTTGGAACATTTTGTCACCAGCCGAGTCCAAAATTCAGCGATTCCCCATCTCAGCCCAGAAAGCAGGTACAACAACTTTTGTGGTGCCTTTCAGGTGCCTACCGGGGTAGTGTAAAAACTACCAACAGAACTCGTTTCTGGCACCTTCCCCGGTGGAGTTGTGCATGGGGTGTGTTTGGAACATTTTGTCACCAGCCGAGTCCAAAATTCAGCGATTCCCCATCTCAGCCCAGAAAGCAGGTAGAACAAGTTTTGTGGTGCCTTTCAGCTGCCTACCGGGGTAGTGTAAAAACTACCAACAGAACTCGTTTCTGGCACCTTCCCCGGTGGAGTTGTGCATGGGGTGTGTTTGGAACATTTTGTCACCAGCCGAGTCCAAAATTCAGCGATTCCCCATCTCAGCCCAGAAAGCAGGTACAAAAAGTTTTGTGGTGCCTTTCAGCTGCCTACCGGGGTAGTGTAAAAACTACCAACAGAACTCGTTTCTGGCACCTTCCCCGGTGGAGTTGTGCATGGGGTGTGTTTGGAACATTTTGTCACCAGCCGAGTCCAAAACTCAGCTGTTCACAGACTCTAGCCCAGAAAGCAGGTAGAACAAGTTTTGTGGTGCCTTTCTCTTGCCTACCGGGGTAGTGTAAAAACTACCAACAGAACTCGTTTCTGGCACCTTCCCCGGTGGAGTTGTGCATGGGGTGTGTTTGGAACATTTTGTCACCAGCCGAGTCCAAAATTCAGCGATTCCCCATCTCAGCCCAGAAAGCAGGTAGAACAAGTTTTGTGGTGCCTTTCTCTTGCCTACCGGGGTAGTGTAAAAACTACCAACAGAACTCGTTTCTGGCACCTTCCCCGGTGGAGGTGTGCATGGGGTGTGTTTGGAACATTTTGTCACCAGCCGAGTCCAAAATTCAGCGATTCCCCATCTCAGCCCAGAAAGCAGGTAGAACAAGTTTTGTGGTGCCTTTCAGCTGCCTACCGGGGTAGTGTAAAAACTACCAACAGAACTCGTTTCTGGCACCTTCCCCGGTGGAGGTGTGCATGGGGTGTGTTTGGAACATTTTGTCACCAGCCGAGTCCAAAATTCAGCCGTTCCCCATCTCAAGCCCAGAAAGCAGGTAGAACAAGTTTTGTGGTGCCTTTCAGCTGCCTACCGGGGTACTGTAAAAACTACCAAGAGAACTCCTTTCTGGCACCTTCCCCGGTGGAGTTGTGCATGGGGTGTGTTTGGAACATTTTGTCACCAGCCGAGTCCAAAATTCAGTGATTCCCCATCTCAGCCCAGAAAGCAGGTAGAACAAGTTTTGTGGTGCCTTTCAGCTGCCTACCGGGGTAGTGTAAAAACTACCAACAGAACTTGTTTCTGGCACCGTCCCCGGTGGAGTTGTGCATGGGGTGTGTTTGGAACATTTTGTTACCAGCCGAGTCCAAAATTCAGCCGTTCCCCATCTCAGCCCAGAAAGCAGGTAGAACAAGTTTTGTGGTGCCTTTCAGCTGCCTACCGGGGTAGTGTAAAAACTACCAACAGAACTCGTTTCTGGCACCTTCCCCGGTGGAGTTGTGCATGGGGTGTGTTTGGAACATTTTGTCACCAGCCGAGTCCAAAATTCAGCGATTCCCCATCTCAGCCCAGAAAGCAGGTAGAACAAGTTTTGTGGTGCCTTTCAGCTGCCTACCGGGGTAGTGTAAAAACTACCAACAGAACTCGTTTCTGGCACCTTCCCCGGTGGAGTTGTGCATGGGGTGTGTTTGGAACATTTTGTCACCAGCCGAGTCCAAAATTCAGCGATTCCCCATCTCAGCCCAGAAAGCAGGTAGAAAAACTTTTGTGGTGCCTTTCAGCTGCCTACCGGGGTAGTGTAAAAACTACCAACAGAACTCGTTTCTGGCACCTTCCCCGGTGGAGTTGTGCATGGGGTGTGTTTGGAACATTTTGTCACCAGCCGAGTCCAAAATTCAGCGATTCTCCATCTCAGCCCAGAAAGCAGGTAGAACAAGTTTTGTGGTGCCTTTCAGCTGCCTACCGGGGTACTGTAAAAACTACCAACAGAACTCCTTTCTGGCACCTTTGCCGGTGGAGCTGTGCATGGGGTGTGTTTGGAACATTTTGTCACCAGCCGAGTCCAAAATTCAGCTGATCCCCATCTCAGCCCAGAAAGCAGGTAGAACAACTTTTGTGGTGCCTTTCAGCTGCCTACCGGGGTAGTGTAAAAACTACCAACAGAACTCGTTTCTGGCACCTTCCCCGGTGGAGTTGTGCATGGGGTGTGTTTGGAACATTTTGTCACCAGCCGAGTCCAAAATTCAGCGATTCCCCATCTCAACCCCAGAAGGCAGGTACAACAAGTTTTGTGGTGCCTTTCTCTTGCGTACCGGGGTACTGTAAAAACTACCAACAGAACTCGTTTCTGGCACCTTCCCCGGTGGAGGTGTGCATGGGGTGTGTTTGGAACATTTTGTCACCAGCCGAGTCCAAAATTCAGCGATTCCCCATCTCAGCCCAGAAAGCAGGTAGAAAAACTTTTGTGGTGCCTTTCAGCTGCCTACCGGGGTAGTGTAAAAACTACCAACAGAACTCGTTTCTGGCACCTTCCCCGGTGGAGTTGTGCATGGGGTGTGTTTGGAACATTTTGTCACCAGCCGAGTCCAAAATTCAGCTGATCCCCATCTCAGCCCAGAAAGCAGGTAGAACAACTTTTGTGGTGCCTTTCAGCTGCCTACCGGGGTAGTGTAAAAACTACCAACAGAACTCGTTTCTGGCACCTTCCCCAGTGGAGTTGTGCATGGGGTGTGTTTGGAACATTTTGTCACCAGCCGAGTCCAAAATTCAGCTGATCCCCATCTCAGCCCAGAAAGCAGGTACAAAAAGTTTTGTGGTGCCTTTCAGCTGCCTACCGGGGTAGTGTAAAAACTACCAACAGAACTCATTTCTTGCACCTTCCCCGGTGGAGTTGTGCATGGGGTGTGTTTGGAACATTTTGTCAGCAGCCGAGTCCAAAATTCAGCGATTCTCCATCTCAGCCCAGAAAGCAGGTAGAACAAGTTTTGTGGTGCCTTTCAGCTGCCTACCGGGGTAGTGTAAAAACTACCAACAGAACTCGTTTCTGGCACCTTCCCCGGTGGAGTTGTGCATGGGGTGTGTTTGGAACATTTTGTCACCAGCCGAGTCCAAAATTCAGCGATTCCCCATCTCAGCCCAGAAAGCAGGTACAAAAAGTTTTGTGGTGCCTTTCAGCTGCCTACCGGGGTAGTGTAAAAACTACCAACAGAACTCGTTTCTGGCACCTTTGCCGGTGGAGCTGTGCATGGGGTGTGTTTGGAACATTTTGTCACCAGCCGAGTCCAAAATTCAGCGATTCCCCATCTCAGCCCAGAAAGCAGGTACAACAACTTTTGTGGTGCCTTTCAGGTGCCTACCGGGGTAGTGTAAAAACTACCAACAGAACTCGTTTCTGGCACCTTCCCCGGTGGAGTTGTGCATGGGGTGTGTTTGGAACATTTTGTCACCAGCCGAGTCCAAAACTCAGCTGTACACAGACTCTAGCCCAGAAAGCAGGTAGAACAAGTTTTGTGGTGCCTTTCAGCTGCCTACCGGGGTAGTGTAAAAACTACCAACAGAACTCGTTTCTGGCACCTTCCCCGGTGGAGTTGTGCATGGGGTGTGTTTGGAACATTTTGTCACCAGCCGAGTCCAAAAGTCAGCGATTCCCCATCTCAGCCCAGAAAGCAGGTAGAACAAGTTTTGTGGTGCCTTTCTCTTGCCTACCGGGGTAGTGTAAAAACTACCAACAGAACTCGTTTCTGGCACCTTCCCCGGTGGAGGTGTGCATGGGGTGTGTTTGGAACATTTTGTCACCAGCCGAGTCCAAAATTCAGCGATTCCCCATCTCAGCCCAGAAAGCAGGTACAAAAAGTTTTGTGGTGCCTTTCAGCTGCCTACCGGGGTAGTGTAAAAACTACCAACAGAACTCGTTTCTGGCACCTTTGCCGGTGGAGGTGTGCATGGGGTGTGTTTGGAACATTTTGTCACCAGCCGAGTCCAAAATTCAGCGATTCCCCATCTCAGCCCAGAAAGCAGGTACAACAACTTTTGTGGTGCCTTTCAGGTGCCTACCGGGGTAGTGTAAAAACTACCAACAGAACTCGTTTCTGGCACCTTCCCCGGTGGAGTTGTGCATGGGGTGTGTTTGGAACATTTTGTCACCAGCCGAGTCCAAAATTCAGCGATTCCCCATCTCAGCCCAGAAAGCAGGTAGAACAAGTTTTGTGGTGCCTTTCAGCTGCCTACCGGGGTAGTGTAAAAACTACCAACAGAACTCGTTTCTGGCACCTTCCCCGGTGGAGTTGTGCATGGGGTGTGTTTGGAACATTTTGTCACCAGCCGAGTCCAAAATTCAGCGATTC
This sequence comes from Falco cherrug, assembly GCF_023634085.1. Taxonomy (NCBI): domain Eukaryota; kingdom Metazoa; phylum Chordata; class Aves; order Falconiformes; family Falconidae; genus Falco; species Falco cherrug. Next base: position 215,985 of record NW_026599311.1, on the reverse strand, counting down.
CCCATCTCAGCCCAGAAAGCAGGTACAAAAAGTTTTGTGGTGCCTTTCAGCTGCCTACCGGGGTAGTGTAAAAACTACCAACAGAACTCGTTTCTGGCACCTTCCCCGGTGGAGTTGTGCATGGGGTGTGTTTGGAACATTTTGTCACCAGCCGAGTCCAAAACTCAGCTGTTCACAGACTCTAGCCCAGAAAGCAGGTAGAACAAGTTTTGTGGTGCCTTTCTCTTGCCTACCGGGGTAGTGTAAAAACTACCAACAGAACTCGTTTCTGGCACCTTCCCCGGTGGAGTTGTGCATGGGGTGTGTTTGGAACATTTTGTCACCAGCCGAGTCCAAAATTCAGCGATTCCCCATCTCAGCCCAGAAAGCAGGTAGAACAAGTTTTGTGGTGCCTTTCTCTTGCCTACCGGGGTAGTGTAAAAACTACCAACAGAACTCGTTTCTGGCACCTTCCCCGGTGGAGGTGTGCATGGGGTGTGTTTGGAACATTTTGTCACCAGCCGAGTCCAAAATTCAGCGATTCCCCATCTCAGCCCAGAAAGCAGGTAGAACAAGTTTTGTGGTGCCTTTCAGCTGCCTACCGGGGTAGTGTAAAAACTACCAACAGAACTCGTTTCTGGCACCTTCCCCGGTGGAGGTGTGCATGGGGTGTGTTTGGAACATTTTGTCACCAGCCGAGTCCAAAATTCAGCCGTTCCCCATCTCAAGCCCAGAAAGCAGGTAGAACAAGTTTTGTGGTGCCTTTCAGCTGCCTACCGGGGTACTGTAAAAACTACCAAGAGAACTCCTTTCTGGCACCTTCCCCGGTGGAGTTGTGCATGGGGTGTGTTTGGAACATTTTGTCACCAGCCGAGTCCAAAATTCAGTGATTCCCCATCTCAGCCCAGAAAGCAGGTAGAACAAGTTTTGTGGTGCCTTTCAGCTGCCTACCGGGGTAGTGTAAAAACTACCAACAGAACTTGTTTCTGGCACCGTCCCCGGTGGAGTTGTGCATGGGGTGTGTTTGGAACATTTTGTTACCAGCCGAGTCCAAAATTCAGCCGTTCCCCATCTCAGCCCAGAAAGCAGGTAGAACAAGTTTTGTGGTGCCTTTCAGCTGCCTACCGGGGTAGTGTAAAAACTACCAACAGAACTCGTTTCTGGCACCTTCCCCGGTGGAGTTGTGCATGGGGTGTGTTTGGAACATTTTGTCACCAGCCGAGTCCAAAATTCAGCGATTCCCCATCTCAGCCCAGAAAGCAGGTAGAACAAGTTTTGTGGTGCCTTTCAGCTGCCTACCGGGGTAGTGTAAAAACTACCAACAGAACTCGTTTCTGGCACCTTCCCCGGTGGAGTTGTGCATGGGGTGTGTTTGGAACATTTTGTCACCAGCCGAGTCCAAAATTCAGCGATTCCCCATCTCAGCCCAGAAAGCAGGTAGAAAAACTTTTGTGGTGCCTTTCAGCTGCCTACCGGGGTAGTGTAAAAACTACCAACAGAACTCGTTTCTGGCACCTTCCCCGGTGGAGTTGTGCATGGGGTGTGTTTGGAACATTTTGTCACCAGCCGAGTCCAAAATTCAGCGATTCTCCATCTCAGCCCAGAAAGCAGGTAGAACAAGTTTTGTGGTGCCTTTCAGCTGCCTACCGGGGTACTGTAAAAACTACCAACAGAACTCCTTTCTGGCACCTTTGCCGGTGGAGCTGTGCATGGGGTGTGTTTGGAACATTTTGTCACCAGCCGAGTCCAAAATTCAGCTGATCCCCATCTCAGCCCAGAAAGCAGGTAGAACAACTTTTGTGGTGCCTTTCAGCTGCCTACCGGGGTAGTGTAAAAACTACCAACAGAACTCGTTTCTGGCACCTTCCCCGGTGGAGTTGTGCATGGGGTGTGTTTGGAACATTTTGTCACCAGCCGAGTCCAAAATTCAGCGATTCCCCATCTCAACCCCAGAAGGCAGGTACAACAAGTTTTGTGGTGCCTTTCTCTTGCGTACCGGGGTACTGTAAAAACTACCAACAGAACTCGTTTCTGGCACCTTCCCCGGTGGAGGTGTGCATGGGGTGTGTTTGGAACATTTTGTCACCAGCCGAGTCCAAAATTCAGCGATTCCCCATCTCAGCCCAGAAAGCAGGTAGAAAAACTTTTGTGGTGCCTTTCAGCTGCCTACCGGGGTAGTGTAAAAACTACCAACAGAACTCGTTTCTGGCACCTTCCCCGGTGGAGTTGTGCATGGGGTGTGTTTGGAACATTTTGTCACCAGCCGAGTCCAAAATTCAGCTGATCCCCATCTCAGCCCAGAAAGCAGGTAGAACAAGTTTTGTGGTGCCTTTCAGCTGCCTACCGGGGTAGTGTAAAAACTACCAACAGAACTCGTTTCTGGCACCTTCCCCGGTGGAGTTGTGCATGGGGTGTGTTTGGAACATTTTGTCAGCAGCCGAGTCCAAAATTCAGCTGATCCCCATCTCAGCCCAGAAAGCAGGTAGAAAAACTTTTGTGGTGCCTTTCAGCTGCCTCCCGGAGCAATGTAAAAACTACCAAGAGAACTCCTTTCTGGCACCTTCCCCGGTGGAGTTGTGCATGGGGTGTGTTTGGAACATTTTGTCACCAGCCGAGTCCAAAATACAGCGATTCCCCATCTCAGCCCAGAAAGCAGGTAGAACAAGTTTTGTGGTGCCTTTCAGCTGCCTACCGGGGTAGTGTAAAAACTACCAACAGAACTCGTTTCTGGCACCTTCCCCGGTGGAGTTGTGCATGGGGTGTGTTTGGAACATTTTGTCACCAGCCGAGTCCAAAATTCAGCGATTCTCCATCTCAGCCCAGAAAGCAGGTACAACAAGTTTTGTGGTGCCTTTCTCTTGCCTACCGGGGTAGTGTAAAAACTACCAACAGAACTCGTTTCTGGCACCTTCCCCGGTGGAGTTGTGCATGGGGTGTGTTTGGAACATTTTGTCACCAGCCGAGTCCAAAATTCAGCGATTCCCCATCTCAGCCCAGAAAGCAGGTAGAACAAGTTTTGTGGTGCCTTTCAGCTGCCTACCGGGGTAGTGTAAAAACTACCAACAGAACTCGTTTCTGGCACCTTCCCCGGTGGAGTTGTGCATGGGCTGTATTTGGAACATTTTGTCAGCAGCCGATTCCAAAATTCAGCTATTCCCCATCTCAGCCCAGAAAGCAGGTAGAACAAGTTTTGTGGTGCCTTTCTCTTGCCTACCGGGGTAGTGTAAAAACTACCAACAGAACTCCTTTCTGGCACCTTTGCCGGTGGAGGTGTGCATGGGGTGTGTTTGGAACATTTTGTCACCAGCCGAGTCCAAAATTTAGTGATTCCCCATCTCAGCCCAGAAAGCAGGTAGAACAAGTTTTGTGGTGCCTTTCAGCTGCCTACCGGGGTAGTGTAAAAACTACCAACAGAACTCGTTTCTGGCACCTTCCCCGGTGGAGTTGTGCATGGGGTGTGTTTGGAACATTTTGTCACCAGCCGAGTCCAAAATTCAGCCGTTCCCCATCTCAGCCCAGAAAGCAGGTAGAACAAGTTTTGTGGTGCCTTTCAGCTGCCTACCGGGGTAGTGTAAAAACTACCAACAGAACTCGTTTCTGGCACCTTCCCCGGTGGAGTTGTGCATGGGGTGTGTTTGGAACATTTTGTCACCAGCCGAGTCCAAAATTCAGCGATTCCCCATCTCAGCCCAGAAAGCAGGTAGAACAAGTTTTGTGGTGCCTTTCTCTTGCCTACCGGGGTAGTGTAAAAACTACCAACAGAACTCGTTTCTGGCACCTTCCCCGGTGGAGTTGTGCATGGGGTGTGTTTGGAACATTTTGTCAGCAGCCGAGTCCAAAATTCAGCGATTCCCCATCTCAGCCCAGAAAGCAGGTAGAACAAGTTTTGTGGTGCCTTTCAGCTGCCTACCGGGGTAGTGTAAAAACTACCAACAGAACTCGTTTCTGGCACCTTCCCCGGTGGAGTTGTGCATGGGGTGTGTTTGGAACATTTTGTCACCAGCCGAGTCCAAAATTCAGCGATTCCCCATCTCAGCCCAGAAAGCAGGTAGAACAAGTTTTGTGGTGCCTTTCAGCTGCCTACCGGGGTAGTGTAAAAACTACCAAGAGAACTCGTTTCTGGCACCTTCCCCGGTGGAGTTGTGCATGGGGTGTGTTTGGAACATTTTGTCACCAGCCGAGTCCAAAATTCAGCGATTCCCCATCTCAGCCCAGAAAGCAGGTAGAATAAGTTTTGTGGTGCCTTTCAGCTGCCTACCGGGGTAGTGTAAAAACTACCAACAGAACTCATTTCTGGCACCTTCCCCGGTGGAGTTGTGCATGGGGTGTGTTTGGAACATTTTGTCACCAGCCGAGTCCAAAATTCAGCGATTCCCCATCTCAGCCCAGAAAGCAGGTAGAAAAACTTTTGTGGTGCCTTTCAGCTGCCTACCGGGGTAGTGTAAAAACTACCAACAGAACTCGTTTCTGGCACCTTCCCCGGTGGAGGTGTGCATGGGGTGTGTTTGGAACATTTTGTCACCAGCCGAGTCCAAAATTCAGCGATTCCCCATCTCAGCCCAGAAAGCAGGTAGAAAAACTTTTGTGGTGCCTTTCAGCTGCCTACCGGGGTAGTGTAAAAACTACCAACAGAACTCGTTTCTGGCACCTTCCCCGGTGGAGTTGTGCATGGGGTGTGTTTGGAACATTTTGTCACCAGCCGAGTCCAAAATTCAGCCGTTCCCCATCTCTAGGCCAGAAAGCAGGTAGAACAAGTTTTGTGGTGCCTTTCAGGTGCCTACCGGGGTAGTGTAAAAACTACCAACAGAACTCGTTTCTGGCACCTTCCCCGGTGGAGTTGTGCATGGGGTGTGTTTGGAACATTTTGTCACCAGCCGAGTCCAAAATTCAGCGATTCCCCATCTCAGCCCAGAAAGCAGGTAGAAAAACTTTTGTGGTGCCTTTCAGCTGCCTACCGGGGTAGTGTAAAAACTACCAACAGAACTCGTTTCTGGCACCTTCCCCGGTGGAGTTGTGCATGGGGTGTGTTTGGAACATTTTGTCACCAGCCGAGTCCAAAATTCAGCCGTTCCCCATCTCAGCCCAGAAAGCAGGTAGAACAAGTTTTGTGGTGCCTTTCAGCTGCCTACCGGGGTAGTGTAAAAACTACCAACAGAACTCGTTTCTGGCACCTTCCCCGGTGGAGTTGTGCATGGGGTGTGTTTGGAACATTTTGTCACCAGCCGAGTCCAAAATTCAGCGATTCCCCATCTCAGCCCAGAAAGCAGGTAGAACAAGTTTTGTGGTGCCTTTCAGCTGCCTACCGGGGTAGTGTAAAAACTACCAACAGAACTCGTTTCTGGCACCTTCCCCGGTGGAGTTGTGCATGGGGTGTGTTTGGAACATTTTGTCAGCAGCCGAGTCCAAAATTCAGCGATTCCCCATCTAAGCCCAGAAAGCAGGTAGAACAAGTTTTGTGGTGCCTTTCAGCTGCCTACCGGGGTAGTGTAAAAACTACCAACAGAACTCGTTTCTGGCACCTTCCCCGGTGGAGCTGTGCATGGGGTGTGTTTGGAACATTTTGTCACCAGCCGAGTCCAAAACTCAGCCGTTCCCCATCTCAGCCCAGAAAGCAGGTAGAACAAGTTTTGTGGTGCCTTTCAGCTGCCTACCGGGGTAGTGTAAAAACTACCAACAGAACTCGTTTCTGGCACCTTCCCCGGTGGAGTTGTGCATGGGGTGTGTTTGGAACATTTTGTCACCAGCCGAGTCCAAAATTCAGCGATTCCCCATCTCAGCCCAGAAAGCAGGTAGAATAAGTTTTGTGGTGCCTTTCAGCTGCCTACCGGGGTAGTGTAAAAACTACCAACAGAACTCGTTTCTGGCACCTTCCCCGGTGGAGTTGTGCATGGGGTGTGTTTGGAACATTTTGTCACCAGCCGAGTCCAAAATTCAGCGATTCCCCATCTCAGCCCAGAAAGCAGGTAGAACAAGTTTTGTGGTGCCTTTCAGCTGCCTACCGGGGTAGTGTAAAAACTACCAACAGAACTCGTTTCTGGCACCTTCCCCGGTGGAGGTGTGCATGGGGTGTGTTTGGAACATTTTGTCACCAGCCGAGTCCAAAATTCAGTGATTCCCCATCTCAGCCCAGAAAGCAGGTAGAAAAACTTTTGTGGTGCCTTTCAGCTGCCTACCGGGGTAGTGTAAAAACTACCAACAGAACTCGTTTCTGGCACCTTCCCCGGTGGAGTTGTGCATGGGGTGGTTTGGAACATTTTGTCAGCAGCCGAGTCCAAAATTCAGCCGTTCCCCATCTCTAGGCCAGAAAGCAGGTAGAACAAGTTTTGTGGTGCCTTTCAGCTGCCTACCGGGGTAGTGTAAAAACTACCAACAGAACTCGTTTCTGGCACCTTTGCCGGTGGAGGTGTGCATGGGGTGTGTTTGGAACATTTTGTCACCAGCCGAGTCCAAAATTCAGCCGTTCCCCATCTCTAGGCCAGAAAGCAGGTAGAACAACTTTTGTGGTGCCTTTCTCTTGCCTACCGGGGTAGTGTAAAAACTACCAACAGAACTCGTTTCTGGCACCTTCCCCGGTGGAGGTGTGCATGGGGTGTGTTTGGAACATTTTGTCACCAGCCGAGTCCAAAATTCAGCGATTCCCCATCTCAGCCCAGAAAGCAGGTAGAACAAGTTTTGTGGTGCCTTTCAGCTGCCTACCGGGGTACTGTAAAAACTACCAACAGAACTCCTTTCTGGCACCTTTGCCGGTGGAGCTGTGCATGGGGTGTGTTTGGAACATTTTGTTACCAGCCGAGTCCAAAATTCAGCCGTTCCCCATCTCAGCCCAGAAAGCAGGTAGAACAAGTTTTGTGGTGCCTTTCAGCTGCCTACTGGGGTAGTGTAAAAACTACCAACAGAACTCGTTTCTGGCACCTTCCCCGGTGGAGTTGTGCATGGGGTGTGTTTGGAACATTTTGTCACCAGCCGAGTCCAAAATTCAGCGATTCCCCATCTCAGCCCAGAAAGCAGGTAGAACAAGTTTTGTGGTGCCTTTCAGCTGCCTACCGGGGTAGTGTAAAAACTACCAACAGAACTCGTTTCTGGCACCTTCCCCGGTGGAGTTGTGCATGGGGTGTTTTTGGAACATTTTGTCACCAGCCGAGTCCAAAATTCAGCGATTCCCCATCTCAGCCCAGAAAGCAGGTAGAACAAGTTTTGTGGTGCCTTTCAGCTGCCTACCGGGGTAGTGTAAAAACTACCAACAGAACTCCTTTCTGGCACCTTTGCCGGTGGAGGTGTGCATGGGGTGTGTTTCGAACATTTTGTCACCAGCCGAGTCCAAAATTCAGCGATTCCCCATCTCAGCCCAGAAAACAGGTACAACAACTTTTGTGGTGCCTTTCTCTTGCCTACCGGGGTAGTGTAAAAACTACCAACAGAACTCGTTTCTGGCACCTTCCCCGGTGGAGTTGTGCATGGGGTGGTTTGGAACATTTTGTCACCAGCCGAGTCCAAAATTCAGCCGTTCCCCATCTCTAGGCCAGAAAGCAGGTAGAACAAGTTTTGTGGTGCCTTTCAGCTGCCTACCGGGGTAGTGTAAAAACTACCAACAGAACTCGTTTCTGGCACCTTTGCCGGTGGAGGTGTGCATGGGGTGTGTTTGGAACATTTTGTCACCAGCCGAGTCCAAAATTCAGCGATTCCCCATCTCAGCCCAGAAAGCAGGTAGAACAAGTTTTGTGGTGCCTTTCAGCTGCCTACCGGGGTAGTGTAAAAACTACCAACAGAACTCCTTTCTGGCACCTTCCCCGGTGGAGCTGTGCATGGGGTGTGTTTGGAACATTTTGTCACCAGCCGAGTCCAAAACTCAGCCGTTCCCCATCTCAGCCCAGAAAGCAGGTAGAACAAGTTTTGTGGTGCCTTTCAGCTGCCTACCGGGGTAGTGTAAAAACTACCAACAGAACTCGTTTCTGGCACCTTCCCCGGTGGAGTTGTGCATGGGGTGTGTTTGGAACATTTTGTCACCAGCCGAGTCCAAAATTCAGCGATTCCCCATCTCAGCCCAGAAAGCAGGTAGAATAAGTTTTGTGGTGCCTTTCAGCTGCCTACCGGGGTAGTGTAAAAACTACCAACAGAACTCGTTTCTGGCACCTTCCCCGGTGGAGTTGTGCATGGGGTGTGTTTGGAACATTTTGTCACCAGCCGAGTCCAAAATTCAGCGATTCCCCATCTCAGCCCAGAAAGCAGGTAGAACAAGTTTTGTGGTGCCTTTCAGCTGCCTACCGGGGTAGTGTAAAAACTACCAACAGAACTCGTTTCTGGCACCTTCCCCGGTGGAGGTGTGCATGGGGTGTGTTTGGAACATTTTGTCACCAGCCGAGTCCAAAATTCAGTGATTCCCCATCTCAGCCCAGAAAGCAGGTAGAAAAACTTTTGTGGTGCCTTTCAGCTGCCTACCGGGGTAGTGTAAAAACTACCAACAGAACTCGTTTCTGGCACCTTCCCCGGTGGAGTTGTGCATGGGGTGGTTTGGAACATTTTGTCAGCAGCCGAGTCCAAAATTCAGCCGTTCCCCATCTCTAGGCCAGAAAGCAGGTAGAACAAGTTTTGTGGTGCCTTTCAGCTGCCTACCGGGGTAGTGTAAAAACTACCAACAGAACTCGTTTCTGGCACCTTTGCCGGTGGAGGTGTGCATGGGGTGTGTTTGGAACATTTTGTCACCAGCCGAGTCCAAAATTCAGCCGTTCCCCATCTCTAGGCCAGAAAGCAGGTAGAACAACTTTTGTGGTGCCTTTCTCTTGCCTACCGGGGTAGTGTAAAAACTACCAACAGAACTCGTTTCTGGCACCTTTGCCGGTGGAGGTGTGCATGGGGTGTGTTTGGAACATTTTGTCACCAGCCGAGTCCAAAATTCAGCGATTCCCCATCTCAGCCCAGAAAGCAGGTAGAACAAGTTTTGTGGTGCCTTTCAGCTGCCTACCGGGGTACTGTAAAAACTACCAACAGAACTCCTTTCTGGCACCTTTGCCGGTGGAGCTGTGCATGGGGTGTGTTTGGAACATTTTGTTACCAGCCGAGTCCAAAATTCAGCCGTTCCCCATCTCAGCCCAGAAAGCAGGTAGAACAAGTTTTGTGGTGCCTTTCAGCTGCCTACTGGGGTAGTGTAAAAACTACCAACAGAACTCGTTTCTGGCACCTTCCCCGGTGGAGTTGTGCATGGGGTGTGTTTGGAACATTTTGTCACCAGCCGAGTCCAAAATTCAGCGATTCCCCATCTCAGCCCAGAAAGCAGGTAGAACAAGTTTTGTGGTGCCTTTCAGCTGCCTACCGGGGTAGTGTAAAAACTACCAACAGAACTCGTTTCTGGCACCTTCCCCGGTGGAGTTGTGCATGGGGTGTTTTTGGAACATTTTGTCACCAGCCGAGTCCAAAATTCAGCGATTCCCCATCTCAGCCCAGAAAGCAGGTAGAACAAGTTTTGTGGTGCCTTTCAGCTGCCTACCGGGGTAGTGTAAAAACTACCAACAGAACTCCTTTCTGGCACCTTTGCCGGTGGAGGTGTGCATGGGGTGTGTTTCGAACATTTTGTCACCAGCCGAGTCCAAAATTCAGCGATTCCCCATCTCAGCCCAGAAAGCAGGTACAACAACTTTTGTGGTGCCTTTCTCTTGCCTACCGGGGTAGTGTAAAAACTACCAACAGAACTCGTTTCTGGCACCTTCCCCGGTGGAGTTGTGCATGGGGTGGTTTGGAACATTTTGTCACCAGCCGAGTCCAAAATTCAGCCGTTCCCCATCTCTAGGCCAGAAAGCAGGTAGAACAAGTTTTGTGGTGCCTTTCAGCTGCCTACCGGGGTAGTGTAAAAACTACCAACAGAACTCGTTTCTGGCACCTTTGCCGGTGGAGGTGTGCATGGGGTGTGTTTGGAACATTTTGTCACCAGCCGAGTCCAAAATTCAGCGATTCCCCATCTCAGCCCAGAAAGCAGGTAGAACAAGTTTTGTGGTGCCTTTCAGCTGCCTACCGGGGTAGTGTAAAAACTACCAACAGAACTCCTTTCTGGCACCTTTGCCGGTGGAGGTGTGCATGGGGTGTGTTTCGAACATTTTGTCACCAGCCAAGTCCAAAATTCAGCGATTCCCCATCTCAGCCCAGAAAACAGGTACAACAAGTTTTGTGGTGCCTTTCTCTTGCCTACCGGGGTAGTGTAAAAACTACCAACAGAACTCGTTTCTGGCACCTTCCCCGGTGGAGTTGTGCATGGGGTGTGTTTGGAACATTTTGTCACCAGCCGAGTCCAAAATTCAGCGGTTCCCCATCTCAGCCCAGAAAGCAGGTAGAACAAGTTTTGTGGTGCCTTTCAGCTGCCTACCGGGGTAGTGTAAAAACTACCAACAGAACTCATTTCTGGCACCTTCCCCGGTGGAGTTGTGCATGAGGTGTGTTTGGAACATTTTGTTACCAGCCGAGTCCAAAATTCAGCCGTTCCCCATCTCAGCCCAGAAAGCAGGTAGAACAAGTTTTGTGGTGCCTTTCAGCTGCCTACCGGGGTAGTGTAAAAACTACCAACAGAACTCGTTTCTGGCACCTTCCCCGGTGGAGGTGTGCATGGGGTGTGTTTGGAACATTTTGTCACCAGCCGAGTCCAAAATTCAGCGATTCCCCATCTCAGCCCAGAAAGCAGGTAGAAAAACTTTTGTGGTGCCTTTCAGCTGCCTACCGGGGTAGTGTAAAAACTACCAACAGAACTCGTTTCTGGCACCTTCCCCGGTGGAGTTGTGCATGGGGTGGTTTGGAACATTTTGTCAGCAGCCGAGTCCAAAATTCAGCCGTTCCCCATCTCTAGGCCAGAAAGCAGGTACAACAAGTTTTGTGGTGCCTTTCAGGTGCCTACCGGGGTAGTGTAAAAACTACCAACAGAACTCGTTTCTGGCACCTTCCCCGGTGGAGGTGTGCATGGGGTGTGTTTGGAACATTTTGTCACCAGCCGAGTCCAAAATTCAGCCGTTCCCCATCTCTAGGCCAGAAAGCAGGTAGAACAACTTTTGTGGTGCCTTTCTCTTGCCTACCGGGGTAGTGTAAAAACTACCAACAGAACTCGTTTCTGGCACCTTCCCCGGTGGAGTTGTGCATGGGGTGTGTTTGGAACATTTTGTCACCAGCCGAGTCCAAAATTCAGCGGTTCCCCATCTCAGCCCAGAAAGCAGGTAGAACAAGTTTTGTGGTGCCTTTCAGCTGCCTACCGGGGTAGTGTAAAAACTACCAACAGAACTCATTTCTGGCACCTTCCCCGGTGGAGTTGTGCATGAGGTGTGTTTGGAACATTTTGTTACCAGCCGAGTCCAAAATTCAGCCGTTCCCCATCTCAGCCCAGAAAGCAGGTAGAACAAGTTTTGTGGTGCCTTTCAGCTGCCTACCGGGGTAGTGTAAAAACTACCAACAGAACTCGTTTCTGGCACCTTCCCCGGTGGAGTTGTGCATGGGGTGTGTTTGGAACATTTTGTCACCAGCCGAGTCCAAAATTCAGCCGTTCCCCATCTCAGCCCAGAAAGCAGGTAGAACAAGTTTTGTGGTGCCTTTCAGCTGCCTACCGGGGTACTGTAAAAACTACCAACAGAACTCGTTTCTGGCACCTTCCCCGGTGGAGTTGTGCATGGGGTGTGTTTGGAACATTTTGTCACCAGCCGAGACCAAAATTAAGCGATTCCCCATCTCAGCCCAGAAAGCAGGTAGAACAAGTTTTGTGGTGCCTTTCAGCTGCCTACCGGGGTAGTGTAAAAACTACCAACAGAACTCGTTTCTGGCACCTTCCCCGGTGGAGTTGTGCATGGGGTGTGTTTGGAACATTTTGTTACCAGCCGAGTCCAAAATTCAGCCGTTCCCCATCTCAGCCCAGAAAGCAGGTAGAAAAACTTTTGTGGTGCCTTTCAGCTGCCTACCGGGGTAGTGTAAAAACTACCAACAGAACTCGTTTCTGGCACCTTCCCCGGTGGAGTTGTGCATGGGGTGTGTTTGGAACATTTTGTCACCAGCCGAGTCCAAAATTCAGCGATTCCCCATCTCAGCCCAGAAAGCAGGTAGAACAAGTTTTGTGGTGCCTTTCAGCTGCCTACCGGGGTAGTGTAAAAACTACCAACAGAACTCGTTTCTGGCACCTTCCCCGGTGGAGTTGTGCATGGGGTGTGTTTGGAACATTTTGTCACCAGCCGAGTCCAAAATTCAGCGATTCCCCATCTCAGCCCAGAAAGCAGGTAGAACAAGTTTTGTGGTGCCTTTCTCTTGCCTACCGGGGTACTGTAAAAACTACCAACAGAACTTGTTTCTGGCACCTTCCCCGGTGGAGTTGTGCATGGGGTGTGTTTGGAACATTTTGTCACCAGCCGAGTCCAAAATTCAGCTGATCCCCATCTCAGCCCAGAAAGCAGGTAGAACAACTTTTGTGGTGCCTTTCAGCTGCCTACCGGGGTAGTGTAAAAACTACCAACAGAACTCGTTTCTGGCACCTTCTCCGGTGGAGTTGTGCATGGGGTGTGTTTGGAACATTTTGTCACCAGCCAAGTCCAAAATTCAGCCGTTCCCCATCTCAGCCCAGAAAGCAGGTAGAACAAGTTTTGTGGTGCCTTTCTCTTGCCTACCGGGGTAGTGTAAAAACTACCAACAGAACTCCTTTCTGGCACCTTCCCCGGTGGAGGTGTGCATGGGGTGTGTTTGGAACATTTTGTCACCAGCCGAGTCCAAAATTCAGCGATTCCCCATCTCAGCCCAGAAAGCAGGTAGAACAAGTTTTGTGGTGCCTTTCAGCTGCCTACCGGCGTAGTGTAAAAACTACCAACAGAACTCGTTTCTGGCACCTTCCCCGGTGGAGTTGTGCATGGGGTGTGTTTGGAACATTTTGTCACCAGCCGAGTCCAAAATTCAGCGATTCCCCATCTCAGCCCAGAAAGCAGGTAGAACAAGTTTTGTGGTGCCTTTCAGCTGCCTACCGGGGTAGTGTAAAAACTACCAACAGAACTCGTTTCTGGCACCTTCCCCGGTGGAGTTGTGCATGGGGTGTGTTTGGAACATTTTGTTACCAGCCGAGTCCAAAATTCAGCCGTTCCCCATCTCAGCCCAGAAAGCAGGTAGAACAAGTTTTGTGGTGCCTTTCAGCTGCCTACCGGGGTACTGTAAAAACTACCAACAGAACTCGTTTCTGGCACCTTCCCCGGTGGAGTTGTGCATGGGGTGTGTTTGGAACATTTTGTCACCAGCCGTGTCCAAAATTCAGCGATTCCCCATCTCAGCCCAGAAAGCAGGTACAACAAGTTTTGTGGTGCCTTTCAGCTGCCTACCGGGGTAGTGTAAAAACTACCAACAGAACTCGTTTCTGGCACCTTCCCCGGTGGAGTTGTGCATGGGGTGTGTTTGGAACATTTTGTCACCAGCCGAGTCCAAAATTCAGCGATTCCCCATCTCAGCCCAGAAAGCAGGTAGAACAAGTTTTGTGGTGCCTTTCAGCTGCCTACCGGGGTAGTGTAAAAACTACCAACAGAACTCGTTTCTGGCACCTTCCCCGGTGGAGTTGTGCATGGGGTGTGTTTGGAACATTTTGTTACCAGCCGAGTCCAAAATTCAGCCGTTCCCCATCTCAGCCCAGAAAGCAGGTAGAACAAGTTTTGTGGTGCCTTTCAGCTGCCTACCGGGGTAGTGTAAAAACTACCAACAGAACTCGTTTCTGGAACCTTCCCCGGTGGAGTTGTGCATGGGGTGTGTTTGGAACATTTTGTCACCAGCCGTGTCCAAAATTCAGCGATTCCCCATCTCAGCCCAGAAAGCAGGTACAAAAACTTTTGTGGTGCCTTTCAGCTGCCTACCGGGGTAGTGTAAAAACTACCAACAGAACTCGTTTCTGGCACCTTCCCCGGTGGAGTTGTGCATGGGGTGTGTTTGGAACATTTTGTCACCAGCCGAGTCCAAAATTCAGCCGTTCCCCATCTCAGCCCAGAAAGCAGGTAGAACAAGTTTTGTGGTGCCTTTCAGCTGCCTACCGGGGTAGTGTAAAAACTACCAACAGAACTCGTTTCTGGCACCTTCCCCGGTGGAGTTGTGCATGGGGTGTGTTTGGAACATTTTGTCACCAGCCGAGTCCAAAATTCAGCCGTTCCCCATCTCAGCCCAGAAAGCAGGTACAACAAGTTTTGTGGTGCCTTTCAGCTGCCTACCGGGGTAGTGTAAAAACTACCAACAGAACTCGTTTCTGGCACCTTCCCCGGTGGAGTTGTGCATGGGGTGTGTTTGGAACATTTTGTCACCAGCCGAGTCCAAAATTCAGCGATTCCCCATCTCAGCCCAGAAAGCAGGTAGAACAAGTTTTGTGGTGCCTTTCAGCTGCCTACCGGGGTAGTGTAAAAACTACCAACAGAACTCGTTTCTGGCACCTTCCCCAGTGGAGTTGTGCATGGGGTGTGTTTGGAACATTTTGTCACCAGCCGAGTCCAAAATTCAGCGATTCCCCATCTCAGCCCAGAAAGCAGGTAGAACAAGTTTTGTGGTGCCTTTCAGCTGCCTACCGGGGTAGTGTAAAAACTACCAACAGAACTCGTTTCTGGCACCTTCCCCAGTGGAGTTGTGCATGGGGTGTGTTTGGAACATTTTGTCACCAGCCGAGTCCAAAATTCAGCGATTCCCCATCTCAGCCCAGAAAGCAGGTAGAACAAGTTTTGTGGTGCCTTTCAGCTGCCTACCGGGGTAGTGTAAAAACTACCAACAGAACTCGTTTCTGGCACCTTCCCCGGTGGAGTTGTGCATGGGGTGTGTTTGGAACATTTTGTCACCAGCCGAGTCCAAAATTCAGCGATTCCCCATCTCAGCCCAGAAAGCAGGTAGAACAAGTTTTGTGGTGCCTTTCAGCTGCCTACCGGGGTAGTGTAAAAACTACCAACAGAACTCGTTTCTGGCACCTTCCCCGGTGGAGTTGTGCATGGGGTGTGTTTGGAACATTTTGTTACCAGCCGAGTCCAAAATTCAGCCGTTCCCCATCTCAGCCCAGAAAGCAGGTAGAACAAGTTTTGTGGTGCCTTTCAGCTGCCTACCGGGGTAGTGTAAAAACTACCAACAGAACTCGTTTCTGGCACCTTCCCCGGTGGAGTTGTGCATGGGGTGTGTTTGGAACATTTTGTCACCAGCCGTGTCCAAAATTCAGCGATTCCCCATCTCAGCCCAGAAAGCAGGTACAAAAACTTTTGTGGTGCCTTTCAGCTGCCTACCGGGGTAGTGTAAAAACTACCAACAGAACTCGTTTCTGGCACCTTCCCCGGTGGAGTTGTGCATGGGGTGTGTTTGGAACATTTTGTCACCAGCCGAGTCCAAAATTCAGCCGTTCCCCATCTCAGCCCAGAAAGCAGGTAGAACAAGTTTTGTGGTGCCTTTCAGCTGCCTACCGGGGTAGTGTAAAAACTACCAACAGAACTCGTTTCTGGCACCTTCCCCGGTGGAGTTGTGCATGGGGTGTGTTTGGAACATTTTGTCACCAGCCGAGTCCAAAATTCAGCCGTTCCCCATCTCAGCCCAGAAAGCAGGTACAACAAGTTTTGTGGTGCCTTTCAGCTGCCTACCGGGGTAGTGTAAAAACTACCAACAGAACTCGTTTCTGGCACCTTCCCCGGTGGAGTTGTGCATGGGGTGTGTTTGGAACATTTTGTCACCAGCCGAGTCCAAAATTCAGCGATTCCCCATCTCAGCCCAGAAAGCAGGTAGAACAAGTTTTGTGGTGCCTTTCAGCTGCCTACCGGGGTAGTGTAAAAACTACCAACAGAACTCGTTTCTGGCACCTTCCCCGGTGGAGTTGTGCATGGGGTGTGTTTGGAACATTCTGTCACCAGCCGTGTCCAAAATTCAGCGATTCCCCATCTCAGCCCAGAAAGCAGGTACAACAAGTTTTGTGGTGCCTTTCAGCTGCCTACCGGGGTACTGTAAAAACTACCAACAGAACTCGTTTCTGGCACCTTCCCCGGTGGAGTTGTGCATGGGGTGTCTTTGGAACATTTTGTCACCAGCCGAGTCCAAAATTCAGCGATTCCCCATCTCAGCCCAGAAAGCAGGTAGAACAAGTTTTGTGGTGCCTTTCAGCTGCCTACCGGGGTAGTGTAAAAACTACCAACAGAACTCGTTTCTGGCACCTTCCCCGGTGGAGTTGTGCATGGGGTGTGTTTGGAACATTTTGTCACCAGCCGAGTCCAAAATTCAGCGATTCCCCATCTCAGCCCAGAAAGCAGGTAGAACAAGTTTTGTGGTGCCTTTCAGCTGCCTACCGGGGTAGTGTAAAAACTACCAACAGAACTCGTTTCTGGCACCTTCCCCGGTGGAGTTGTGCATGGGGTGTGTTTGGAACATTTTGTCACCAGCCGAGTCCAAAATTCAGCGATTCCCCATCTCAGCCCAGAAAGCAGGTAGAACAAGTTTTGTGGTGCCTTTCAGCTGCCTACCGGGGTAGTGTAAAAACTACCAACAGAACTCGTTTCTGGCACCTTCCCCGGTGGAGTTGTGCATGGGGTGTGTTTGGAACATTCTGTCACCAGCCGTGTCCAAAATTCAGCGATTCCCCATCTCAGCCCAGAAAGCAGGTAGAACAAGTTTTGTGGTGCCTTTCAGCTGCCTACCGGGGTACTGTAAAAACTACCAACAGAACTCGTTTCTGGCACCTTCCCCGGTGGAGTTGTGCATGGGGTGTGTTTGGAACATTTTGTCAGCAGCCGAGTCCAAAATTCAGCGATTCCCCATCTCAGCCCAGAAAGCAGGTAGAACAAGTTTTGTGGTGCCTTTCAGCTGCCTACCGGGGTAGTGTAAAAACTACCAACAGAACTCGTTTCTGGCACCTTCCCCGGTGGAGTTGTGCATGGGGTGTGTTTGGAACATTTTGTCACCAGCCGAGTCCAAAATTCAGCTGATCCCCATCTCAGCCCAGAAAGCAGGTAGAACAAGTTTTGTGGTGCCTTTCAGCTGCCTACCGGGGTAGTGTAAAAACTACCAAGAGAACTCGTTTCTGGCACCTTCCCCGGTGGAGTTGTGCATGGGGTGTGTTTGGAACATTTTGTCAGCAGCCGAGTCCAAAATTCAGCTGATCCCCATCTCAGCCCAGAAAGCAGGTAGAACAAGTTTTGTGGTGCCTTTCAGCTGCCTACCGGGGTAGTGTAAAAACTACCAACAGAACTCGTTTCTGGCACCTTCCCCGGTGGAGTTGTGCATGGGGTGTGTTTGGAACATTTTGTCACCAGCCGAGTCCAAAATTCAGCGATTCCCCATCTCAGCCCAGAAAGCAGGTAGAACAAGTTTTGTGGTGCCTTTCAGCTGCCTACCGGGGTAGTGTAAAAACTACCAACAGAACTCGTTTCTGGCACCTTCCCCGGTGGAGTTGTGCATGGGGTGTGTTTGGAACATTTTGTCACCAGCCGAGTCCAAAATTCAGCTATTCCCCATCTCAGCCCAGAAAGCAGGTAGAACAAGTTTTGTGGTGCCTTTCAGCTGCCTACCGGGGTAGTGTAAAAACTACCAACAGAACTCGTTTCTGGCACCTTCCCCAGTGGAGTTGTGCATGGGGTGTGTTTGGAACATTTTGTCACCAGCCGAGTCCAAAATTCAGCGATTCCCCATCTCAGCCCAGAAAGCAGGTACAACAAGTTTTGTGGTGCCTTTCAGCTGCCTACCGGGGTAGTGTAAAAACTACCAACAGAACTCGTTTCTGGCACCTTCCCCGGTGGAGTTGTGCATGGGGTGTGTTTGGAACATTTTGTCACCAGCCGAGTCCAAAATTCAGCGATTCCCCATCTCAGCCCAGAAAGCAGGTAGAACAAGTTTTGTGGTGCCTTTCAGCTGCCTACCGGGGTAGTGTAAAAACTACCAACAGAACTCGTTTCTGGCACCTTCCCCGGTGGAGTTGTGCATGGGGTGTGTTTGGAACATTTTGTCACCAGCCGAGTCCAAAATTCAGCTGATCCCCATCTCAGCCCAGAAAGCAGGTAGAACAAGTTTTGTGGTGCCTTTCAGCTGCCTACCGGGGTACTGTAAAAACTACCAACAGAACTCGTTTCTGGCACCTTCCCCGGTGGAGTTGTGCATGGGGTGTGTTTGGAACATTTTGTTACCAGCCGAGTCCAAAATTCAGCCGTTCCCCATCTCAGCCCAGAAAGCAGGTAGAACAAGTTTTGTGGTGCCTTTCAGCTGCCTACCGGGGTAGTGTAAAAACTACCAACAGAACTCGTTTCTGGCACCTTCCCCGGTGGAGTTGTGCATGGGGTGTGTTTGGAACATTTTGTTACCAGCCGAGTCCAAAATTCAGCCGTTCCCCATCTCAGCCCAGAAAGCAGGTAGAACAAGTTTTGTGGTGCCTTTCAGCTGCCTACCGGGGTAGTGTAAAAACTACCAACAGAACTCGTTTCTGGCACCTTCCCCGGTGGAGTTGTGCATGGGGTGTGTTTGGAACATTTTGTCACCAGCCGAGTCCAAAATTCAGCGATTCCCCATCTCAGCCCAGAAAGCAGGTAGAACAAGTTTTGTGGTGCCTTTCAGCTGCCTACCGGGGTAGTGTAAAAACTACCAACAGAACTCGTTTCTGGCACCTTCCCCGGTGGAGTTGTGCATGGGGTGTGTTTGGAACATTTTGTCAGCAGCCGAGTCCAAAATTCAGCTGATCCCCATCTCAGCCCAGAAAGCAGGTAGAACAAGTTTTGTGGTGCCTTTCTCTTGCCTACCGGGGTAGTGTAAAAACTACCAACAGAACTCCTTTCTGGCACCTTTGCCGGTGGAGGTGTGCATGGGGTGTGTTTGGAACATTTTGTCACCAGCCGAGTCCAAAATTCAGCGATTCCCCATCTCAGCCCAGAAAGCAGGTAGAACAAGTTTTGTGGTGCCTTTCAGCTGCCTACCGGGGTACTGTAAAAACTACCAAGAGAACTCCTTTCTGGCACCTTCCCCGGTGGAGTTGTGCATGGGGTGTGTTTGGAACATTTTGTCACCAGCCGAGTCCAAAATTCAGCGATTCTCCATCTCAGCCCAGAAAACAGGTACAACAAGTTTTGTGGTGCCTTTCAGCTGCCTACCGGGGTAGTGTAAAAACTACCAACAGAACTCGTTTCTGGCACCTTCCCCGGTGGAGTTGTGCATGGGCTGTGTTTGGAACATTTTGTCACCAGCCGAGTCCAAAATTCAGCGATTCCCCATCTCAGCCCAGAAAGCAGGTAGAAAAACTTTTGTGGTGCCTTTCAGCTGCCTACCGGGGTAGTGTAAAAACTACCAACAGAACTCGTTTCTGGCACCTTCCCCGGTGGAGTTGTGCATGGGGTGTGTTTGGAACATTTTGTCACCAGCCGAGTCCAAAATTCAGCGATTCCCCATCTCAGCCCAGAAAGCAGGTACAAAAAGTTTTGTGGTGCCTTTCAGCTGCCTACCGGGGTAGTGTAAAAACTACCAACAGAACTCGTTTCTGGCACCTTCCCCGGTGGAGTTGTGCATGGGGTGTGTTTGGAACATTTTGTCACCAGCCGAGTCCAAAATTCAGCCGTTCCACATCTCAGCCCAGAAAGCAGGTAGAACAAGTTTTGTGGTGCCTTTCAGCTGCCTACCGGGGTAGTGTAAAAACTACCAACAGAACTCGTTTCTGGCACCTTCCCCGGTGGAGTTGTGCATGGGGTGTGTTTGGAACATTTTGTCAGCAGCCGAGTCCAAAATTCAGCGATTCCCCATCTCAGCCCAGAAAGCAGGTAGAACAAGTTTTGTGGTGCCTTTCAGCTGCCTACCGGGGTAGTGTAAAAACTACCAACAGAACTCGTTTCTGGCACCTTCCCCGGTGGAGTTGTGCATGGGGTGTGTTTGGAACATTTTGTCACCAGCCGAGTCCAAAATTCAGCGATTCCCCATCTCAGCCCAGAAAGCAGGTAGAACAAGTTTTGTGGTGCCTTTCAGCTGCCTACCGGGGTAGTGTAAAAACTACCAACAGAACTCGTTTCTGGCACCTTCCCCGGTGGAGTTGTGCATGGGGTGTGTTTGGAACATTTTGTCAGCAGCCGAGTCCAAAATTCAGCGATTCTCCATCTCAGCCCAGAAAGCAGGTAGAACAAGTTTTGTGGTGCCTTTCAGCTGCCTACCGGGGTAGTGTAAAAACTACCAACAGAACTCCTTTCTGGCACCTTTGCCGGTGGAGGTGTGCATGGGGTGTGTTTGGAACATTTTGTCACCAGCCGAGTCCAAAATTCAGCGATTCTCCATCTCAGCCCAGAAAGCAGGTAGAACAAGTTTTGTGGTGCCTTTCAGCTGCCTACCGGGGTAGTGTAAAAACTACCAACAGAACTCGTTTCTGGCACCTTCCCCGGTGGAGTTGTGCATGGGGTGTGTTTGGAACATTTTGTCACCAGCCGATTCCAAAATTCAGCGATTCCCCATCTCAGCCCAGAAAGCAGGTAGAACAAGTTTTGTGGTGCCTTTCTCTTGCCTACCGGGGTACTGTAAAAACTACCAACAGAACTCGTTTCTGGCACCTTCCCCGGTGGAGTTGTGCATGGGGTGTGTTTGGAACATTTTGTCACCAGCCGAGTCCAAAACTCAGCTGTTCACAGACTCTAGCCCAGAAAGCAGGAAGAACAGCTTTTGTGGTGCCTTTCAGCTGCCTACCGGGGTAGTGTAAAAACTACCAACAGAACTCGTTTCTGGCACCTTCCCCGGTGGAGTTGTGCATGGGGTGTGTTTGGAACATTTTGTCACCAGCCGACTCCAAAATTCAGCGGTTCCCCATCTCAGCCCAGAAAGCAGGTAGAACAACTTTTGTGGTGCCTTTCAGCTGCCTACCGGGGTAGTGTAAAAACTACCAACAGAACTCGTTTCTGGCACCTTCCCCGGTGGAGTTGTGCATGGGGTGTGTTTGGAATATTTTGTCACCAGCCGAGTCCAAAATTCAGCGTTTCCCCATCTCAGCCCAGAAAGCAGGTAGAACAACTTTTGTGGTGCCTTTCAGCTGCCTACCGGGGTAGTGTAAAAACTACCAACAGAACTCATTTCTGGCACCTTCCCCGGTGGAGTTGTGCATGGGGTGTGTTTGGAACATTTTGTCACCAGCCGAGTCCAAAATTCAGCGATTCCCCATCTCAGCCCAGAAAGCAGGTAGAACAAGTTTTGTGGTGCCTTTCTCTTGCCTACCGGGGTAGTGTAAAAACTACCAACAGAACTCGTTTCTGGCACCTTCCCCGGTGGAGTTGTGCATGGGGTGTGTTTGGAACATTTTGTCACCAGCCGAGTCCAAAATTCAGCGATTCCCCATCTCAGCCCAGAAAGCAGGTACAAAAAGTTTTGTGGTGCCTTTCAGCTGCCTACCGGGGTAGTGTAAAAACTACCAACAGAACTCGTTTCTGGCACCTTCCCCGGTGGAGGTGTGCATGGGGTGTGTTTGGAACATTTTGTCACCAGCCGAGTCCAAAATTCAGCGATTCCCCATCTCAGCCCAGAAAGCAGGTAGAACAAGTTTTGTGGTGCCTTTCAGCTGCCTACCGGGGTAGTGTAAAAACTACCAACAGAACTCGTTTCTGGCACCTTCCCCGGTGGAGTTGTGCATGGGGTGTGTTTGGAACATTTTGTCAGCAGCCGAGTCCAAAATTCAGCGATTCCCCATCTCAGCCCAGAAAGCAGGTAGAACAAGTTTTGTGGTGCCTTTCAGCTGCCTACCGGGGTAGTGTAAAAACTACCAACAGAACTCGTTTCTGGCACCTTCCCCGGTGGAGTTGTGCATGGGGTGTGTTTGGAACATTTTGTCACCAGCCGAGTCCAAAATTCAGCGATTCCCCATCTCAGCCCAGAAAGCAGGTAGAACAACTTTTGTGGTGCCTTTCAGCTGCCTACCGGGGTAGTGTAAAAACTACCAACAGAACTCGTTTCTGGCACCTTCCCCGGTGGAGTTGTGCATGGGGTGTGTTTGGAACATTTTGTCACCAGCCGAGTCCAAAATTCAGCGATTCCCCATCTCAGCCCAGAAAGCAGGTAGAACAAGTTTTGTGGTGCCTTTCTCTTGCCTACCGGGGTAGTGTAAAAACTACCAACAGAACTCGTTTCTGGCACCTTTGCCGGTGGAGGTGTGCATGGGGTGTGTTTGGAACATTTTGTCAGCAGCCGAGTCCAAAATTCAGCGATTCCCCATCTCAGCCCAGAAAGCAGGTAGAACAAGTTTTGTGGTGCCTTTCAGCTGCCTACCGGGGTAGTGTAAAAACTACCAACAGAACTCGTTTCTGGCACCTTCCCCGGTGGAGTTGTGCATGGGGTGTGTTTGGAACATTTTGTCACCAGCCGAGTCCAAAATTCAGCGATTCCCCATCTCAGCCCAGAAAGCAGGTAGAACAAGTTTTGTGGTGCCTTTCAGCTGCCTACCGGGGTAGTGTAAAAACTACCAACAGAACTCGTTTCTGGCACCTTCCCCGGTGGAGTTGTGCATGGGGTGTGTTTGGAACATTTTGTCACCAGCCGAGTCCAAAATTCAGCTATTCCCCATCTCAGCCCAGAAAGCAGGTAGAACAAGTTTTGTGGTGCCTTTCAGCTGCCTACCGGGGTAGTGTAAAAACTACCAACAGAACTCGTTTCTGGCACCTTCCCCAGTGGAGTTGTGCATGGGGTGTGTTTGGAACATTTTGTCACCAGCCGAGTCCAAAATTCAGCGATTCCCCATCTCAGCCCAGAAAGCAGGTACAACAAGTTTTGTGGTGCCTTTCAGCTGCCTACCGGGGTAGTGTAAAAACTACCAACAGAACTCGTTTCTGGCACCTTCCCCGGTGGAGTTGTGCATGGGGTGTGTTTGGAACATTTTGTCACCAGCCGAGTCCAAAATTCAGCGATTCCCCATCTCAGCCCAGAAAGCAGGTAGAACAAGTTTTGTGGTGCCTTTCAGCTGCCTACCGGGGTAGTGTAAAAACTACCAACAGAACTCCTTTCTGGCACCTTCCCCGGTGGAGTTGTGCATGGGGTGTGTTTGGAACATTTTGTCACCAGCCGAGTCCAAAATTCAGCTGATCCCCATCTCAGCCCAGAAAGCAGGTAGAACAAGTTTTGTGGTGCCTTTCAGCTGCCTACCGGGGTACTGTAAAAACTACCAACAGAACTCGTTTCTGGCACCTTCCCCGGTGGAGTTGTGCATGGGGTGTGTTTGGAACATTTTGTCACCAGCCGATTCCAAAATTCAGCGATTCCCCATCTCAGCCCAGAAAGCAGGTAGAACAAGTTTTGTGGTGCCTTTCTCTTGCCTACCGGGGTACTGTAAAAACTACCAACAGAACTCGTTTCTGGCACCTTCCCCGGTGGAGTTGTGCATGGGGTGTGTTTGGAACATTTTGTCACCAGCCGAGTCCAAAACTCAGCTGTTCACAGACTCTAGCCCAGAAAGCAGGAAGAACAGCTTTTGTGGTGCCTTTCAGCTGCCTACCAAGGTAGTGTAAAAACTACCAGGAGAACTCCTGTCTGGCACCTTCCCCGGTGGAGTTGTGCATGGGGTGTGTTTGGAACATTTTGTCACCAGCCGACTCCAAAATTCAGCGGTTCCCCATCTCAGCCCAGAAAGCAGGTAGAACAACTTTTGTGGTGCCTTTCAGCTGCCTACCGGGGTAGTGTAAAAACTACCAACAGAACTCGTTTCTGGCACCTTCCCCGGTGGAGTTGTGCATGGGGTGTGTTTGGAATATTTTGTCACCAGCCGAGTCCAAAATTCAGCGTTTCCCCATCTCAGCCCAGAAAGCAGGTAGAACAACTTTTGTGGTGCCTTTCAGCTGCCTACCGGGGTAGTGTAAAAACTACCAACAGAACTCATTTCTGGCACCTTCCCCGGTGGAGTTGTGCATGGGGTGTGTTTGGAACATTTTGTCACCAGCCGAGTCCAAAATTCAGCGATTCCCCATCTCAGCCCAGAAAGCAGGTAGAACAAGTTTTGTGGTGCCTTTCTCTTGCCTACCGGGGTAGTGTAAAAACTACCAACAGAACTCGTTTCTGGCACCTTCCCCGGTGGAGTTGTGCATGGGGTGTGTTTGGAACATTTTGTCACCAGCCGAGTCCAAAATTCAGCGATTCCCCATCTCAGCCCAGAAAGCAGGTACAAAAAGTTTTGTGGTGCCTTTCAGCTGCCTACCGGGGTAGTGTAAAAACTACCAACAGAACTCGTTTCTGGCACCTTCCCCGGTGGAGGTGTGCATGGGGTGTGTTTGGAACATTTTGTCACCAGCCGAGTCCAAAATTCAGCGATTCCCCATCTCAGCCCAGAAAGCAGGTAGAACAAGTTTTGTGGTGCCTTTCAGCTGCCTACCGGGGTAGTGTAAAAACTACCAACAGAACTCGTTTCTGGCACCTTCCCCGGTGGAGTTGTGCATGGGGTGTGTTTGGAACATTTTGTCACCAGCCGAGTCCAAAATTCAGCGATTCCCCATCTCAGCCCAGAAAGCAGGTAGAACAACTTTTGTGGTGCCTTTCAGCTGCCTACCGGGGTAGTGTAAAAACTACCAACAGAACTCGTTTCTGGCACCTTCCCCGGTGGAGTTGTGCATGGGGTGTGTTTGGAACATTTTGTCACCAGCCGAGTCCAAAATTCAGCGATTCCCCATCTCAGCCCAGAAAGCAGGTAGAACAAGTTTTGTGGTGCCTTTCTCTTGCCTACCGGGGTAGTGTAAAAACTACCAACAGAACTCGTTTCTGGCACCTTTGCCGGTGGAGGTGTGCATGGGGTGTGTTTGGAACATTTTGTCAGCAGCCGAGTCCAAAATTCAGCGATTCCCCATCTCAGCCCAGAAAGCAGGTAGAACAAGTTTTGTGGTGCCTTTCAGCTGCCTACCGGGGTAGTGTAAAAACTACCAACAGAACTCGTTTCTGGCACCTTCCCCGGTGGAGTTGTGCATGGGGTGTGTTTGGAACATTTTGTCACCAGCCGAGTCCAAAATTCAGCGATTCCCCATCTCAGCCCAGAAAGCAGGTAGAACAAGTTTTGTGGTGCCTTTCAGCTGCCTACCGGGGTAGTGTAAAAACTACCAACAGAACTCGTTTCTGGCACCTTCCCCGGTGGAGTTGTGCATGGGGTGTGTTTGGAACATTTTGTCACCAGCCGAGTCCAAAATTCAGCTATTCCCCATCTCAGCCCAGAAAGCAGGTAGAACAAGTTTTGTGGTGCCTTTCAGCTGCCTACCGGGGTAGTGTAAAAACTACCAACAGAACTCGTTTCTGGCACCTTCCCCAGTGGAGTTGTGCATGGGGTGTGTTTGGAACATTTTGTCACCAGCCGAGTCCAAAATTCAGCGATTCCCCATCTCAGCCCAGAAAGCAGGTACAACAAGTTTTGTGGTGCCTTTCAGCTGCCTACCGGGGTAGTGTAAAAACTACCAACAGAACTCGTTTCTGGCACCTTCCCCGGTGGAGTTGTGCATGGGGTGTGTTTGGAACATTTTGTCACCAGCCGAGTCCAAAATTCAGCGATTCCCCATCTCAGCCCAGAAAGCAGGTAGAACAAGTTTTGTGGTGCCTTTCAGCTGCCTACCGGGGTAGTGTAAAAACTACCAACAGAACTCGTTTCTGGCACCTTCCCCGGTGGAGTTGTGCATGGGGTGTGTTTGGAACATTTTGTCACCAGCCGAGTCCAAAATTCAGCTGATCCCCATCTCAGCCCAGAAAGCAGGTAGAACAAGTTTTGTGGTGCCTTTCAGCTGCCTACCGGGGTACTGTAAAAACTACCAACAGAACTCGTTTCTGGCACCTTCCCCGGTGGAGTTGTGCATGGGGTGTGTTTGGAACATTTTGTTACCAGCCGAGTCCAAAATTCAGCCGTTCCCCATCTCAGCCCAGAAAGCAGGTAGAACAAGTTTTGTGGTGCCTTTCAGCTGCCTACCGGGGTAGTGTAAAAACTACCAACAGAACTCGTTTCTGGCACCTTCCCCGGTGGAGTTGTGCATGGGGTGTGTTTGGAACATTTTGTTACCAGCCGAGTCCAAAATTCAGCCGTTCCCCATCTCAGCCCAGAAAGCAGGTAGAACAAGTTTTGTGGTGCCTTTCAGCTGCCTACCGGGGTAGTGTAAAAACTACCAACAGAACTCGTTTCTGGCACCTTCCCCGGTGGAGTTGTGCATGGGGTGTGTTTGGAACATTTTGTCACCAGCCGAGTCCAAAATTCAGCGATTCCCCATCTCAGCCCAGAAAGCAGGTAGAACAAGTTTTGTGGTGCCTTTCAGCTGCCTACCGGGGTAGTGTAAAAACTACCAACAGAACTCGTTTCTGGCACCTTCCCCGGTGGAGTTGTGCATGGGGTGTGTTTGGAACATTTTGTCAGCAGCCGAGTCCAAAATTCAGCTGATCCCCATCTCAGCCCAGAAAGCAGGTAGAACAAGTTTTGTGGTGCCTTTCTCTTGCCTACCGGGGTAGTGTAAAAACTACCAACAGAACTCCTTTCTGGCACCTTCCCCGGTGGAGGTGTGCATGGGGTGTGTTTGGAACATTTTGTCACCAGCCGAGTCCAAAATTCAGCCGTTCCCCATCTCAGCCCAGAAAGCAGGTAGAACAACTTTTGTGGTGCCTTTCAGCTGCCTACCGGGGTAGTGTAAAAACTACCAACAGAACTCATTTCTGGCACCTTCCCCGGTGGAGTTGTGCATGGGGTGTGTTTGGAACATTTTGTCACCAGCCGAGTCCAAAATTCAGCGATTCTCCATCTCAGCCCAGAAAACAGGTACAACAAGTTTTGTGGTGCCTTTCTCTTGCCTACCGGGGTAGTGTAAAAACTACCAACAGAACTCGTTTCTGGCACCTTCCCCGGTGGAGTTGTGCATGGGGTGTGTTTGGAACATTTTGTCACCAGCCGTGTCCAAAATTCAGCGATTCCCCATCTCAGCCCAGAAAGCAGGTAGAAAAACTTTTGTGGTGCCTTTCAGCTGCCTACCGGGGTAGTGTAAAAACTACCAACAGAACTCGTTTCTGGCACCTTCCCCGGTGGAGTTGTGCATGGGGTGTGTTTGGAACATTTTGTCACCAGCCGAGTCCAAAATTCAGCGATTCCCCATCTCAGCCCAGAAAGCAGGTACAAAAAGTTTTGTGGTGCCTTTCAGCTGCCTACCGGGGTAGTGTAAAAACTACCAACAGAACTCGTTTCTGGCACCTTCCCCGGTGGAGTTGTGCATGGGGTGTGTTTGGAACATTTTGTCACCAGCCGAGTCCAAAATTCAGCCGTTCCACATCTCAGCCCAGAAAGCAGGTAGAACAAGTTTTGTGGTGCCTTTCAGCTGCCTACCGGGGTAGTGTAAAAACTACCAACAGAACTCGTTTCTGGCACCTTCCCCGGTGGAGTTGTGCATGGGGTGTGTTTGGAACATTTTGTCAGCAGCCGAGTCCAAAATTCAGCGATTCCCCATCTCAGCCCAGAAAGCAGGTAGAACAAGTTTTGTGGTGCCTTTCAGCTGCCTACCGGGGTAGTGTAAAAACTACCAACAGAACTCGTTTCTGGCACCTTCCCCGGTGGAGTTGTGCATGGGGTGTGTTTGGAACATTTTGTCAGCAGCCGAGTCCAAAATTCAGCGATTCCCCATCTCAGCCCAGAAAGCAGGTAGAACAAGTTTTGTGGTGCCTTTCAGCTGCCTACCGGGGTAGTGTAAAAACTACCAACAGAACTCGTTTCTGGCACCTTCCCCGGTGGAGTTGTGCATGGGGTGTGTTTGGAACATTTTGTCAGCAGCCGAGTCCAAAATTCAGCGATTCTCCATCTCAGCCCAGAAAGCAGGTAGAACAAGTTTTGTGGTGCCTTTCAGCTGCCTACCGGGGTAGTGTAAAAACTACCAACAGAACTCCTTTCTGGCACCTTTGCCGGTGGAGGTGTGCATGGGGTGTGTTTGGAACATTTTGTCACCAGCCGAGTCCAAAATTCAGCGATTCTCCATCTCAGCCCAGAAAGCAGGTAGAACAAGTTTTGTGGTGCCTTTCAGCTGCCTACCGGGGTAGTGTAAAAACTACCAACAGAACTCGTTTCTGGCACCTTCCCCGGTGGAGTTGTGCATGGGGTGTGTTTGGAACATTTTGTCACCAGCCGATTCCAAAATTCAGCGATTCCCCATCTCAGCCCAGAAAGCAGGTAGAACAAGTTTTGTGGTGCCTTTCTCTTGCCTACCGGGGTACTGTAAAAACTACCAACAGAACTCGTTTCTGGCACCTTCCCCGGTGGAGTTGTGCATGGGGTGTGTTTGGAACATTTTGTCACCAGCCGAGTCCAAAACTCAGCTGTTCACAGACTCTAGCCCAGAAAGCAGGAAGAACAGCTTTTGTGGTGCCTTTCAGCTGCCTACCAAGGTAGTGTAAAAACTACCAGGAGAACTCCTGTCTGGCACCTTCCCCGGTGGAGTTGTGCATGGGGTGTGTTTGGAACATTTTGTCACCAGCCGACTCCAAAATTCAGCGGTTCCCCATCTCAGCCCAGAAAGCAGGTAGAACAACTTTTGTGGTGCCTTTCAGCTGCCTACCGGGGTAGTGTAAAAACTACCAACAGAACTCGTTTCTGGCACCTTCCCCGGAGGAGTTGTGCATGGGGTGTGTTTGGAATATTTTGTCACCAGCCGAGTCC
This sequence comes from Falco cherrug, assembly GCF_023634085.1. Taxonomy (NCBI): domain Eukaryota; kingdom Metazoa; phylum Chordata; class Aves; order Falconiformes; family Falconidae; genus Falco; species Falco cherrug. The sequence continues at coordinate 187,454 of NW_026599311.1, read as the reverse complement.
AAAATTCAGCGTTTCCCCATCTCAGCCCAGAAAGCAGGTAGAACAACTTTTGTGGTGCCTTTCAGCTGCCTACCGGGGTAGTGTAAAAACTACCAACAGAACTCATTTCTGGCACCTTCCCCGGTGGAGTTGTGCATGGGGTGTGTTTGGAACATTTTGTCACCAGCCGAGTCCAAAATTCAGCGATTCCCCATCTCAGCCCAGAAAGCAGGTAGAACAAGTTTTGTGGTGCCTTTCTCTTGCCTACCGGGGTAGTGTAAAAACTACCAACAGAACTCGTTTCTGGCACCTTCCCCGGTGGAGTTGTGCATGGGGTGTGTTTGGAACATTTTGTCACCAGCCGAGTCCAAAATTCAGCGATTCCCCATCTCAGCCCAGAAAGCAGGTACAAAAAGTTTTGTGGTGCCTTTCAGCTGCCTACCGGGGTAGTGTAAAAACTACCAACAGAACTCGTTTCTGGCACCTTCCCCGGTGGAGGTGTGCATGGGGTGTGTTTGGAACATTTTGTCACCAGCCGAGTCCAAAATTCAGCGATTCCCCATCTCAGCCCAGAAAGCAGGTAGAACAAGTTTTGTGGTGCCTTTCAGCTGCCTACCGGGGTAGTGTAAAAACTACCAACAGAACTCGTTTCTGGCACCTTCCCCGGTGGAGTTGTGCATGGGGTGTGTTTGGAACATTTTGTCAGCAGCCGAGTCCAAAATTCAGCGATTCCCCATCTCAGCCCAGAAAGCAGGTAGAACAAGTTTTGTGGTGCCTTTCAGCTGCCTACCGGGGTAGTGTAAAAACTACCAACAGAACTCGTTTCTGGCACCTTCCCCGGTGGAGTTGTGCATGGGGTGTGTTTGGAACATTTTGTCACCAGCCGAGTCCAAAATTCAGCTGATCCCCATCTCAGCCCAGAAAGCAGGTAGAACAACTTTTGTGGTGCCTTTCAGCTGCCTACCGGGGTAGTGTAAAAACTACCAACAGAACTCGTTTCTGGCACCTTCCCCGGTGGAGTTGTGCATGGGGTGTGTTTGGAACATTTTGTCACCAGCCGAGTCCAAAATTCAGCGATTCCCCATCTCAGCCCAGAAAGCAGGTAGAACAAGTTTTGTGGTGCCTTTCTCTTGCCTACCGGGGTAGTGTAAAAACTACCAACAGAACTCGTTTCTGGCACCTTTGCCGGTGGAGGTGTGCATGGGGTGTGTTTGGAACATTTTGTCACCAGCCGAGTCCAAAATTCAGCGATTCCCCATCTCAGCCCAGAAAGCAGGTACAACAACTTTTGTGGTGCCTTTCAGGTGCCTACCGGGGTAGTGTAAAAACTACCAACAGAACTCCTTTCTGGCACCTTCCCCGGTGGAGTTGTGCATGGGGTGTGTTTGGAACATTTTGTCACCAGCCGAGTCCAAAATTCAGCCGTTCCCCATCTCTAGGCCAGAAAGCAGGTACAACAAGTTTTGTGGTGCCTTTCAGCTGCCTACCGGGGTAGTGTAAAAACTACCAACAGAACTCCTTTCTGGCACCTTTGCCGGTGGAGGTGTGCATGGGGTGTGTTTGGAACATTTTGTCACCAGCCGAGTCCAAAATTCAGCGATTCTCCATCTCAGCCCAGAAAGCAGGTAGAACAAGTTTTGTGGTGCCTTTCAGCTGCCTACCGGGGTAGTGTAAAAACTACCAACAGAACTCGTTTCTGGCACCTTCCCCGGTGGAGTTGTGCATGGGGTGTGTTTGGAACATTTTGTCACCAGCCGAGTCCAAAATTCAGCTATTCCCCATCTCAGCCCAGAAAGCAGGTAGAACAAGTTTTGTGGTGCCTTTCTCTTGCCTACCGGGGTACTGTAAAAACTACCAACAGAACTCGTTTCTGGCACCTTCCCCGGTGGAGTTGTGCATGGGGTGTGTTTGGAACATTTTGTCACCAGCCGAGTCCAAAACTCAGCTGTTCACAGACTCTAGCCCAGAAAGCAGGAAGAACAGCTTTTGTGGTGCCTTTCAGCTGCCTACCAAGGTAGTGTAAAAACTACTAAGAGATCTCCTGTATGGCACCTTCCCTGGTGGAGTTGTGCAGGGGGTGTGTTTGGAACATTTTGTCACCAGCCGAGTCCAAAATTCAGCGTTTCCCCATCTCAGCCCAGAAAGCAGGTAGAACAAGTTTTGTGGTGCCTTTCAGCTGCCTACCAAGGTAGTGTAAAAACTACTAAGAGATCTCCTGTCTGGCACCTTCCCTGGTGGAGTTGTGCAGGGGGTGTGTTTGGAACATTTTGTCACCAGCCGAGTCCAAAATTCAGCGATTCCCCATCTCAGCCCAGAAAGCAGGTAGAACAAGTTTTGTGGTGCCTTTCAGCTGCCTACCGGGGTAGTGTAAAAACTACCAACAGAACTCCTTTCTGGCACCTTCCCCGGTGGAGTTGTGCATGGGGTGTGTTTGGAACATTTTGTCAGCAGCCGAGTCCAAAATTCAGCGATTCCCCATCTCAGCCCAGAAAGCAGGTAGAACAAGTTTTGTGGTGCCTTTCTCTTGCCTACCGGGGTAGTGTAAAAACTACCAACAGAACTCGTTTCTGGCACCTTCCCCGGTGGAGTTGTGCATGGGGTGTGTTTGGAACATTTTGTCACCAGCCGAGTCCAAAATTCAGCGATTCCCCATCTCAGCCCAGAAAGCAGGTAGAACAAGTTTTGTGGTGCCTTTCTCTTGCCTACCGGGGTAGTGTAAAAACTACCAACAGAACTCGTTTCTGGCACCTTCCCCGGTGGAGTTGTGCATGGGGTGTGTTTGGAACATTTTGTCACCAGCCGAGTCCAAAATTCAGCGATTCCCCATCTCAGCCCAGAAAGCAGGTAGAACAAGTTTTGTGGTGCCTTTCTCTTGCCTACCGGGGTAGTGTAAAAACTACCAACAGAACTCGTTTCTGGCACCTTCCCCGGTGGAGGTGTGCATGGGGTGTGTTTGGAACATTTTGTCACCAGCCGAGTCCAAAATTCAGCGATTCCCCATCTCAGCCCAGAAAGCAGGTAGAACAAGTTTTGTGGTGCCTTTCAGCTGCCTACCGGGGTAGTGTAAAAACTACCAACAGGACTCGTTTCTGGCACCTTCCCCGGTGGAGTTGTGCATGGGGTGTGTTTGGAACATTTTGTCAGCAGCCGAGTCCAAAATTCAGCGATTCCCCATCTCAGCCCAGAAAGCAGGTAGAACAAGTTTTGTGGTGCCTTTCAGCTGCCTACCGGGGTAGTGTAAAAACTACCAACAGAACTCGTTTCTGGCACCTTCCCCGGTGGAGTTGTGCATGGGGTGTGTTTGGAACATTTTGTCACCAGCCGAGTCCAAAATTCAGCTGATCCCCATCTCAGCCCAGAAAGCAGGTAGAACAAGTTTTGTGGTGCCTTTCAGCTGCCTACCGGGGTAGTGTAAAAACTACCAACAGAACTCGTTTCTGGCACCTTCCCCGGTGGAGTTGTGCATGGGGTGTGTTTGGAACATTTTGTCACCAGCCGAGTCCAAAATTCAGCGATTCCCCATCTCAGCCCAGAAAGCAGGTAGAACAAGTTTTGTGGTGCCTTTCTCTTGCCTACCGGGGTAGTGTAAAAACTACCAACAGAAGTCGTTTCTGGCACCTTCCCCGGTGGAGGTGTGCATGGGGTGTGTTTGGAACATTTTGTCACCAGCCGAGTCCAAAATTCAGCGATTCCCCATCTCAGCCCAGAAAGCAGGTACAACAACTTTTGTGGTGCCTTTCAGGTGCCTACCGGGGTAGTGTAAAAACTACCAACAGAACTCCTTTCTGGCACCTTCCCCGGTGGAGTTGTGCATGGGGTGTGTTTGGAACATTTTGTCACCAGCCGAGTCCAAAATTCAGCCGTTCCCCATCTCTAGGCCAGAAAGCAGGTACAACAAGTTTTGTGGTGCCTTTCAGCTGCCTACCGGGGTAGTGTAAAAACTACCAACAGAACTCCTTTCTGGCACCTTTGCCGGTGGAGGTGTGCATGGGGTGTGTTTGGAACATTTTGTCACCAGCCGAGTCCAAAATTCAGCGATTCTCCATCTCAGCCCAGAAAGCAGGTAGAACAAGTTTTGTGGTGCCTTTCAGCTGCCTACCGGGGTAGTGTAAAAACTACCAACAGAACTCGTTTCTGGCACCTTCCCCGGTGGAGTTGTGCATGGGGTGTGTTTGGAACATTTTGTCACCAGCCGAGTCCAAAATTCAGCTATTCCCCATCTCAGCCCAGAAAGCAGGTAGAACAAGTTTTGTGGTGCCTTTCTCTTGCCTACCGGGGTACTGTAAAAACTACCAACAGAACTCGTTTCTGGCACCTTCCCCGGTGGAGTTGTGCATGGGGTGTGTTTGGAACATTTTGTCACCAGCCGAGTCCAAAACTCAGCTGTTCACAGACTCTAGCCCAGAAAGCAGGAAGAACAGCTTTTGTGGTGCCTTTCAGCTGCCTACCAAGGTAGTGTAAAAACTACTAAGAGATCTCCTGTATGGCACCTTCCCTGGTGGAGTTGTGCAGGGGGTGTGTTTGGAACATTTTGTCACCAGCCGAGTCCAAAATTCAGCGTTTCCCCATCTCAGCCCAGAAAGCAGGTAGAACAAGTTTTGTGGTGCCTTTCAGCTGCCTACCAAGGTAGTGTAAAAACTACTAAGAGATCTCCTGTCTGGCACCTTCCCTGGTGGAGTTGTGCAGGGGGTGTGTTTGGAACATTTTGTCACCAGCCGAGTCCAAAATTCAGCGTTTCCCCATCTCAGCCCAGAAAGCAGGTAGAACAACTTTTGTGGTGCCTTTCAGCTGCCTACCGGGGTAGTGTAAAAACTACCAACAGAACTCCTTTCTGGCACCTTCCCCGGTGGAGTTGTGCATGGGGTGTGTTTGGAACATTTTGTCACCAGCCGAGTCCAAAATTCAGCGATTCCCCATCTCAGCCCAGAAAGCAGGTAGAACAAGTTTTGTGGTGCCTTTCAGCTGCCTACCGGGGTAGTGTAAAAACTACCAACAGAACTCGTTTCTGGCACCTTCCCCGGTGGAGTTGTGCATGGGGTGTGTTTGGAACATTTTGTCACCAGCCGAGTCCAAAATTCAGCGATTCCCCATCTCAGCCCAGAAAGCAGGTAGAACAAGTTTTGTGGTGCCTTTCAGCTGCCTACCGGGGTAGTGTAAAAACTACCAACAGAACTCGTTTCTGGCACCTTCCCCGGTGGAGGTGTGCATGGGGTGTGTTTGGAACATTTTGTCACCAGCCGAGTCCAAAATTCAGCGATTCCCCATCTCAGCCCAGAAAGCAGGTACAACAACTTTTGTGGTGCCTTTCAGGTGCCTACCGGGGTAGTGTAAAAACTACCAACAGAACTCGTTTCTGGCACCTTCCCCGGTGGAGTTGTGCATGGGGTGTGTTTGGAACATTTTGTCACCAGCCGAGTCCAAAATTCAGCGATTCCCCATCTCAGCCCAGAAAGCAGGTAGAACAAGTTTTGTGGTGCCTTTCTCTTGCCTACCGGGGTAGTGTAAAAACTACCAACAGAACTCGTTTCTGGCACCTTCCCCGGTGGAGTTGTGCATGGGGTGTGTTTGGAACATTTTGTCACCAGCCGAGTCCAAAATTCAGCGATTCCCCATCTCAGCCCAGAAAGCAGGTAGAACAAGTTTTGTGGTGCCTTTCTCTTGCCTACCGGGGTAGTGTAAAAACTACCAACAGAACTCGTTTCTGGCACCTTCCCCGGTGGAGTTGTGCATGGGGTGTGTTTGGAACATTTTGTCACCAGCCGAGTCCAAAATTCAGCGATTCCCCATCTCAGCCCAGAAAGCAGGTAGAACAAGTTTTGTGGTGCCTTTCAGCTGCCTACCGGGGTACTGTAAAAACTACCAACAGAACTCGTTTCTGGCACCTTCCCCGGTGGAGTTGTGCATGGGGTGTGTTTGGAACATTTTGTCACCAGCCGAGTCCAAAATTCAGCGATTCCCCATCTCAGCCCAGAAAGCAGGTAGAACAAGTTTTGTGGTGCCTTTCAGCTGCCTACCGGGGTAGTGTAAAAACTACCAACAGAACTCGTTTCTGGCACCTTCCCCGGTGGAGTTGTGCATGGGGTGTGTTTGGAACATTTTGTCACCAGCCGAGTCCAAAATTCAGCGATTCCCCATCTCAGCCCAGAAAGCAGGTACAAAAAGTTTTGTGGTGCCTTTCAGCTGCCTACCGGGGTAGTGTAAAAACTACCAACAGAACTCGTTTCTGGCACCTTTGCCGGTGGAGGTGTGCATGGGGTGTGTTTGGAACATTTTGTCACCAGCCGAGTCCAAAATTCAGCGATTCCCCATCTCAGCCCAGAAAGCAGGTACAACAAGTTTTGTGGTGCCTTTCTCTTGCCTACCGGGGTAGTGTAAAAACTACCAACAGAACTCGTTTCTGGCACCTTCCCCGGTGGAGTTGTGCATGGGGTGTGTTTGGAACATTTTGTCACCAGCCGAGTCCAAAATTCAGCCGTTCCCCATCTCTAGGCCAGAAAGCAGGTAGAACAAGTTTTGTGGTGCCTTTCTCTTGCCTACCGGTGTAGTGTAAAAACTACCAACAGAACTCGTTTCTGGCACCTTCCCCGGTGGAGTTGTGCATGGGGTGTGTTTGGAACATTTTGTCACCAGCCGAGTCCAAAATTCAGCCGTTCCCCATCTCAGCCCAGAAAGCAGGTACAACAAGTTTTGTGGTGCCTTTCAGCTGCCTACCGGGGTAGTGTAAAAACTACCAACAGAACTCGTTTCTGGCACCTTCCCCGGTGGAGTTGTGCATGGGCTGTGTTTGGAACATTTTGTCAGCAGCCGATTCCAAAATTCAGCTATTCCCCATCTCAGCCCAGAAAGCAGGTAGAACAAGTTTTGTGGTGCCTTTCTCTTGCCTACCGGGGTAGTGTAAAAACTACCAACAGAACTCCTTTCTGGCACCTTTGCCGGTGGAGGTGTGCATGGGGTGTGTTTGGAACATTTTGTCACCAGCCGAGTCCAAAATTTAGTGATTCCCCATCTCAGCCCAGAAAGCAGGTAGAACAAGTTTTGTGGTGCCTTTCAGCTGCCTACCGGGGTAGTGTAAAAACTACCAACAGAACTCGTTTCTGGCACCTTCCCCGGTGGAGTTGTGCATGGGGTGTGTTTGGAACATTTTGTCACCAGCCGAGTCCAAAATTCAGCGATTCCCCATCTCAGCCCAGAAAGCAGGTAGAACAAGTTTTGTGGTGCCTTTCAGCTGCCTACCGGGGTAGTGTAAAAACTACCAACAGAACTCGTTTCTGGCACCTTCCCCGGTGGAGTTGTGCATGGGGTGTGTTTGGAACATTTTGTCAGCAGCCGATTCCAAAATTCAGCCGTTCCCCATCTCAGCCCAGAAAGCAGGTAGAACAACTTTTGTGGTGCCTTTCAGGTGCCTACCGGGGTACTGTAAAAACCACCAACAGAACTCGTTTCTGGCACCTTCCCCGGTGGAGTTGTGCATGGGCTGTGTTTGGAACATTTTGTCACCAGCCGAGTCCAAAATTCAGCGATTCCCCATCTCAGCCCAGAAAGCAGGTAGAACAAGTTTTGTGGTGCCTTTCAGCTGCCTACCGGGGTAGTGTAAAAACTACCAACAGAACTCGTTTCTGGCACCTTCCCCGGTGGAGTTGTGCATGGGGTGTGTTTGGAACATTTTGTCACCAGCCGAGTCCAAAATTCAGCGATTCCCCATCTCAGCCCAGAAAGCAGGTACAACAACTTTTGTGGTGCCTTTCAGGTGCCTACCGGGGTAGTGTAAAAACTACCAACAGAACTCGTTTCTGGCACCTTCCCCGGTGGAGTTGTGCATGGGGTGTGTTTGGAACATTTTGTCACCAGCCGAGTCCAAAATTCAGCCGTTCCCCATCTCTAGGCCAGAAAGCAGGTACAACAAGTTTTGTGGTGCCTTTCAGGTGCCTACCGGGGTAGTGTAAAAACTACCAACAGAACTCGTTTCTGGCACCTTCCCCGGTGGAGTTGTGCATGGGGTGTGTTTGGAACATTTTGTCACCAGCCGAGTCCAAAATTCAGCCGTTCCCCATCTCTAGGCCAGAAAGCAGGTACAACAAGTTTTGTGGTGCCTTTCTCTTGCCTACCGGTGTAGTGTAAAAACTACCAACAGAACTCGTTTCTGGCACCTTCCCCGGTGGAGTTGTGCATGGGGTGTGTTTGGAACATTTTGTCACCAGCCGAGTCCAAAATTCAGCGATTCCCCATCTCAGCCCAGAAAGCAGGTAGAACAAGTTTTGTGGTGCCTTTCAGCTGCCTACCGGGGTAGTGTAAAAACTACCAACAGAACTCGTTTCTGGCACCTTCCCCGGTGGAGTTGTGCATGGGGTGTGTTTGGAACATTTTGTCACCAGCCGAGTCCAAAATTCAGCGATTCCCCATCTCAGCCCAGAAAGCAGGTACAAAAAGTTTTGTGGTGCCTTTCAGCTGCCTACCGGGGTAGTGTAAAAACTACCAACAGAACTCGTTTCTGGCACCTTTGCCGGTGGAGGTGTGCATGGGGTGTGTTTGGAACATTTTGTCACCAGCCGAGTCCAAAATTCAGCGATTCCCCATCTCAGCCCAGAAAGCAGGTACAACAAGTTTTGTGGTGCCTTTCTCTTGCCTACCGGGGTAGTGTAAAAACTACCAACAGAACTCGTTTCTGGCACCTTCCCCGGTGGAGTTGTGCATGGGGTGTGTTTGGAACATTTTGTCACCAGCCGAGTCCAAAATTCAGCCGTTCCCCATCTCTAGGCCAGAAAGCAGGTAGAACAAGTTTTGTGGTGCCTTTCTCTTGCCTACCGGTGTAGTGTAAAAACTACCAACAGAACTCGTTTCTGGCACCTTCCCCGGTGGAGTTGTGCATGGGGTGTGTTTGGAACATTTTGTCACCAGCCGAGTCCAAAATTCAGCCGTTCCCCATCTCAGCCCAGAAAGCAGGTACAACAAGTTTTGTGGTGCCTTTCAGCTGCCTACCGGGGTAGTGTAAAAACTACCAACAGAACTCGTTTCTGGCACCTTCCCCGGTGGAGTTGTGCATGGGCTGTGTTTGGAACATTTTGTCAGCAGCCGATTCCAAAATTCAGCTATTCCCCATCTCAGCCCAGAAAGCAGGTAGAACAAGTTTTGTGGTGCCTTTCTCTTGCCTACCGGGGTAGTGTAAAAACTACCAACAGAACTCCTTTCTGGCACCTTTGCCGGTGGAGGTGTGCATGGGGTGTGTTTGGAACATTTTGTCACCAGCCGAGTCCAAAATTTAGTGATTCCCCATCTCAGCCCAGAAAGCAGGTAGAACAAGTTTTGTGGTGCCTTTCAGCTGCCTACCGGGGTAGTGTAAAAACTACCAACAGAACTCGTTTCTGGCACCTTCCCCGGTGGAGTTGTGCATGGGGTGTGTTTGGAACATTTTGTCACCAGCCGAGTCCAAAATTCAGCGATTCCCCATCTCAGCCCAGAAAGCAGGTAGAACAAGTTTTGTGGTGCCTTTCAGCTGCCTACCGGGGTAGTGTAAAAACTACCAACAGAACTCGTTTCTGGCACCTTCCCCGGTGGAGTTGTGCATGGGGTGTGTTTGGAACATTTTGTCAGCAGCCGATTCCAAAATTCAGCCGTTCCCCATCTCAGCCCAGAAAGCAGGTAGAACAACTTTTGTGGTGCCTTTCAGGTGCCTACCGGGGTACTGTAAAAACCACCAACAGAACTCGTTTCTGGCACCTTCCCCGGTGGAGTTGTGCATGGGCTGTGTTTGGAACATTTTGTCACCAGCCGAGTCCAAAATTCAGCGATTCCCCATCTCAGCCCAGAAAGCAGGTAGAACAAGTTTTGTGGTGCCTTTCAGCTGCCTACCGGGGTAGTGTAAAAACTACCAACAGAACTCGTTTCTGGCACCTTCCCCGGTGGAGTTGTGCATGGGGTGTGTTTGGAACATTTTGTCACCAGCCGAGTCCAAAATTCAGCGATTCCCCATCTCAGCCCAGAAAGCAGGTACAACAACTTTTGTGGTGCCTTTCAGGTGCCTACCGGGGTAGTGTAAAAACTACCAACAGAACTCGTTTCTGGCACCTTCCCCGGTGGAGTTGTGCATGGGGTGTGTTTGGAACATTTTGTCACCAGCCGAGTCCAAAATTCAGCCGTTCCCCATCTCTAGGCCAGAAAGCAGGTACAACAAGTTTTGTGGTGCCTTTCAGGTGCCTACCGGGGTAGTGTAAAAACTACCAACAGAACTCGTTTCTGGCACCTTCCCCGGTGGAGTTGTGCATGGGCTGTGTTTGGAACATTTTGTCAGCAGCCGATTCCAAAATTCAGCTATTCCCCATCTCAGCCCAGAAAGCAGGTAGAACAAGTTTTGTGGTGCCTTTCTCTTGCCTACCGGGGTAGTGTAAAAACTACCAACAGAACTCCTTTCTGGCACCTTTGCCGGTGGAGGTGTGCATGGGGTGTGTTTGGAACATTTTGTCACCAGCCGAGTCCAAAATTTAGTGATTCCCCATCTCAGCCCAGAAAGCAGGTAGAACAAGTTTTGTGGTGCCTTTCAGCTGCCTACCGGGGTAGTGTAAAAACTACCAACAGAACTCGTTTCTGGCACCTTCCCCGGTGGAGTTGTGCATGGGGTGTGTTTGGAACATTTTGTCACCAGCCGAGTCCAAAATTCAGCGATTCCCCATCTCAGCCCAGAAAGCAGGTAGAACAAGTTTTGTGGTGCCTTTCAGCTGCCTACCGGGGTAGTGTAAAAACTACCAACAGAACTCGTTTCTGGCACCTTCCCCGGTGGAGTTGTGCATGGGGTGTGTTTGGAACATTTTGTCAGCAGCCGATTCCAAAATTCAGCCGTTCCCCATCTCAGCCCAGAAAGCAGGTAGAACAACTTTTGTGGTGCCTTTCAGGTGCCTACCGGGGTACTGTAAAAACCACCAACAGAACTCGTTTCTGGCACCTTCCCCGGTGGAGTTGTGCATGGGCTGTGTTTGGAACATTTTGTCACCAGCCGAGTCCAAAATTCAGCGATTCCCCATCTCAGCCCAGAAAGCAGGTAGAACAAGTTTTGTGGTGCCTTTCAGCTGCCTACCGGGGTAGTGTAAAAACTACCAACAGAACTCGTTTCTGGCACCTTCCCCGGTGGAGTTGTGCATGGGGTGTGTTTGGAACATTTTGTCACCAGCCGAGTCCAAAATTCAGCGATTCCCCATCTCAGCCCAGAAAGCAGGTACAACAACTTTTGTGGTGCCTTTCAGGTGCCTACCGGGGTAGTGTAAAAACTACCAACAGAACTCGTTTCTGGCACCTTCCCCGGTGGAGTTGTGCATGGGGTGTGTTTGGAACATTTTGTCACCAGCCGAGTCCAAAATTCAGCCGTTCCCCATCTCTAGGCCAGAAAGCAGGTACAACAAGTTTTGTGGTGCCTTTCAGGTGCCTACCGGGGTAGTGTAAAAACTACCAACAGAACTCGTTTCTGGCACCTTCCCCGGTGGAGTTGTGCATGGGGTGTGTTTGGAACATTTTGTCACCAGCCGAGTCCAAAATTCAGCCGTTCCCCATCTCTAGGCCAGAAAGCAGGTACAACAAGTTTTGTGGTGCCTTTCTCTTGCCTACCGGTGTAGTGTAAAAACTACCAACAGAACTCGTTTCTGGCACCTTCCCCGGTGGAGTTGTGCATGGGGTGTGTTTGGAACATTTTGTCACCAGCCGAGTCCAAAATTCAGCGATTCCCCATCTCAGCCCAGAAAGCAGGTAGAACAAGTTTTGTGGTGCCTTTCAGCTGCCTACCGGGGTAGTGTAAAAACTACCAACAGAACTCGTTTCTGGCACCTTCCCCGGTGGAGTTGTGCATGGGGTGTGTTTGGAACATTTTGTCACCAGCCGAGTCCAAAATTCAGCGATTCCCCATCTCAGCCCAGAAAGCAGGTACAAAAAGTTTTGTGGTGCCTTTCAGCTGCCTACCGGGGTAGTGTAAAAACTACCAACAGAACTCGTTTCTGGCACCTTTGCCGGTGGAGGTGTGCATGGGGTGTGTTTGGAACATTTTGTCACCAGCCGAGTCCAAAATTCAGCGATTCCCCATCTCAGCCCAGAAAGCAGGTACAACAAGTTTTGTGGTGCCTTTCTCTTGCCTACCGGGGTAGTGTAAAAACTACCAACAGAACTCGTTTCTGGCACCTTCCCCGGTGGAGTTGTGCATGGGGTGTGTTTGGAACATTTTGTCACCAGCCGAGTCCAAAATTCAGCCGTTCCCCATCTCTAGGCCAGAAAGCAGGTAGAACAAGTTTTGTGGTGCCTTTCTCTTGCCTACCGGTGTAGTGTAAAAACTACCAACAGAACTCGTTTCTGGCACCTTCCCCGGTGGAGTTGTGCATGGGGTGTGTTTGGAACATTTTGTCACCAGCCGAGTCCAAAATTCAGCCGTTCCCCATCTCAGCCCAGAAAGCAGGTACAACAAGTTTTGTGGTGCCTTTCAGCTGCCTACCGGGGTAGTGTAAAAACTACCAACAGAACTCGTTTCTGGCACCTTCCCCGGTGGAGTTGTGCATGGGCTGTGTTTGGAACATTTTGTCAGCAGCCGATTCCAAAATTCAGCTATTCCCCATCTCAGCCCAGAAAGCAGGTAGAACAAGTTTTGTGGTGCCTTTCTCTTGCCTACCGGGGTAGTGTAAAAACTACCAACAGAACTCCTTTCTGGCACCTTTGCCGGTGGAGGTGTGCATGGGGTGTGTTTGGAACATTTTGTCACCAGCCGAGTCCAAAATTTAGTGATTCCCCATCTCAGCCCAGAAAGCAGGTAGAACAAGTTTTGTGGTGCCTTTCAGCTGCCTACCGGGGTAGTGTAAAAACTACCAACAGAACTCGTTTCTGGCACCTTCCCCGGTGGAGTTGTGCATGGGGTGTGTTTGGAACATTTTGTCACCAGCCGAGTCCAAAATTCAGCGATTCCCCATCTCAGCCCAGAAAGCAGGTAGAACAAGTTTTGTGGTGCCTTTCAGCTGCCTACCGGGGTAGTGTAAAAACTACCAACAGAACTCGTTTCTGGCACCTTCCCCGGTGGAGTTGTGCATGGGGTGTGTTTGGAACATTTTGTCAGCAGCCGATTCCAAAATTCAGCCGTTCCCCATCTCAGCCCAGAAAGCAGGTAGAACAACTTTTGTGGTGCCTTTCAGGTGCCTACCGGGGTACTGTAAAAACCACCAACAGAACTCGTTTCTGGCACCTTCCCCGGTGGAGTTGTGCATGGGCTGTGTTTGGAACATTTTGTCACCAGCCGAGTCCAAAATTCAGCGATTCCCCATCTCAGCCCAGAAAGCAGGTAGAACAAGTTTTGTGGTGCCTTTCAGCTGCCTACCGGGGTAGTGTAAAAACTACCAACAGAACTCGTTTCTGGCACCTTCCCCGGTGGAGTTGTGCATGGGGTGTGTTTGGAACATTTTGTCACCAGCCGAGTCCAAAATTCAGCGATTCCCCATCTCAGCCCAGAAAGCAGGTACAACAACTTTTGTGGTGCCTTTCAGGTGCCTACCGGGGTAGTGTAAAAACTACCAACAGAACTCGTTTCTGGCACCTTCCCCGGTGGAGTTGTGCATGGGGTGTGTTTGGAACATTTTGTCACCAGCCGAGTCCAAAATTCAGCCGTTCCCCATCTCTAGGCCAGAAAGCAGGTACAACAAGTTTTGTGGTGCCTTTCAGGTGCCTACCGGGGTAGTGTAAAAACTACCAACAGAACTCGTTTCTGGCACCTTCCCCGGTGGAGTTGTGCATGGGGTGTGTTTGGAACATTTTGTCACCAGCCGAGTCCAAAATTCAGCCGTTCCCCATCTCTAGGCCAGAAAGCAGGTACAACAAGTTTTGTGGTGCCTTTCTCTTGCCTACCGGTGTAGTGTAAAAACTACCAACAGAACTCGTTTCTGGCACCTTCCCCGGTGGAGTTGTGCATGGGGTGTGTTTGGAACATTTTGTCACCAGCCGAGTCCAAAATTCAGCCGTTCCCCATCTCAGCCCAGAAAGCAGGTAGAACAAGTTTTGTGGTGCCTTTCTCTTGCCTACCGGGGTAGTGTAAAAACTACCAACAGAACTCGTTTCTGGCACCTTCCCCGGTGGAGTTGTGCATGGGGTGTGTTTGGAACATTTTGTCACCAGCCGAGTCCAAAATTCAGCGATTCCCCATCTCAGCCCAGAAAGCAGGTAGAACAAGTTTTGTGGTGCCTTTCAGCTGCCTACCGGGGTAGTGTAAAAACTACCAACAGAACTCGTTTCTGGCACCTTCCCCGGTGGAGTTGTGCATGGGGTGTGTTTGGAACATTTTGTCAGCAGCCGAGTCCAAAATTCAGCGATTCCCCATCTCAGCCCAGAAAGCAGGTAGAACAAGTTTTGTGGTGCCTTTCAGCTGCCTACCGGGGTAGTGTAAAAACTACCAACAGAACTCGTTTCTGGCACCTTCCGGTGGAGTTGTGCATGGGGTGTGTTTGGAACATTTTGTCACCAGCCGAGTCCAAAATTCAGCGATTCCCCATCTCAGCCCAGAAAGCAGGTAGAACAAGTTTTGTGGTGCCTTTCAGCTGCCTACCGGGGTAGTGTAAAAACTACCAACAGAACTCGTTTCTGGCACCTTCCCCGGTGGAGTTGTGCATGGGGTGTGTTTGGAACATTTTGTCACCAGCCGAGTCCAAAATTCAGCGATTCTCCATCTCAGCCCAGAAAGCAGGTAGAACAAGTTTTGTGGTGCCTTTCTCTTGCCTACCGGGGTACTGTAAAAACTACCAACGGAACTCGTTTCTGGCACCTTCCCCGGTGGAGTTGTGCATGGGGTGTGTTTGGAACATTTTGTCACCAGCCGAGTCCAAAATTCAGCGATTCCCCATCTCAGCCCAGAAAGCAGGTAGAACAAGTTTTGTGGTGCCTTTCAGCTGCCTACCGGGGTAGTGTAAAAACTACCAACAGAACTCCTTTCTGGCACCTTCCCCGGTGGAGTTGTGCATGGGGTGTGTTTGGAACATTTTGTCACCAGCCGAGTCCAAAATTCAGCGATTCCCCATCTCAGCCCAGAAAGCAGGTAGAACAAGTTTTGTGGTGCCTTTCAGCTGCCTACCGGGGTAGTGTAAAAACTACCAACAGAACTCGTTTCTGGCACCTTCCCCGGTGGAGTTGTGCATGGGGTGTGTTTGGAACATTTTGTCAGCAGCCGAGTCCAAAATTCAGCGATTCCCCATCTCAGCCCAGAAAGCAGGTACAACAAGTTTTGTGGTGCCTTTCAGCTGCCTACCGGGGTAGTGTAAAAACTACCAACGGAACTCGTTTCTGGCACCTTCCCCGGTGGAGTTGTGCATGGGGTGTGTTTGGAACATTTTGTCAGCTGCCGAGTCCAAAATTCAGCGATTCCCCATCTCAGCCCAGAAAGCAGGTAGAACAAGTTTTGTGGTGCCTTTCAGCTGCCTACCGGGGTAGTGTAAAAACTACCAACAGAACTCGTTTCTGGCACCTTTGCCAGTGGAGTTGTGCATGGGGTGTGTTTGGAACATTTTGTCACCAGCCGAGTCCAAAATTCAGCCGTTCCCCATCTCAGCCCAGAAAGCAGGTAGAACAAGTTTTGTGGTGCCTTTCAGCTGCCTACCGGGGTAGTGTAAAACCTACCAACAGAACTCGTTTCTGGCACCTTCCCCGGTGGAGTTGTGCATGGGGTGTGTTTGGAACATTTTGTCACCAGCCGAGTCCAAAATTCAGCGATTCCCCATCTCAGCCCAGAAAGCACGTAGAACAAGTTTTGTGGTGCCTTTCAGCTGCCTACCGGGGTAGTGTAAAAACTACCAACAGAACTCGTTTCTGGCACCTTCCCCGGTGGAGTTGTGCATGGGGTGTGTTTGGAACATTTTGTCACCAGCCGAGTCCAAAATTCAGCGATTCCCCATCTCAGCCCAGAAAGCAGGTAGAACAAGTTTTGTGGTGCCTTTCTCTTGCCTACCAGGGTAGTGTAAAAACTACCAACAGAACTCGTTTCTGGCACCTTCCCCGGTGGAGTTGTGCATGGGGTGTGTTTGGAACATTTTGTCACCAGCCGAGTCCAAAATTCAGCGATTCCCCATCTCAGCCCAGAAAGCAGGTAGAACAAGTTTTGTGGTGCCTTTCAGCTGCCTACCGGGGTAGTGTAAAAACTACCAACAGAACTCGTTTCTGGCACCTTCCCCGGTGGAGTTGTGCATGGGGTGTGTTTGGAACATTTTGTCACCAGCCGAGTCCAAAATTCAGCGATTCCCCATCTCAGCCCAGAAAGCAGGTAGAACAAGTTTTGTGGTGCCTTTCAGCTGCCTACCGGGGTAGTGTAAAAACTACCAACAGAACTCGTTTCTGGCACCTTCCCCGGTGGAGTTGTGCATGGGGTGTGTTTGGAACATTTTGTCACCAGCCGAGTCCAAAATTCAGCGATTCCCCATCTCAGCCCAGAAAGCAGGTAGAACAAGTTTTGTGGTGCCTTTCAGCTGCCTACCGGGGTAGTGTAAAAACTACCAACAGAACTCGTTTCTGGCACCTTCCCCGGTGGAGTTGTGCATGGGGTGTGTTTGGAACATTTTGTCACCAGCCGAGTCCAAAATTCAGCGATTCCCCATCTCAGCCCAGAAAGCAGGTACAACAAGTTTTGTGGTGCCTTTCAGCTGCCTACCGGGGTAGTGTAAAAACTACCAACAGAACTCGTTTCTGGCACCTTCCCCGGAGGAGTTGTGCATGGGGTGTGTTTGGAACATTTTGTCAGCTGCCGAGTCCAAAATTCAGCGATTCCCCATCTCAGCCCAGAAAGCAGGTAGAACAAGTTTTGTGGTGCCTTTCAGCTGCCTACCGGGGTAGTGTAAAAACTACCAACAGAACTCGTTTCTGGCACCTTCCCCGGTGGAGTTGTGCATGGGGTGTGTTTGGAACATTTTGTCACCAGCCGAGTCCAAAATTCAGCGATTCCCCATCTCAGCCCAGAAAGCAGGTAGAACAAGTTTTGTGGTGCCTTTCAGCTGCCTACCGGGGTAGTGTAAAAACTACCAACAGAACTCGTTTCTGGCACCTTTGCCAGTGGAGTTGTGCATGGGGTGTGTTTGGAACATTTTGTCACCAGCCGAGTCCAAAATTCAGCCGTTCCCCATCTCAGCCCAGAAAGCAGGTAGAACCGGTTTTGTGGTGCCTTTCAGCTGCCAACCGGGGTAGTGTAAAAATTACCAACAGAACTCGTTTCTGGCACCTTCCCCGGTGGAGTTGTGCATGGGGTGTGTTTGGAACATTTTGTCACCAGCCGAGTCCAAAATTCAGCTATTCCCCATCTCGGCCCAGGAAGCAGGTAGAACAAGTTTTGTGGTGCCTTTCAGCTGCCTACCGGGGTAGTGTAAAAACTACCAACAGAACTCGTTTCTGGCACCTTCCCCGGTGGAGTTGTGCATGGGGTGTGTTTGGAACATTTTGTCACCAGCCGAGTCCAAAATTAAGCGATTCCCCATCTCAGCCCAGAAAGCAGGTACAACAAGTTTTGTGGTGCCTTTCAGCTGCCTACCGGGGTAGTGTAAAAACTACCAACAGAAGTCGTTTCTGGCACCTTCCCCGGTGGAGTTGTGCATGGGGTGTGTTTGGAACATTTTGTCACCAGCCGAGTCCAAAATTCAGCGATTCCCCATCTCAGCCCAGAAAGCAGGTAGAACAAGTTTTGTGGTGCCTTTCTCTTGCCTACCGGGGTAGTGTAAAAACTACCAACAGAACTCGTTTCTGGCACCTTCCCCGGTGGAGTTGTGCATGGGGTGTGTTTGGAACATTTTGTCACCAGCCGAGTCCAAAATTCAGCGATTCCCCATCTCAGCCCAGAAAGCAGGTAGAACAAGTTTTGTGGTGCCTTTCAGCTGCCTACCGGGGTAGTGTAAAAACTACCAACAGAACTCGTTTCTGGCACCTTCCCCGGTGGAGTTGTGCATGGGGTGTGTTTGGAACATTTTGTCACCAGCCGAGTCCAAAATTCAGCGATTCTCCATCTCAGCCCAGAAAGCAGGTAGAACAAGTTTTGTGGTGCCTTTCTCTTGCCTACCGGGGTACTGTAAAAACTACCAACAGAACTCGTTTCTGGCACCTTCCCCGGTGGAGTTGTGCATGGGGTGTGTTTGGAACATTTTGTCACCAGCCGAGTCCAAAATTCAGCGATTCCCCATCTCAGCCCAGAAAGCAGGTAGAACAAGTTTTGTGGTGCCTTTCAGCTGCCTACCGGGGTAGTGTAAAAACTACCAACAGAACTCGTTTCTGGCACCTTCCCCGGTGGAGTTGTGCATGGGGTGTGTTTGGAACATTTTGTCACCAGCCGAGTCCAAAATTCAGCGATTCCCCATCTCAGCCCAGAAAGCAGGTAGAACAAGTTTTGTGGTGCCTTTCAGCTGCCTACCGGGGTAGTGTAAAAACTACCAACAGAACTCGTTTCTGGCACCTTCCCCGGTGGAGTTGTGCATGGGGTGTGTTTGGAACATTTTGTCACCAGCCGAGTCCAAAATTCAGCGATTCCCCATCTCAGCCCAGAAAGCAGGTAGAAAAACTTTTGTGGTGCCTTTCAGCTGCCTACTGGGGTACTGTAAAAACTACCAACAGAACTCGTTTCTGGCACCTTCCCCGGTGGAGGTGTGCATGGGGTGTGTTTGGAACATTTTGTCACCAGCCGAGTCCAAAATTCAGCGATTCCCCATCTCAGCCCAGAAAGCAGGTACAACAAGTTTTGTGGTGCCTTTCAGCTGCCTACCGGGGTAGTGTAAAAACTACCAACAGAACTCGTTTCTGGCACCTTCCCCGGAGGAGTTGTGCATGGGGTGTGTTTGGAACATTTTGTCAGCTGCCGAGTCCAAAATTCAGCGATTCCCCATCTCAGCCCAGAAAGCAGGTAGAACAAGTTTTGTGGTGCCTTTCAGCTGCCTACCGGGGTAGTGTAAAAACTACCAACAGAACTCGTTTCTGGCACCTTCCCCGGTGGAGTTGTGCATGGGGTGTGTTTGGAACATTTTGTCACCAGCCGAGTCCAAAATTCAGCCGTTCCCCATCTCAGCCCAGAAAGCAGGTAGAACAAGTTTTGTGGTGCCTTTCAGCTGCCTACCGGGGTAGTGTAAAAACTACCAACAGAACTCGTTTCTGGCACCTTTGCCAGTGGAGTTGTGCATGGGGTGTGTTTGGAACATTTTGTCACCAGCCGAGTCCAAAATTCAGCCGTTCCCCATCTCAGCCCAGAAAGCAGGTAGAACCGGTTTTGTGGTGCCTTTCAGCTGCCAACCGGGGTAGTGTAAAAATTACCAACAGAACTCGTTTCTGGCACCTTCCCCGGTGGAGTTGTGCATGGGGTGTGTTTGGAACATTTTGTCACCAGCCGAGTCCAAAATTCAGCTATTCCCCATCTCAGCCCAGAAAGCAGGTAGAACAAGTTTTGTGGTGCCTTTCAGCTGCCTACCGGGGTAGTGTAAAAACTACCAACAGAACTCGTTTCTGGCACCTTCCCCGGTGGAGTTGTGCATGGGGTGTGTTTGGAACATTTTGTCACCAGCCGAGTCCAAAATTAAGCGATTCCCCATCTCAGCCCAGAAAGCAGGTACAACAAGTTTTGTGGTGCCTTTCAGCTGCCTACCGGGGTAGTGTAAAAACTACCAACAGAAGTCGTTTCTGGCACCTTCCCCGGTGGAGTTGTGCATGGGGTGTGTTTGGAACATTTTGTCACCAGCCGAGTCCAAAATTCAGCGATTCCCCATCTCAGCCCAGAAAGCAGGTAGAACAAGTTTTGTGGTGCCTTTCTCTTGCCTACCGGGGTAGTGTAAAAACTACCAACAGAACTCGTTTCTGGCACCTTCCCCGGTGGAGTTGTGCATGGGGTGTGTTTGGAACATTTTGTCACCAGCCGAGTCCAAAATTCAGCGATTCCCCATCTCAGCCCAGAAAGCAGGTAGAACAACTTTTGTGGTGCCTTTCAGCTGCCTACCGGGGGTACTGTAAAAACTACCAACAGAACTCGTTTCTGGCACCTTCCCCGGTGGAGTTGTGCATGGGGTGTGTTTGGAACATTTTGTCACCAGCCGAGTCCAAAATTCAGCGATTCCCCATCTCAGCCCAGAAAGCAGGTAGAACAAGTTTTGTGGTGCCTTTCAGCTGCCTACCGGGGTAGTGTAAAAACTACCAACAGAACTCGTTTCTGGCACCTTCCCCGGTGGAGTTGTGCATGGGGTGTGTTTGGAACATTTTGTCACCAGCCGAGTCCAAAATTCAGCGATTCTCCATCTCAGCCCAGAAAGCAGGTAGAACAAGTTTTGTGGTGCCTTTCAGCTGCCTACCGGGGTAGTGTAAAAACTACCAACAGAACTCGTTTCTGGCACCTTCCCCGGAGGAGTTGTGCATGGGGTGTGTTTGGAACATTTTGTCAGCTGCCGAGTCCAAAATTCAGCGATTCCCCATCTCAGCCCAGAAAGCAGGTAGAACAAGTTTTGTGGTGCCTTTCAGCTGCCTACCGGGGGTAGTGTAAAAACTACCAACAGAACTCGTTTCTGGCACCTTTGCCAGTGGAGGTGTGCATGGGGTGTGTTTGGAACATTTTGTCACCAGCCGAGTCCAAAATTCAGCCGTTCCCCATCTCAGCCCAGAAAGCAGGTAGAACAAGTTTTGTGGTGCCTTTCAGCTGCCTACCGGGGTAGTGTAAAAACTACCAACAGAACTCGTTTCTGGCACCTTCCCCGGTGGAGTTGTGCATGGGGTGTGTTTGGAACATTTTGTCACCAGCCGAGTCCAAAATTCAGCCGTTCCTCATCTCTAGCCCAGAAAGCAGGTAGAACAAGTTTTGTGGTGCCTTTCAGCTGCCTACCGGGGTAGTGTAAAAACTACCAACAGAACTCGTTTCTGGCACCTTCCCCGGTGGAGTTGTGCATGGGGTGTGTTTGGAACATTTTGTCACCAGCCGAGTCCAAAACTCATTGATTCCCCATCTCAGCCCAGAAAGCAGGTATGAACAAGTTTTGTGGTGCCTTTCTCTTGCCAACCGGGGTAGTGTAAAAACTACCAACAGAACTCGTTTCTGGCACTTTCCCCGGTGGAGGTGTGCATGGGGTGTGTTTGGAACATTTGGCACCAGCCGAGTCCAAAACTCAGCTATTCCCCATCTCAGCCCAGAAAGCAGGTAGTACCGGTTTTGTGGTGCCTTTCAGCTGCCAACCGGGGTAGTGTAAAAAGTACCAACAGAACTCGTTTCTGGCACCTTCCCCGGTGGAGTTGTGCATGGGGTGTGTTTGGAACATTTTGTCACCAGCCGAGTCCAAAATTAAGCGATTCCCCATCTCAGCCCAGAAAGCAGGTAGAACAAGTTTTGTGGTGCCTTTCAGCTGCCTACCGGGGTAGTGTAAAAACTACCAACAGAACTCGTTTCTGGCACCTTCCCCGGTGGAGGTGTGCATGGGGTGTGTTTGGAACATTTTGTCACCAGCCGAGTCCAAAATTCAGCGATTCTCCATCTCAGCCCAGAAAGCAGGTAGAACAAGTTTTGTGGTGCCTTTCTCTTGCCTACCGGGGTAGTGTAAAAACTACCAACAGAACTCGTTTCTGGCACCTTCCCCGGTGGAGTTGTGCATGGGGTGTGTTTGGAACATTTTGTCACCAGCCGAGTCCAAAATTCAGCGATTCCCCATCTCAGCCCAGAAAGCAGGTAGAACAAGTTTTGTGGTGCCTTTCAGCTGCCTACCGGGGTAGTGTAAAAACTACCAACAGAACTCGTTTCTGGCACCTTCCCCGGTGGAGGTGTGCATGGGGTGTGTTTGGAACATTTTGTCACCAGCCGAGTCCAAAATTCAGCGATTCCCCATCTCAGCCCAGAAAGCAGGTAGAACAAGTTTTGTGGTGCCTTTCTCTTGCCTACCGGGGTAGTGTAAAAACTACCAACGGAACTCGTTTCTGGCACCTTCCCCGGTGGAGTTGTGCATGGGGTGTGTTTGGAACATTTTGTCACCAGCCGAGTCCAAAATTCAGCGATTCCCCATCTCAGCCCAGAAAGCAGGTACAACAAGTTTTGTGGTGCCTTTCAGCTGCCTACCGGGGTAGTGTAAAAACTACCAACGGAACTCGTTTCTGGCACCTTCCCCGGTGGAGTTGTGCATGGGGTGTGTTTGGAACATTTTGTCACCAGCCGAGTCCAAAATTCAGCGATTCCCCATCTCAGCCCAGAAAGCAGGTAGAACAAGTTTTGTGGTGCCTTTCAGCTGCCTACCGGGGTAGTGTAAAAACTACCAACAGAACTCCTTTCTGGCACCTTCCCCGGTGGAGTTGTGCATGGGGTGTGTTTGGAACATTTTGTCACCAGCCGAGTCCAAAATTCAGCCGTTCCCCATCTCAGCCCAGAAAGCAGGTATGAACAAGTTTTGTGGTGCCTTTCAGCTGCCTACCGGGGTAGTGTAAAAACTACCAACGGAACTCGTTTCTGGCACCTTCCCCGGTGGAGGTGTGCATGGGGTGTGTTTGGAACATTTTGTCACCAGCCGAGTCCAAAACTCAGCTATTCCCCATCTCAGCCCAGAAAGCAGGTAGAACAAGTTTTGTGGTGCCTTTCAGCTGCCAACCGGGGTAGTGTAAAAACTACCAACAGAACTCGTTTCTGGCACCTTCCCCGGTGGAGTTGTGCATGGGGTGTGTTTGGAACATTTTGTCACCAGCCGAGTCCAAAATTCAGCTATTCCCCATCTCAGCCCAGAAAGCAGGTACAACAAGTTTTGTGGTGCCTTTCAGCTGCCTACCGGGGTAGTGTAAAAACTACCAACAGAACTCCTTTCTGGCACCTTCCCCGGTGGAGTTGTGCATGGGGTGTGTTTGGAACATTTTGTCACCAGCCGAGTCCAAAATTCAGCGATTCCCCATCTCAGCCCAGAAAGCAGGTAGAACAAGTTTTGTGGTGCCTTTCAGCTGCCTACCGGGGTAGTGTAAAAACTACCAACAGAACTCGTTTCTGGCACCTTTGCCAGTGGAGGTGTGCATGGGGTGTGTTTGGAACATTTTGTCACCAGCCGAGTCCAAAATTCAGCTGTTCCCCATCTCAGCCCAGAAAGCAGGTAGAACAAGTTTTGTGGTGCCTTTCTCTTGCCTACCGGGGTAGTGTAAAAACTACCAACAGAACTCGTTTCTGGCACCTTCCCCGGTGGAGTTGTGCATGGGGTGTGTTTGGAACATTTTGTCACCAGCCGAGTCCAAAATTCAGCGATTCCCCATCTCAGCCCAGAAAGCAGGTAGAACAAGTTTTGTGGTGCCTTTCTCTTGCCTACCGGGGTAGTGTAAAAACTACCAACGGAACTCGTTTCTGGCACCTTCCCCGGTGGAGTTGTGCATGGGGTGTGTTTGGAACATTTTGTCACCAGCCGAGTCCAAAATTCAGCGATTCCCCATCTCAGCCCAGAAAGCAGGTACAACAAGTTTTGTGGTGCCTTTCAGCTGCCTACCGGGGTACTGCAAAAACTACCAACGGAACTCGTTTCTGGCACCTTCCCCGGTGGAGTTGTGCATGGGGTGTGTTTGGAACATTTTGTCACCAGCCGAGTCCAAAATTCAGCGATTCCCCATCTCAGCCCAGAAAGCAGGTAGAACAAGTTTTGTGGTGCCTTTCAGCTGCCTACCGGGGTAGTGTAAAAACTACCAACAGAACTCGTTTCTGGCACCTTCCCCGGTGGAGTTGTGCATGGGGTGTGTTTGGAACATTTTGTCACCAGCCGAGTCCAAAATTCAGCCGTTCCCCATCTCAGCCCAGAAAGCAGGTATGAACAAGTTTTGTGGTGCCTTTCAGCTGCCTACCGGGGTAGTGTAAAAACTACCAACAGAACTCGTTTCTGGCACCTTCCCCGGTGGAGGTGTGCATGGGGTGTGTTTGGAACATTTTGTCACCAGCCGAGTCCAAAACTCAGCTATTCCCCATCTCAGCCCAGAAAGCAGGTAGAACAAGTTTTGTGGTGCCTTTCAGCTGCCAACCGGGGTAGTGTAAAAACTACCAACAGAACTCCTTTCTGGCACCTTCCCCGGTGGAGTTGTGCATGGGGTGTGTTTGGAACATTTTGTCACCAGCCGAGTCCAAAATTCAGCGATTCCCCATCTCAGCCCAGAAAGCTGGTAGAACAAGTTTTGTGGTGCCTTTCAGCTGCCTACCGGGGTAGTGTAAAAACTACCAACAGAACTCGTTTCTGGCACCTTTGCCAGTGGAGGTGTGCATGGGGTGTGTTTGGAACATTTTGTCACCAGCCGAGTCCAAAATTCAGCGATTCTCCATCTCAGCCCAGAAAGCAGGTAGAACAAGTTTTGTGGTGCCTTTCTCTTGCCTACCGGGGTAGTGTAAAAACTACCAACAGAACTCGTTTCTGGCACCTTCCCCGGTGGAGTTGTGCATGGGGTGTGTTTGGAACATTTTGTCACCAGCCGAGTCCAAAATTCAGCGATTCCCCATCTCAGCCCAGAAAGCAGGTAGAACAAGTTTTGTGGTGCCTTTCAGCTGCCTACCGGGGTAGTGTAAAAACTACCAACAGAACTCGTTTCTGGCACCTTCCCCGGTGGAGTTGTGCATGGGGTGTGTTTGGAACATTTTGTCACCAGCCGAGTCAAAAATTCAGCGATTCTCCATCTCAGCCCAGAAAGCAGGTAGAACAAGTTTTGTGGTGCCTTTCTCTTGCCTACCGGGGTAGTGTAAAAACTACCAACGGAACTCGTTTCTGGCACCTTCCCCGGTGGAGTTGTGCATGGGGTGTGTTTGGAACATTTTGTCACCAGCCGAGTCCAAAATTCAGCGATTCTCCATCTCAGCCCAGAAAGCAGGTACAACAAGTTTTGTGGTGCCTTTCAGCTGCCTACCGGGGTAGTGTAAAAACTACCAACGGAACTCGTTTCTGGCACCTTCCCCGGTGGAGTTGTGCATGGGGTGTGTTTGGAACATTTTGTCACCAGCCGAGTCCAAAATTCAGCGATTCCCCATCTCAGCCCAGAAAGCAGGTAGAACAAGTTTTGTGGTGCCTTTCAGCTGCCTACCGGGGTACTGTAAAAACTACCAACAGAACTCGTTTCTGGCACCTTCCCCGGTGGAGTTGTGCATGGGGTGTGTTTGGAACATTTTGTCAGCAGCCGAGTCCAAAATTCAGCTATTCCCCATGACAGCCCAGAAAGCAGGTAGAACAAGTTTTGTGGTGCCTTTCTCTTGCCTACCGGGGTAGTGTAAAAACTACCAACAGAACTCGTTTCTGGCACCTTCCCCGGTGGAGTTGTGCATGGGGTGTGTTTGGAACATTTTGTCACCAGCCGAGTCCAAAATTCAGCCGTTCCCCATCTCAGCCCAGAAAGCAGGTAGAACAAGTTTTGTGGTGCCTTTCAGCTGCCTACCGGGGTAGTGTAAAAACTACCAACGGAACTCGTTTCTGGCACCTTCCCCGGTGGAGTTGTGCATGGGGTGTGTTTGGAACATTTTGTCACCAGCCGAGTCCAAAATTCAGCCGTTCCTCATCTCTAGCCCAGAAAGCAGGTAGAACAAGTTTTGTGGTGCCTTTCAGCTGCCTACCGGGGTAGTGTAAAAACTACCAACAGAACTCGTTTCTGGCACCTTCCCCGGTGGAGGTGTGCATGGGGTGTGTTTGGAACATTTTGTCACCAGCCGAGTCCAAAACTCAGCGATTCCCCATCTCAGCCCAGAAAGCAGGTAGAACAAGTTTTGTGGTGCCTTTCAGCTGCCAACCGGGGTAGTGTAAAAACTACCAACAGAACTCGTTTCTGGCACCTTCCCCGGTGGAGTTGTGCATGGGGTGTGTTTGGAACATTTTGTCACCAGCCGAGTCCAAAATTCAGCTATTCCCCATCTCAGCCCAGAAAGCAGGTAGAACAAGTTTTGTGGTGCCTTTCAGCTGCCTACCGGGGTAGTGTAAAAACTACCAACAGAACTCGTTTCTGGCACCTTCCCCGGTGGAGTTGTGCATGGGGTGTGTTTGGAACATTTTGTCACCAGCCGAGTCCAAAATTCAGCGATTCCCCATCTCAGCCCAGAAAGCAGGTAGAACAAGTTTTGTGGTGCCTTTCAGCTGCCTACCGGGGTAGTGTAAAAACTACCAACAGAACTCGTTTCTGGCACCTTTGCCAGTGGAGGTGTGCATGGGGTGTGTTTGGAACATTTTGTCACCAGCCGAGTCCAAAATTCAGCGATTCTCCATCTCAGCCCAGAAAGCAGGTAGAACAAGTTTTGTGGTGCCTTTCAGCTGCCTACCGGGGTAGTGTAAAAACTACCAACAGAACTCGTTTCTGGCACCTTCCCCGGTGGAGTTGTGCATGGGGTGTGTTTGGAACATTTTGTCACCAGCCGAGTCCAAAATTCAGCGATTCCCCATCTCAGCCCAGAAAGCAGGTAGAACAAGTTTTGTGGTGCCTTTCAGCTGCCTACCGGGGTAGTGTAAAAACTACCAACAGAACTCGTTTCTGGCACCTTCCCCGGTGGAGTTGTGCATGGGGTGTGTTTGGAACATTTTGTCACCAGCCGAGTCCAAAATTCAGCGATTCTCCATCTCAGCCCAGAAAGCAGGTAGAACAAGTTTTGTGGTGCCTTTCTCTTGCCTACCGGGGTAGTGTAAAAACTGCCAACGGAACTCGTTTCTGGCACCTTCCCCGGTGGAGTTGTGCATGGGGTGTGTTTGGAACATTTTGTCACCAGCCGAGTCCAAAATTCAGCGATTCCCCATCTCAGCCCAGAAAGCAGGTACAACAAGTTTTGTGGTGCCTTTCAGCTGCCTACCGGGGTAGTGTAAAAACTACCAACGGAACTCGTTTCTGGCACCTTCCCCGGTGGAGTTGTGCATGGGGTGTGTTTGGAACATTTTGTCACCAGCCGAGTCCAAAATTCAGCGATTCCCCATCTCAGCCCAGAAAGCAGGTAGAACAAGTTTTGTGGTGCCTTTCAGCTGCCTACCGGGGTAGTGTAAAAACTACCAACAGAACTCGTTTCTGGCACCTTCCCCGGTGGAGGTGTGCATGGGGTGTGTTTGGAACATTTTGTCACCAGCCGAGTCCAAAATTCAGCGATTCTCCATCTCAGCCCAGAAAGCAGGTAGAACAAGTTTTGTGGTGCCTTTCAGCTGCCTACCGGGGTAGTGTAAAAACTACCAACAGAACTCGTTTCTGGCACCTTCCCCGGTGGAGTTGTGCATGGGGTGTGTTTGGAACATTTTGTCACCAGCCGAGTCCAAAATTCAGCGATTCCCCATCTCAGCCCAGAAAGCAGGTAGAACAAGTTTTGTGGTGCCTTTCTCTTGCCTACCGGGGTAGTGTAAAAACTACCAACAGAACTCCTTTCTGGCACCTTCCCCGGTGGAGTTGTGCATGGGGTGTGTTTGGAACATTTTGTCACCAGCCGAGTCCAAAATTCAGCTGTTCCCCATCTCAGCCCAGAAAGCAGGTAGAACAAGTTTTGTGGTGCCTTTCAGCTGCCTACCGGGGTAGTGTAAAAACTACCAACAGAACTCGTTTCTGGCACCTTCCCCGGTGGAGTTGTGCATGGGGTGTGTTTGGAACATTTTGTCACCAGCCGAGTCCAAAATTCAGCGATTCCCCATCTCAGCCCAGAAAGCAGGTAGAACAAGTTTTGTGGTGCCTTTCAGCTGCCTACCGGGGTAGTGTAAAAACTACCAACAGAACTCGTTTCTGGCACCTTCCCTGGTGGAGTTGTGCATGGGGTGTGTTTGGAACATTTTGTTACCAGCCGAGTCCAAAATTCAGCCGTTCCCCATCTCAGCCCAGAAAGCAGGTAGAACAAGTTTTGTGGTGCCTTTCAGCTGCCTACCGGGGTAGTGTAAAAACTACCAACAGAACTCGTTTCTGGCACCTTCCCCGGTGGAGTTGTGCATGGGGTGTGTTTGGAACATTTTGTCACCAGCCGAGTCCAAAATTCAGCGATTCCCCATCTCAGCCCAGAAAGCAGGTAGAACAAGTTTTGTGGTGCCTTTCTCTTGCCTACCGGGGTAGTGTAAAAACTACCAACAGAACTCGTTTCTGGCACCTTCCCCGGTGGAGTTGTGCATGGGGTGTGTTTGGAACATTTTGTCACCAGCCGAGTCCAAAATTCAGCGATTCCCCATCTCAGCCCAGAAAGCAGGTAGAACAAGTTTTGTGGTGCCTTTCAGCTGCCTACCGGGGTAGTGTAAAAACTACCAACGGAACTCGTTTCTGGCACCTTCCCCGGTGGAGTTGTGCATGGGGTGTGTTTGGAACATTTTGTCACCAGCCGAGTCCAAAATTCAGCGATTCCCCATCTCAGCCCAGAAAGCAGGTAGAACAAGTTTTGTGGTGCCTTTCTCTTGCCTACCGGGGTAGTGTAAAAACTACCAACGGAACTCGTTTCTGGCACCTTCCCCGGTGGAGTTGTGCATGGGGTGTGTTTGGAACATTTTGTCACCAGCCGAGTCCAAAATTCAGCGATTCCCCATCTCAGCCCAGAAAGCAGGTACAACAAGTTTTGTGGTGCCTTTCAGCTGCCTACCGGGGTAGTGTAAAAACTACCAACGGAACTCGTTTCTGGCACCTTCCCCGGTGGAGTTGTGCATGGGGTGTGTTTGGAACATTTTGTCACCAGCCGAGTCCAAAATTCAGCGATTCCCCATCTCAGCCCAGAAAGCAGGTAGAACAAGTTTTGTGGTGCCTTTCAGCTGCCTACCGGGGTAGTGTAAAAACTACCAACAGAACTCGTTTCTGGCACCTTCCCCGGTGGAGGTGTGCATGGGGTGTGTTTGGAACATTTTGTCACCAGCCGAGTCCAAAATTCAGCGATTCTCCATCTCAGCCCAGAAAGCAGGTAGAACAAGTTTTGTGGTGCCTTTCAGCTGCCTACCGGGGTAGTGTAAAAACTACCAACAGAACTCGTTTCTGGCACCTTCCCCGGTGGAGTTGTGCATGGGGTGTGTTTGGAACATTTTGTCACCAGCCGAGTCCAAAATTCAGCGATTCCCCATCTCAGCCCAGAAAGCAGGTAGAACAAGTTTTGTGGTGCCTTTCTCTTGCCTACCGGGGTAGTGTAAAAACTACCAACAGAACTCCTTTCTGGCACCTTCCCCGGTGGAGTTGTGCATGGGGTGTGTTTGGAACATTTTGTCACCAGCCGAGTCCAAAATTCAGCTGTTCCCCATCTCAGCCCAGAAAGCAGGTAGAACAAGTTTTGTGGTGCCTTTCAGCTGCCTACCGGGGTAGTGTAAAAACTACCAACAGAACTCGTTTCTGGCACCTTCCCCGGTGGAGTTGTGCATGGGGTGTGTTTGGAACATTTTGTCACCAGCCGAGTCCAAAATTCAGCGATTCCCCATCTCAGCCCAGAAAGCAGGTAGAACAAGTTTTGTGGTGCCTTTCAGCTGCCTACCGGGGTAGTGTAAAAACTACCAACAGAACTCGTTTCTGGCACCTTCCCTGGTGGAGTTGTGCATGGGGTGTGTTTGGAACATTTTGTTACCAGCCGAGTCCAAAATTCAGCCGTTCCCCATCTCAGCCCAGAAAGCAGGTAGAACAAGTTTTGTGGTGCCTTTCAGCTGCCTACCGGGGTAGTGTAAAAACTACCAACAGAACTCGTTTCTGGCACCTTCCCCGGTGGAGTTGTGCATGGGGTGTGTTTGGAACATTTTGTCACCAGCCGAGTCCAAAATTCAGCGATTCCCCATCTCAGCCCAGAAAGCAGGTAGAACAAGTTTTGTGGTGCCTTTCTCTTGCCTACCGGGGTAGTGTAAAAACTACCAACAGAACTCGTTTCTGGCACCTTCCCCGGTGGAGTTGTGCATGGGGTGTGTTTGGAACATTTTGTCACCAGCCGAGTCCAAAATTCAGCGATTCCCCATCTCAGCCCAGAAAGCAGGTAGAACAAGTTTTGTGGTGCCTTTCAGCTGCCTACCGGGGTAGTGTAAAAACTACCAACGGAACTCGTTTCTGGCACCTTCCCCGGTGGAGTTGTGCATGGGGTGTGTTTGGAACATTTTGTCACCAGCCGAGTCCAAAATTCAGCGATTCCCCATCTCAGCCCAGAAAGCAGGTAGAACAAGTTTTGTGGTGCCTTTCAGCTGCCTACCGGGGTAGTGTAAAAACTACCAACAGAACTCGTTTCTGGCACCTTCCCCGGTGGAGTTGTGCATGGGGTGTGTTTGGAACATTTTGTCACCAGCCGAGTCCAAAATTCAGCGATTCCCCATCTCAGCCCAGAAAGCAGGTAGAACAAGTTTTGTGGTGCCTTTCAGCTGCCTACCGGGGTAGTGTAAAAACTACCAACAGAACTCCTTTCTGGCACCTTCCCCGGTGGAGTTGTGCATGGGGTGTGTTTGGAACATTTTGTCACCAGCCGAGTCCAAAATTCAGCCGTTCCCCATCTCAGCCCAGAAAGCAGGTATGAACAAGTTTTGTGGTGCCTTTCTCTTGCCAACCGGGGTAGTGTAAAAACTACCAACAGAACTCGTTTCTGGCACTTTCCCCGGTGGAGGTGTGCATGGGGTGTGTTTGGAACATTTGTCACCAGCCGAGTCCAAAACTCAGCTATTCCCCATCTCAGCCCAGAAAGCAGGTAGAACCGGTTTTGTGGTGCCTTTCAGCTGCCTACCGGGGTAGTGTAAAAACTACCAACAGAACTCGTTTCTGGCACCTTCCCCGGTGGAGTTGTGCATGGGGTGTGTTTGGAACATTTTGTCACCAGCCGAGTCCAAAATTCAGCTATTCCCCATCTCAGCCCAGAAAGCAGGTAGAACAAGTTTTGTGGTGCCTTTCAGCTGCCTACCAGGGTAGTGTAAAAAGTACCAACAGAACTCGTTTCTGGCACCTTCCCCGGTGGAGTTGTGCATGGGGTGTGTTTGGAACATTTTGTCACCAGCCGAGTCCAAAATTCAGCGATTCTCCATCTCATCCCAGAAAGCAGGTAGAACAAGTTTTGTGGTGCCTTTCTCTTGCCTACCGGGGTAGTGTAAAAACTACCAACAGAACTCGTTTCTGGCACCTTCCCCGGTGGAGTTGTGCATGGGGTGTGTTTGGAACATTTTGTCACCAGCCGAGTCCAAAATTCAGCGATTCCCCATCTCAGCCCAGAAAGCAGGTAGAACAAGTTTTGTGGTGCCTTTCAGCTGCCTACCGGGGTAGTGTAAAAACTACCAACAGAACTCGTTTCTGGCACCTTCCCCGGTGGAGTTGTGCATGGGGTGTGTTTGGAACATTTCGTTACCAGCCGAGTCCAAAATTCAGTGATTCCCCATCTCAGCCCAGAAAGCAGGTAGAACAAGTTTTGTGGTGCCTTTCAGCTGCCTACCGGGGTAGTGTAAAAACTACCAACAGAACTCGTTTCTGGCTCCTTCCCCGCTGGAGTTGTGCATGGGGTGTGTTTGGAACATTTTGTCACCAGCCGAGTCCAAAACTCAGCTGTTCACAGACTCTAGCCCAGAAAGCAGGTAGAACAAGTTTTGTGGTGCCTTTCAGCTGCCTACCGGGGTAGTGTAAAAACTACCAACAGAACTCGTTTCTGGCACCTTCCCCGGTGGAGTTGTGCATGGGGTGTGTTTGGAACATTTTGTCACCAGCCGAGTCCAAAATTCAGCGATTCCCCATCTCAGCCCAGAAAGCAGGTAGAACAAGTTTTGTGGTGCCTTTCAGCTGCCTACCGGGGTAGTGTAAAAACTACCAACAGAACTCGTTTCTGGCACCTTCCCCGGTGGAGTTGTGCATGGGGTGTGTTTGGAACATTTTGTCACCAGCCGAGTCCAAAATTCAGCCGTTCCCCATCTCAGCCCAGAAAGCAGGTATGAACAAGTTTTGTGGTGCCTTTCAGCTGCCTACCGGGGTAGTGTAAAAACTACCAACAGAACTCGTTTCTGGCACCTTCCCCGGTGGAGGTGTGCATGGGGTGTGTTTGGAACATTTTGTCACCAGCCGAGTCCAAAACTCAGCTGTTCCCCATCTCAGCCCAGAAAGCAGGTAGAACAAGTTTTGTGGTGCCTTTCAGCTGCCTACCGGGGTAGTGTAAAAACTACCAACAGAACTCGTTTCTGGCACCTTCCCCGGTGGAGTTGTGCATGGGGTGTGTTTGGAACATTTTGTCACCAGCCGAGTCCAAAATTCAGCCGTTCCTCATCTCTAGCCCAGAAAGCAGGTAGATCAAGTTTTGTGGTGCCTTTCAGCTGCCTACCGGGGTAGTGTAAAAACTACCAACAGAACTCGTTTCTGGCACCTTCCCCGGTGGAGTTGTGCATGGGGTGTGTTTGGAACATTTTGTCACCAGCCGAGTCCAAAATTCAGCGATTCCCCATCTCAGCCCAGAAAGCAGGTATGAACAAGTTTTGTGGTGCCTTTCAGCTGCCTACCGGGGTAGTGTAAAAACTACCAACAGAACTCGTTTCTGGCACCTTCCCCGGTGGAGTTGTGCATGGGGTGTGTTTGGAACATTTTGTCACCAGCCGAGTCCAAAATTCAGCGATTCCCCATCTCAGCCCAGAAAGCAGGTATGAACAAGTTTTGTGGTGCCTTTCTCTTGCCAACTGGGGTAGTGTAAAAACTACCAACAGAACTCGTTTCTGGCACTTTCCCCGGTGGAGGTGTGCATGGGGTGTGTTTGGAACATTTGGCACCAGCCGAGTCCAAAACTCAGCTATTCCCCATCTCAGCCCAGAAAGCAGGTAGAACCGGTTTTGTGGTGCCTTTCAGCTGCCTACCGGGGTAGTGTAAAAACTACCAACAGAACTCGTTTCTGGCACCTTCCCCGGTGGAGTTGTGCATGGGGTGTGTTTGGAACATTTTGTCACCAGCCGAGTCCAAAATTCAGCTATTCCCCATCTCAGCCCAGAAAGCAGGTAGAACAAGTTTTGTGGTGCCTTTCAGCTGCCTGCCGGGGTAGTGTAAAAACTACCAACGGAACTCGTTTCTGGCACCTTCCCCGGTGGAGTTGTGCATGGGGTGTGTTTGGAACATTTTGTCACCAGCCGAGTCCAAAATTCAGCGATTCCCCATCTCAGCCCAGAAAGCAGGTAGAACAAGTTTTGTGGTGCCTTTCAGCTGCCTACCGGGGTAGTGTAAAAACTACCAACGGAACTCGTTTCTGGCACCTTCCCCGGTGGAGTTGTGCATGGGGTGTGTTTGGAACATTTTGTCACCAGCCGAGTCCAAAATTCAGCGATTCCCCATCTCAGCCCAGAAAGCAGGTAGAACAAGTTTTGTGGTGCCTTTCAGCTGCCTACCGGGGTAGTGTAAAAACTACCAACAGAACTCCTTTCTGGCACCTTCCCCGGTGGAGTTGTGCATGGGGTGTGTTTGGAACATTTTGTCACCAGCCGAGTCCAAAATTCAGCGATTCCCCATCTCAGCCCAGAAAGCAGGTAGAACAAGTTTTGTGGTGCCTTTCAGCTGCCTACCGGGGTAGTGTAAAAACTACCAACAGAACTCGTTTCTGGCACCTTCCCCGGTGGAGTTGTGCATGGGGTGTGTTTGGAACATTTTGTCACCAGCCGAGTCCAAAATTCAGCGATTCCCCATCTCAGCCCAGAAAGCAGGTAGAACAAGTTTTGTGGTGCCTTTCTCTTGCCTACCAGGGTAGTGTAAAAACTACCAACAGAACTCGTTTCTGGCACCTTCCCCGGTGGAGTTGTGCATGGGGTGTGTTTGGAACATTTTGTCACCAGCCGAGTCCAAAATTCAGCGATTCCCCATCTCAGCCCAGAAAGCAGGTAGAACAAGTTTTGTGGTGCCTTTCAGCTGCCTACCGGGGTAGTGTAAAAAGTACCAACAGAACTCGTTTCTGGCACCTTCCCCGGTGGAGTTGTGCATGGGGTGTGTTTGGAACATTTTGTCACCAGCCGAGTCCAAAATTCAGCGATTCCCCATCTCAGCCCAGAAAGCAGGTAGAACAAGTTTTGTGGTGCCTTTCTCTTGCCTACCGGGGTAGTGTAAAAACTACCAACAGAACTCGTTTCTGGCACCTTCCCCGGTGGAGTTGTGCATGGGGTGTGTTTGGAACATTTTGTCACCAGCCGAGTCCAAAATTCAGCGATTCCCCATCTCAGCCCAGAAAGCAGGTAGAACAAGTTTTGTGGTGCCTTTCAGCTGCCTACCGGGGTAGTGTAAAAACTACCAACAGAACTCGTTTCTGGCACCTTCCCCGGTGGAGTTGTGCATGGGGTGTGTTTGGAACATTTTGTCACCAGCCGAGTCCAAAATTCAGCGATTCCCCATCTCAGCCCAGAAAGCAGGTAGAACAAGTTTTGTGGTGCCTTTCAGCTGCCTACCGGGGTAGTGTAAAAACTACCAACAGAACTCGTTTCTGGCACCTTCCCCGGTGGAGTTGTGCATGGGGTGTGTTTGGAACATTTTGTCACCAGCCGAGTCCAAAATTCAGCTATTCCCCATCTCAGCCCAGAAAGCAGGTACAACAAGTTTTGTGGTGCCTTTCTCTTGCCTACCGGGGTAGTGTAAAAACTACCAACAGAACTCGTTTCTGGCACCTTTGCCAGTGGAGGTGTGCATGGGGTGTGTTTGGAACATTTTGTCACCAGCCGAGTCCAAAATTCAGGGATTCCCCATCTCAGCCCAGAAAGCAGGTAGAACAAGTTTTGTGGTGCCTTTCAGCTGCCTACCGGGGTAGTGTAAAAACTACCAACAGAACTCGTTTCTGGCACCTTCCCCGGTGGAGTTGTGCATGGGGTGTGTTTGGAACATTTTGTCACCAGCCGAGTCCAAAATTCAGCGATTCCCCACCTCAGCCCAGAAAGCAGGTAGAACAAGTTTTGTGGTGCCTTTCAGCTGCCTACCGGGGTAGTGTAAAAACTACCAACAGAACTCGTTTCTGGCACCTTTGCCAGTGGAGGTGTGCATGGGGTGTGTTTGGAACATTTTGTCACCAGCCGAGTCCAAAATTCAGCTGTTCCCCATCTCAGCCCAGAAAGCAGGTAGAACAAGTTTTGTGGTGCCTTTCAGCTGCCTACCGGGGTAGTGTAAAAACTACCAACAGAACTCGTTTCTGGCACCTTCCCCGGTGGAGTTGTGCATGGGGTGTGTTTGGAACATTTTGTCACCAGCCGAGTCGAAAATTCAGCGATTCCCCATCTCAGCCCAGAAAGCAGGTAGAACAAGTTTTGTGGTGCCTTTCAGCTGCCTACCGGGGTAGTGTAAAAACTACCAACAGAACTCGTTTCTGGCACCTTCCCCGGTGGAGTTGTGCATGGGGTGTGTTTGGAACATTTTGTCAGCAGCCGAGTCCAAAATTCAGCTATTCCCCATCTCAGCCCAGAAAGCAGGTAGAACAAGTTTTGTGGTGCCTTTCAGCTGCCTACCGGGGTAGTGTAAAAACTACCAACAGAACTCGTTTCTGGCACCTTCCCCGGTGGAGTTGTGCATGGGGTGTGTTTGGAACATTTTGTCACCAGCCGAGTCCAAAATTCAGCGATTCCCCATCTCAGCCCAGAAAGCAGGTAGAACAAGTTTTGTGGTGCCTTTCAGCTGCCTACCGGGGTAGTGTAAAAACTACCAACAGAACTCGTTTCTGGCACCTTCCCCGGTGGAGTTGTGCATGGGGTGTGTTTGGAACATTTTGTCACCAGCCGAGTCCAAAATTCAGCGATTCCCCATCTCAGCCCAGAAAGCAGGTAGAACAAGTTTTGTGGTGCCTTTCAGCTGCCTACCGGGGTAGTGTAAAAACTACCAACAGAACTCGTTTCTGGCACCTTCCCCGGTGGAGGTGTGCATGGGGTGTGTTTGGAACATTTTGTCACCAGCCGAGTCCAAAATTCAGCGCTTCCCCATCTCAGCCCAGAAAGCAGGTAGAACAAGTTTTGTGGTGCCTTTCAGCTGCCTACCGGGGTAGTGTAAAAACTACCAACAGAACTCGTTTCTGGCACCTTCCCCGGTGGAGTTGTGCATGGGTGTGTTTGGAACATTTTGTCACCAGCCGAGTCCAAAATTCAGCGATTCCCCATCTCAGCCCAGAACGCAGGTAGAACAAGTTTTGTGGTGCCTTTCAGCTGCCTACCGGTGTAGTGTAAAAACTACCAACGGAACTCGTTTCTGGCACCTTCCCCGGTGGAGTTGTGCATGGGGTGTGTTTGGAACATTTTGTCAGCAGCCGAGTCCAAAATTCAGCGCTTCCCCATCTCAGCCCAGAAAGCAGGTAGAACAAGTTTTGTGGTGCCTTTCAGCTGCCTACCGGGGTAGTGTAAAAACTACCAACAGAACTCGTTTCTGGCACCTTCCCCGGTGGAGTTGTGCATGGGGTGTGTTTGGAACATTTTGTCACCAGCCGAGTCCAAAATTCAGCGATTCCCCATCTCAGCCCAGAAAGCAGGTAGAACAAGTTTTGTGGTGCCTTTCAGCTGCCTACCGGGGTAGTGTAAAAACTACCAACAGAACTCGTTTCTGGCACCTTCCCCGGTGGAGGTGTGCATGGGGTGTGTTTGGAACATTTTGTCACCAGCCGAGTCCAAAATTCAGCGATTCTCCATCTCAGCCCAGAAAGCAGGTAGAACAAGTTTTGTGGTGCCTTTCTCTTGCCTACCGGGGTAGTGTAAAAACTACCAACAGAACTCGTTTCTGGCACCTTCCCCGGTGGAGTTGTGCATGGGGTGTGTTTGGAACATTTTGTTACCAGCCGAGTCCAAAATTCAGCGATTCCCCATCTCAGCCCAGAAAGCAGGTAGAACAAGTTTTGTGGTGCCTTTCAGCTGCCTACCGGGGTAGTGTAAAAACTACCAACAGAACTCGTTTCTGGCACCTTCCCCGGTGGAGTTGTGCATGGGGTGTGTTTGGAACATTTTGTCACCAGCCGAGTCCAAAATTCAGCGATTCCCCATCTCAGCCCAGAAAGCAGGTAGAACAAGTTTTGTGGTGCCTTTCAGCTGCCTACCGGGGTAGTGTAAAAACTACCAACAGAACTCGTTTCTGGCACCTTCCCCGGTGGAGTTGTGCATGGGGTGTGTTTGGAACATTTTGTCACCAGCCGAGTCCAAAATTCAGCGATTCCCCATCTCAGCCCAGAAAGCAGGTACAACAAGTTTTGTGGTGCCTTTCAGCTGCCTACCGGGGTAGTGTAAAAACTACCAACAGAACTCGTTTCTGGCACCTTCCTCGGAGGAGTTGTGCATGGGGTGTGTTTGGAACATTTTGTCACCAGCCGAGTCCAAAATTCAGCAATTCCCCATCTCAGCCCAGAAAGCAGGTAGAACAAGTTTTGTGGTGCCTTTCAGCTGCCTACCGGGGTAGTGTAAAAACTACCAACAGAACTCGTTTCTGGCACCTTCCCCGGTGGAGTTGTGCATGGGGTGTGTTTGGAACATTTTGTCACCAGCCGAGTCCAAAATTCAGCTGTTCCCCATCTCAGCCCAGAAAGCAGGTAGAACAAGTTTTGTGGTGCCTTTCTCTTGCCTACCGGGGTAGTGTAAAAACTACCAACAGAACTCGTTTCTGGCACCTTCCCCGGTGGAGTTGTGCATGGGGTGTGTTTGGAACATTTTGTCACCAGCCGAGTCCAAAATTCAGCGATTCTCCATCTCAGCCCAGAAAGCAGGTAGAACAAGTTTTGTGGTGCCTTTCAGCTGCCTACCGGGGTAGTGTAAAAACTACCAACAGAACTCGTTTCTGGCACCTTCCCCGGAGGAGTTGTGCATGGGGTGTGTTTGGAACATTTTGTCAGCTGCCGAGTCCAAAATTCAGCGATTCCCCATCTCAGCCCAGAAAGCAGGTAGAACAAGTTTTGTGGTGCCTTTCAGCTGCCTACCGGGGTAGTGTAAAAACTACCAACAGAACTCGTTTCTGGCACCTTCCCCGGTGGAGTTGTGCATGGGGTGTGTTTGGAATATTTTGTCACCAGCCGAGTCCAAAATTCAGCTGTTCCCCATCTCAGCCCAGAAAGCAGGTAGAACAAGTTTTGTGGTGCCTTTCAGCTGCCTACTGGGGTACTGTAAAAACTACCAACAGAACTCGTTTCTGGCACCTTCCCCGGTGGAGTTGTGCATGGGGTGTGTTTGGAACATTTTTTCACCAGCCGAGTCCAAAATTCAGCGATTCTCCATCTCAGCCCAGAAAGCAGGTAGAACAAGTTTTGTGGTGCCTTTCAGCTGCCTACCGGGGTAGTGTAAAAACTACCAACAGAACTCGTTTCTGGCACCTTCCCCGGAGGAGTTGTGCATGGGGTGTGTTTGGAACATTTTGTCACCAGCCGAGTCCAAAATTCAGCGATTCCCCATCTCAGCCCAGAAAGCAGGTAGAACAAGTTTTGTGGTGCCTTTCAGCTGCCTACCGGGGTAGTGTAAAAACTACCAACAGAACTCGTTTCTGGCACCTTCCCCGGTGGAGTTGTGCATGGGGTGTGTTTGGAACATTTTGTCACCAGCCGAGTCCAAAATTCAGCG
Source organism: Falco cherrug (assembly GCF_023634085.1). Classification (NCBI taxonomy): domain Eukaryota; kingdom Metazoa; phylum Chordata; class Aves; order Falconiformes; family Falconidae; genus Falco; species Falco cherrug. The sequence goes on along the minus strand of NW_026599311.1, from coordinate 149,142 downwards.
ATTCCCCATCTCAGCCCAGAAAGCAGGTAGAACAAGTTTTGTGGTGCCTTTCAGCTGCCTACCGGGGTAGTGTAAAAACTACCAACAGAACTCGTTTCTGGCACCTTCCCCGGTGGAGGTGTGCATGGGGTGTGTTTGGAACATTTTGTCACCAGCCGAGTCCAAAACTCAGCTGTTCCCCATCTCAGCCCAGAAAGCAGGTAGAACAAGTTTTGTGGTGCCTTTCAGCTGCCTACCGGGGTAGTGTAAAAACTACCAACAGAACTCCTTTCTGGCACCTTCCCCGGTGGAGTTGTGCATGGGGTGTGTTTGGAACATTTTGTCACCAGCCGAGTCCAAAATTCAGCCGTTCCTCATCTCAGCCCAGAAAGCAGGTAGAACAAGTTTTGTGGTGCCTTTCAGCTGCCTACCGGGGTAGTGTAAAAACTACCAACAGAACTCGTTTCTGGCACCTTCCCCGGTGGAGTTGTGCATGGGGTGTGTTTGGAACATTTTGTCACCAGCCGAGTCCAAAATTCAGCGATTCCCCATCTCAGCCCAGAAAGCAGGTAGAACAAGTTTTGTGGTGCCTTTCTCTTGCCTACCGGGGTAGTGTAAAAACTACCAACAGAACTCGTTTCTGGCACCTTCCCCGGTGGAGTTGTGCATGGGGTGTGTTTGGAACATTTTGTCACCAGCTGAGTCCAAAATTCAGCTATTCCCCATCTCAGCCCAGAAAGCAGGTAGAACAAGTTTTGTGGTGCCTTTCAGCTGCCTACCGGGGTACTGTAAAAAGTACCAACAGAACTCGTTTCTGGCACCTTCCCCGGTGGAGTTGTGCATGGGGTGTGTTTGGAACATTTTGTCACCAGCCGAGTCCAAAATTAAGCGATTCCCCATCTCAGCCCAGAAAGCAGGTAGAACAAGTTTTGTGGTGCCTTTCAGCTGCCTACCGGGGTAGTGTAAAAACTACCAACAGAACTCGTTTCTGGCACCTTCCCCGGTGGAGGTGTGCATGGGGTGTGTTTGGAACATTTTGTCACCAGCCGAGTCCAAAATTCAGCGATTCTCCATCTCAGCCCAGAAAGCAGGTACAACAAGTTTTGTGGTGCCTTTCTCTTGCCTACCGGGGTAGTGTAAAAACTACCAACAGAACTCGTTTCTGGCACCTTCCCCGGTGGAGTTGTGCATGGGGTGTGTTTGGAACATTTTGTCACCAGCCGAGTCCAAAATTCAGCGATTCCCCATCTCAGCCCAGAAAGCAGGTAGAACAAGTTTTGTGGTGCCTTTCAGCTGCCTACCGGGGTAGTGTAAAAACTACCAACAGAACTCGTTTCTGGCACCTTCCCCGGTGGAGTTGTGCATGGGGTGTGTTTGGAACAGTTTGTCACCAGCCGAGTCCAAAATTCAGCTATTCCCCACCTCAGCCCAGAAAGCAGGTAGAACAAGTTTTGTGGTGCCTTTCTCTTGCCTACCGGGGTAGTGTAAAAACTACCAACGGAACTCGTTTCTGGCACCTTCCCCGGTGGAGTTGTGCATGGGGTGTGTTTGGAACATTTTGTCACCAGCCGAGTCCAAAATTCAGCGATTCCCCATCTCAGCCCAGAAAGCAGGTAGAACAAGTTTTGTGGTGCCTTTCAGCTGCCTACCGGGGTAGTGTAAAAACTACCAACGGAACTCGTTTCTGGCACCTTCCCCGGTGGAGTTGTGCATGGGGTGTGTTTGGAAAATTTTGTCACCAGCTGAGTCCAAAATTCAGCTATTCCCCATCTCAGCCCAGAAAGCAGGTAGAACAACTTTTGTGGTGCCTTTCAGCTGCCTACCGGGGTGCTGTAAAAAGTACCAACAGAACTCGTTTCTGGCACCTTCCCCGGTGGAGTTGTGCATGGGGTGTGTTTGGAACATTTTGTCACCAGCCGAGTCCAAAATTCAGCGATTCCCCATCTCAGCCCAGAAAGCAGGTAGAACAAGTTTTGTGGTGCCTTTCAGCTGCCTACCGGGGTAGTGTAAAAACTACCAACAGAACTCGTTTCTGGCACCTTCCCCGGTGGAGTTGTGCATGGGGTGTGTTTGGAACATTTTGTCACCAGCCGAGTCCAAAATTCAGCGATTCTCCATCTCAGCCCAGAAAGCAGGTACAACAAGTTTTGTGGTGCCTTTCAGCTGCCTACCGGGGTAGTGTAAAAACTACCAACAGAACTCGTTTCTGGCACCTTCCCCGGTGGAGTTGTGCATGGGGTGTGTTTGGAACATTTTGTCACCAGCCGAGTCCAAAATTCAGCGATTCCCCATCTCAGCCCAGAAAGCAGGTAGAACAAGTTTTGTGGTGCCTTTCAGCTGCCTACCGGGGTAGTGTAAAAACTACCAACAGAACTCGTTTCTGGCACCTTCCCCGGTGGAGTTGTGCATGGGGTGTGTTTGGAACATTTTGTCACCAGCCGAGTCCAAAATTCAGCGATTCCCCATCTCAGCCCAGAAAGCAGGTAGAACAAGTTTTGTGGTGCCTTTCTCTTGCCTACCGGGGTAGTGTAAAAACTACCAACGGAACTCGTTTCTGGCACCTTCCCCGGTGGAGTTGTGCATGGGGTGTGTTTGGAACATTTTGTCACCAGCCGAGTCCAAAATTCAGCGATTCCCCATCTCAGCCCAGAAAGCAGGTACAACAAGTTTTGTGGTGCCTTTCAGCTGCCTACCGGGGTAGTGTAAAAACTACCAACAGAACTCGTTTCTGGCACCTTCCCCGGTGGAGTTGTGCATGGGGTGTGTTTGGAACATTTTGTCAGCAGCCGAGTCCAAAATTCAGCGATTCCCCATCTCAGCCCAGAAAGCAGGTAGAACAAGTTTTGTGGTGCCTTTCAGCTGCCTACCGGGGTAGTGTAAAAACTACCAACAGAACTCGTTTCTGGCACCTTCCCCGGTGGAGGTGTGCATGGGGTGTGTTTGGAACATTTTGTCACCAGCCGAGTCCAAAATTCAGCGATTCTCCATCTCAGCCCAGAAAGCAGGTACAACAAGTTTTGTGGTGCCTTTCTCTTGCCTACCGGGGTAGTGTAAAAACTACCAACAGAACTCGTTTCTGGCACCTTCCCCGGTGGAGTTGTGCATGGGGTGTGTTTGGAACATTTTGTCACCAGCCGAGTCCAAAACTCAGCGATTCCCCATCTCAGCCCAGAAAGCAGGTAGAACAAGTTTTGTGGTGCCTTTCAGCTGCCTACCGGGGTAGTGTAAAAACTACCAACAGAACTCGTTTCTGGCACCTTCCCCGGTGGAGTTGTGCATGGGGTGTGTTTGGAACATTTTGTCACCAGCCGAGTCCAAAATTCAGCGATTCCCCATCTCAGCCCAGAAAGCAGGTAGAACAAGTTTTGTGGTGCCTTTCTCTTGCCTACCGGGGTAGTGTAAAAACTACCAACAGAACTCGTTTCTGGCACCTTCCCCGGTGGAGTTGTGCATGGGGTGTGTTTGGAACATTTTGTCACCAGCCGAGTCCAAAATTCAGCGATTCCCCATCTCAGCCCAGAAAGCAGGTAGAACAAGTTTTGTGGTGCCTTTCAGCTGCCTACCGGGGTAGTGTAAAAACTACCAACGGAACTCGTTTCTGGCACCTTCCCCGGTGGAGTTGTGCATGGGGTGTGTTTGGAACATTTTGTCACCAGCCGAGTCCAAAATTCAGCTATTCCCCATCTCAGCCCAGAAAGCAGGTACAACAAGTTTTGTGGTGCCTTTCAGCTGCCTACCGGGGTAGTGTAAAAACTACCAACAGAACTCGTTTCTGGCACCTTCCCCGGTGGAGGTGTGCATGGGGTGTGTTTGGAACATTTTGTCACCAGCCGAGTCCAAAATTCAGCGATTCCCCATCTCAGCCCAGAAAGCAGGTAGAACAAGTTTTGTGGTGCCTTTCAGCTGCCTACCGGGGTAGTGTAAAAACTACCAACAGAACTCCTTTCTGGCACCTTCCCCGGTGGAGTTGTGCATGGGGTGTGTTTGGAACATTTTGTCACCAGCCGAGTCCAAAATTCAGCGATTCTCCATCTCAGCCCAGAAAGCAGGTAGAACAAGTTTTGTGGTGCCTTTCAGCTGCCTACCGGGGTAGTGTAAAAACTACCAACAGAACTCGTTTCTGGCACCTTCCCCGGTGGAGTTGTGCATGGGGTGTGTTTGGAACATTTTGTCACCAGCCGAGTCCAAAATTCAGCGATTCCCCATCTCAGCCCAGAAAGCAGGTAGAACAAGTTTTGTGGTGCCTTTCAGCTGCCTACCGGGGTAGTGTAAAAACTACCAACAGAACTCCTTTCTGGCACCTTCCCCGGTGGAGTTGTGCATGGGGTGTGTTTGGAACATTTTGTCACCAGCCGAGTCCAAAATTCAGCGATTCCCCATCTCAGCCCAGAAAGCAGGTAGAACAAGTTTTGTGGTGCCTTTCTCTTGCCTACCGGGGTAGTGTAAAAACTACCAACAGAACTCGTTTCTGGCACCTTCCCCGGTGGAGTTGTGCATGGGGTGTGTTTGGAACATTTTGTCACCAGCCGAGTCCAAAATTCAGCGATTCCCCATCTCAGCCCAGAAAGCAGGTAGAACAAGTTTTGTGGTGCCTTTCTCTTGCCTACCGGGGTAGTGTAAAAACTACCAACGGAACTCGTTTCTGGCACCTTCCCCGGTGGAGTTGTGCATGGGGTGTGTTTGGAACATTTTGTCACCAGCCGAGTCCAAAATTCAGCGATTCCCCATCTCAGCCCAGAAAGCAGGTACAACAAGTTTTGTGGTGCCTTTCAGCTGCCTACCGGGGTAGTGTAAAAACTACCAACAGAACTCGTTTCTGGCACCTTCCCCGGTGGAGTTGTGCATGGGGTGTGTTTGGAACATTTTGTCACCAGCCGAGTCCAAAATTCAGCCGTTCCCCATCTCAGCCCAGAAAGCAGGTAGAACAAGTTTTGTGGTGCCTTTCAGCTGCCTACCGGGGTAGTGTAAAAACTACCAACAGAACTCGTTTCTGGCACCTTCCCCGGTGGAGGTGTGCATGGGGTGTGTTTGGAACATTTTGTCACCAGCCGAGTCCAAAATTCAGCGATTCTCCATCTCAGCCCAGAAAGCAGGTACAACAAGTTTTGTGGTGCCTTTCTCTTGCCTACCGGGGTAGTGTAAAAACTACCAACAGAACTCGTTTCTGGCACCTTCCCCGGTGGAGTTGTGCATGGGGTGTGTTTGGAACATTTTGTCACCAGCCGAGTCCAAAACTCAGCGATTCCCCATCTCAGCCCAGAAAGCAGGTAGAACAAGTTTTGTGGTGCCTTTCAGCTGCCTACCGGGGTAGTGTAAAAACTACCAACAGAACTCGTTTCTGGCACCTTCCCCGGTGGAGTTGTGCATGGGGTGTGTTTGGAACATTTTGTCACCAGCCGAGTCCAAAATTCAGCGATTCCCCATCTCAGCCCAGAAAGCAGGTAGAACAAGTTTTGTGGTGCCTTTCTCTTGCCTACCGGGGTAGTGTAAAAACTACCAACAGAACTCGTTTCTGGCACCTTCCCCGGTGGAGTTGTGCATGGGGTGTGTTTGGAACATTTTGTCACCAGCCGAGTCCAAAATTCAGCGATTCCCCATCTCAGCCCAGAAAGCAGGTAGAACAAGTTTTGTGGTGCCTTTCAGCTGCCTACCGGGGTAGTGTAAAAACTACCAACGGAACTCGTTTCTGGCACCTTCCCCGGTGGAGTTGTGCATGGGGTGTGTTTGGAACATTTTGTCACCAGCCGAGTCCAAAATTCAGCTATTCCCCATCTCAGCCCAGAAAGCAGGTACAACAAGTTTTGTGGTGCCTTTCAGCTGCCTACCGGGGTAGTGTAAAAACTACCAACAGAACTCGTTTCTGGCACCTTCCCCGGTGGAGGTGTGCATGGGGTGTGTTTGGAACATTTTGTCACCAGCCGAGTCCAAAATTCAGCGATTCCCCATCTCAGCCCAGAAAGCAGGTAGAACAAGTTTTGTGGTGCCTTTCAGCTGCCTACCGGGGTAGTGTAAAAACTACCAACAGAACTCCTTTCTGGCACCTTCCCCGGTGGAGTTGTGCATGGGGTGTGTTTGGAACATTTTGTCACCAGCCGAGTCCAAAATTCAGCGATTCCCCATCTCAGCCCAGAAAGCAGGTAGAACAAGTTTTGTGGTGCCTTTCTCTTGCCTACCGGGGTAGTGTAAAAACTACCAACAGAACTCGTTTCTGGCACCTTCCCCGGTGGAGTTGTGCATGGGGTGTGTTTGGAACATTTTGTCACCAGCCGAGTCCAAAATTCAGCGATTCCCCATCTCAGCCCAGAAAGCAGATAGAACAAGTTTTGTGGTGCCTTTCAGCTGCCTACCGGGATAGTGTAAAAACTACCAACGGAACTCGTTTCTGGCACCTTCCCCGGTGGAGTTGTGCATGGGGTGTGTTTGGAACATTTTGTCACCAGCCGAGTCCAAAATTCAGCGATTCCCCACCTCAGCCCAGAAAGCAGGTAGAACAAGTTTTGTGGTGCCTTTCAGCTGCCTACCGGGGTAGTGTAAAAACTACCAACAGAACTCGTTTCTGGCACCTTCCCCGGTGGAGTTGTGCATGGGGTGTGTTTGGAACATTTTGTCACCAGCCGAGTCCAAAATTCAGCGATTCCCCATCTCAGCCCAGAAAGCAGGTAGAACAAGTTTTGTGGTGCCTTTCAGCTGCCTACCGGGGTAGTGTAAAAACTACCAACAGAACTCGTTTCTGGCACCTTCCCCGGTGGAGTTGTGCATGGGGTGTGTTTGGAACATTTTGTCACCAGCCGAGTCCAAAATTCAGCGATTCCCCATCTCAGCCCAGAAAGCAGGTACAAAAAGTTTTGTGGTGCCTTTCTCTTGCCTACCGGAGTAGTGTAAAAACTACCAACAGAACTCGTTTCTGGCACCTTCTCCGGTGGAGTTGTGCATGGGGTGTGTTTGGAACATTTTGTCAGCTGCCGAGTCCAAAATTCAGCGATTCCCCATCTCAGCCCAGAAAGCAGGTAGAAAAACTTTTGTGGTGCCTTTCAGCTGCCTACTGGGGTACTGTAAAAACTACCAACAGAACTCGTTTCTGGCACCTTCCCCGGTGGAGTTGTGCATGGGGTGTGTTTGGAACATTTTGTCACCAGCCGAGTCCAAAATTCAGCGATTCTCCATCTCAGCCCAGAAAGCAGGTAGAACAAGTTTTGTGGTGCCTTTCTCTTGCCTACCGGGGTAGTGTAAAAACTACCAACAGAACTCGTTTCTGGCACCTTCCCCGGAGGAGTTGTGCATGGGGTGTGTTTGGAACATTTTGTCAGCTGCCGAGTCCAAAATTCAGCGATTCCCCATCTCAGCCCAGAAAGCAGGTAGAACAAGTTTTGTGGTGCCTTTCAGCTGCCTACCGGGGTAGTGTAAAAACTACCAACAGAACTCGTTTCTGGCACCTTTGCCAGTGGAGTTGTGCATGGGGTGTGTTTGGAACATTTTGTCACCAGCCGAGTCCAAAATTCAGCGATTCCCCATCTCAGCCCAGAAAGCAGGTAGAACAAGTTTTGTGGTGCCTTTCTCTTGCCTACCGGGGTAGTGTAAAAACTACCAACAGAACTCGTTTCTGGCACCTTCCCCGGTGGAGTTGTGCATGGGGTGTGTTTGGAACATTTTGTCACCAGCCGAGTCCAAAATTCAGCGATTCCCCATCTCAGCCCAGAAAGCAGGAAGAACAGCTTTTGTGGTGCCTTTCAGCTGCCTACCGGGGTAGTGTAAAAACTACCAACAGAACTCGTTTCTGGCACCTTCCCCGGTGGAGTTGTGCATGGGGTGTGTTTGGAACATTTTGTCACCAGCCGAGTCCAAAATTCAGCGATTCCCCATCTCAGCCCAGAAAGCAGGTAGAACAAGTTTTGTGGTGCCTTTCAGCTGCCTACCGGGGTAGTGTAAAAACTACCAACAGAACTCGTTTCTGGCACCTTCCCCGGTGGAGTTGTGCATGGGGTGTGTTTGGAACATTTTGTCACCAGCCGAGTCCAAAATTCAGCCGTTCCCCATCTCAGCCCAGAAAGCAGGTAGAACAAGTTTTGTGGTGCCTTTCAGCTGCCTACCGGGGTAGTGTAAAAACTACCAACAGAACTCGTTTCTGGCACCTTCCCCGGTGGAGTTGTGCATGGGGTGTGTTTGGAACATTTTGTCACCAGCCGAGTCCAAAATTCAGCGATTCTCCATCTCAGCCCAGAAAGCAGGTAGAACAAGTTTTGTGGTGCCTTTCAGCTGCCTACCGGGGTAGTGTAAAAACTACCAACAGAACTCGTTTCTGGCACCTTCCCCGGTGGAGTTGTGCATGGGGTGTGTTTGGAACATTTTGTCACCAGCCGAGTCCAAAATTCAGCTATTCCCCATCTCAGCCCAGAAAGCAGGTAGAACAAGTTTTGCGGTGCCTTTCTCTTGCCTACCGGGGTAGTGTAAAAACTACCAACAGAACTCGTTTCTGGCACCTTCCCCGGTGGAGTTGTGCATGGGGTGTGTTTGGAACATTTTGTCACCAGCCGAGTCCAAAATTCAGCGATTCCCCATCTCAGCGCAGAAAGCAGGTAGAACAAGTTTTGTGGTGCCTTTCTCTTGCCTACCGGGGTAGTGTAAAAACTACCAACAGAACTCGTTTCTGGCACCTTCCCCGGTGGAGTTGTGCATGGGGTGTGTTTGGAACATTTTGTCACCAGCCGAGTCCAAAATTCAGCGATTCCCCATCTCAGCCCAGAAAGCAGGTAGAACAAGTTTTGTGGTGCCTTTCAGCTGCCTACCGGGGTAGTGTAAAAACTACCAACGGAACTCGTTTCTGGCACCTTCCCCGGTGGAGTTGTGCATGGGGTGTGTTTGGAACATTTTGTCACCAGCCGAGTCCAAAATTCAGCTATTCCCCATCTCAGCCCAGAAAGCAGGTAGAACAAGTTTTGTGGTGCCTTTCAGCTGCCTACCGGGGTAGTGTAAAAACTACCAACAGAACTCGTTTCTGGCACCTTCCCCGGTGGAGGTGTGCATGGGGTGTGTTTGGAACATTTTGTCACCAGCCGAGTCCAAAATTCAGCGATTCCCCATCTCAGCCCAGAAAGCAGGTAGAACAAGTTTTGTGGTGCCTTTCAGCTGCCTACCGGGGTAGTGTAAAAACTACCAACAGAACTCGTTTCTGGCACCTTCCCCGGTGGAGGTGTGCATGGGGTGTGTTTGGAACATTTTGTCAGCAGCCGAGTCCAAAATTCAGCGATTCCCCATCTCAGCCCAGAAAGCAGGTAGAACAAGTTTTGTGGTGCCTTTCAGCTGCCTACCGGGGTAGTGTAAAAACTACAGGAGAACTCCTGTCTGGCACCTTCCCCGGTGGAGTTGTGCATGGGGTGTGTTTGGAACATTTTGTCACCAGCCGAGTCCAAAATTCAGCGATTCTCCATCTCAGCCCAGAAAGCAGGTAGAACAAGTTTTGTGGTGCCTTTCAGCTGCCTACCGGGGTAGTGTAAAAACTACCAACAGAACTCGTTTCTGGCACCTTCCCCGGTGGAGTTGTGCATGGGGTGTGTTTGGAACATTTTGTCACCAGCCGAGTCCAAAATTCAGCGATTCCCCATCTCAGCCCAGAAAGCAGGTAGAACAAGTTTTGTGGTGCCTTTCAGCTGCCTACCGGGGTAGTGTAAAAACTACCAACAGAACTCGTTTCTGGCACCTTCCCCGGTGGAGTTGTGCATGGGGTGTGTTTGGAACATTTTGTCACCAGCCGAGTCCAAAATTCAGCGATTCCCCATCTCAGCCCAGAAAGCAGGTAGAACAAGTTTTGTGGTGCCTTTCAGCTGCCTACCGGGGTAGTGTAAAAACTACCAACAGAACTCGTTTCTGGCACCTTCCCCGGTGGAGTTGTGCATGGGGTGTGTTTGGAACATTTTGTCAGCAGCCGAGTCCAAAATTCAGCGATTCCCCATCTCAGCCCAGAAAGCAGGTAGAACAAGTTTTGTGGTGCCTTTCAGCTGCCTACCGGGGTAGTGTAAAAACTACCAACAGAACTCGTTTCTGGCACCTTCCCCGGTGGAGTTGTGCATGGGGTGTGTTTGGAACATTTTGTCACCAGCCGAGTCCAAAATTCAGCGATTCCCCATCTCAGCCCAGAAAGCAGGTAGAACAAGTTTTGTGGTGCCTTTCAGCTGCCTACCGGGGTAGTGTAAAAACTACCAACAGAACTCGTTTCTGGCACCTTCCCCGGTGGAGGTGTGCATGGGGTGTGTTTGGAACATTTTGTCACCAGCCGAGTCCAAAATTCAGCGATTCCCCATCTCAGCCCAGAAAGCAGGTAGAACAAGTTTTGTGGTGCCTTTCAGCTGCCTACCGGGGTAGTGTAAAAACTACCAACAGAACTCGTTTCTGGCACCTTCCCCGGTGGAGGTGTGCATGGGGTGTGTTTGGAACATTTTGTCACCAGCCGAGTCCAAAATTCAGCGATTCCCCATCTCAGCCCAGAAAGCAGGTAGAACAAGTTTTGTGGTGCCTTTCAGCTGCCTACCGGGGTAGTGTAAAAACTACAGGAGAACTCCTGTCTGGCACCTTCCCCGGTGGAGTTGTGCATGGGGTGTGTTTGGAACATTTTGTCACCAGCCGAGTCCAAAATTCAGCGATTCTCCATCTCAGCCCAGAAAGCAGGTAGAACAAGTTTTGTGGTGCCTTTCTCTTGCCTACCGGGGTAGTGTAAAAACTACCAACAGAACTCGTTTCTGGCACCTTCCCCGGTGGAGTTGTGCATGGGGTGTGTTTGGAACATTTTGTCACCAGCCGAGTCCAAAATTCAGCGATTCCCCATCTCAGCCCAGAAAGCAGGTAGAACAAGTTTTGTGGTGCCTTTCAGCTGCCTACCGGGGTAGTGTAAAAACTACCAACAGAACTCGTTTCTGGCACCTTCCCCGGTGGAGTTGTGCATGGGGTGTGTTTGGAACATTTTGTCACCAGCCGAGTCCAAAATTCAGCCGTTCCTCATCTCAGCCCAGAAAGCAGGTAGAACAAGTTTTGTGGTGCCTTTCAGCTGCCTACCGGGGTAGTGTAAAAACTACCAACGGAACTCGTTTCTGGCACCTTCCCCGGTGGAGTTGTGCATGGGGTGTGTTTGGTACATTTTGTCACCAGCCGAGTCCAAAATTCAGCGATTCCCCATCTCAGCCCAGAAAGCAGGTAGAACAAGTTTTGTGGTGCCTTTCAGCTGCCTACCGGGGTAGTGTAAAAACTACCAACAGAACTCGTTTCTGGCACCTTCCCCGGTGGAGTTGTGCATGGGGTGTGTTTGGAACATTTTGTCACCAGCCGAGTCCAAAATTCAGCGATTCCCCATCTCAGCCCAGAAAGCAGGTAGAACAAGTTTTGTGGTGCCTTTCAGCTGCCTACCAGGGTAGTGTAAAAACTACCAACAGAACTCGTTTCTGGCACCTTCCCCGGTGGAGTTGTGCATGGGGTGTGTTTGGAACATTTTGTCACCAGCCGAGTCCAAAATTCAGCGATTCCCCATCTCAGCCCAGAAAGCAGGTAGAACAAGTTTTGTGGTGCCTTTCAGCTGCCTACCGGGGTAGTGTAAAAACTACCAACAGAACTCGTTTCTGGCACCTTCCCCGGTGGAGTTGTGCATGGGGTGTGTTTGGAACATTTTGTCACCAGCCGAGTCCAAAATTCAGCTATTCCCCATCTCAGCCCAGAAAGCAGGTAGAACAAGTTTTGTGGTGCCTTTCAGCTGCCTACCGGGGTAGTGTAAAAACTACCAACGGAACTCGATTCTGGCACCTTCCCCGGTGGAGTTGTGCATGGGGTGTGTTTGGAACATTTTGTCACCAGCCGAGTCCAAAATTCAGCCGTTCCCCATCTCAGCCCAGAAAGCAGGTAGAACAAGTTTTGTGGTGCCTTTCAGCTGCCTACCGGGGTAGTGTAAAAACTACCAACAGAACTCGTTTCTGGCACCTTCCCCGGTGGAGTTGTGCATGGGGTGTGTTTGGAACATTTTGTCACCAGCCGAGTCCAAAATTCAGCGATTCCCCATCTCAGCCCAGAAAGCAGGTAGAACAAGTTTTGTGGTGCCTTTCAGCTGCCTACCGGGGTAGTGTAAAAACTACCAACGGAACTCGTTTCTGGCACCTTCCCCGGTGGAGTTGTGCATGGGGTGTGTTTGGAACTATTTGTCACCAGCCGAGTCCAAAATTCAGCGATTCCCCATCTCAGCCCAGAAAGCAGGTAGAACAAGTTTTGTGGTGCCTTTCAGCTGCCTACCGGGGTAGTGTAAAAACTACCAACAGAACTCGTTTCTGGCACCTTCCCCGGTGGAGTTGTGCATGGGGTGTGTTTGGAACATTTTGTCACCAGCCGAGTCCAAAATTCAGCGATTCCCCATCTCAGCGCAGAAAGCAGGTAGAACAAGTTTTGTGGTGCCTTTCAGCTGCCTACCGGGGTAGTGTAAAAACTACCAACAGAACTCGTTTCTGGCACCTTCCCCGGTGGAGCTGTGCATGGGGTGTGTTTGGAACATTTTGTCACCAGCCGAGTCCAAAATTCAGCGATTCCCCATCTCAGCCCAGAAAGCAGGTAGAACAAGTTTTGTGGTGCCTTTCAGCTGCCTACCGGGGTAGTGTAAAAACTACCAACAGAACTCGTTTCTGGCACCTTCCCCGGTGGAGTTGTGCATGGGGTGTGTTTGGAACATTTTGTCACCAGCCGAGTCCAAAATTCAGCGATTCCCCATCTCAGCCCAGAAAGCAGGTAGAACAAGTTTTGTGGTGCCTTTCAGCTGCCTACCGGGGTAGTGTAAAAACTACCAACGGAACTCCTTTCTGGCACCTTCCCCGGTGGAGTTGTGCATGGGGTGTGTTTGGAACTATTTGTCACCAGCCGAGTCCAAAATTCAGCGATTCCCCATCTCAGCCCAGAAAGCAGGTAGAACAAGTTTTGTGGTGCCTTTCAGCTGCCTACCGGGGTAGTGTAAAAACTACCAACAGAACTCGTTTCTGGCACCTTCCCCGGTGGAGTTGTGCATGGGGTGTGTTTGGAACATTTTGTCACCAGCCGAGTCCAAAATTCAGCGATTCTCCATCTCAGCCCAGAAAGCAGGTAGAACAGGTTTTGTGGTGCCTTTCAGCTGCCTACCGGGGTAGTGTAAAAACTACCAACAGAACTCGTTTCTGGCACCTTCCCCGGTGGAGTTGTGCATGGGGTGTGTTTGGAACATTTTGTCACCAGCCGAGTCCAAAATTCAGCTATTCCCCATCTCAGCCCAGAAAGCAGGTACAACAAGTTTTGTGGTGCCTTTCTCTTGCCTACCGGGGTAGTGTAAAAACTACCAACAGAACTCGTTTCTGGCACCTTCCCCGGTGGAGTTGTGCATGGGGTGTGTTTGGAACATTTTGTCACCAGCCGAGTCCAAAATTCAGCGATTCCCCATCTCAGCCCAGAAAGCAGGTAGAACAAGTTTTGTGGTGCCTTTCAGCTGCCTACCGGGGTAGTGTAAAAACTACCAACAGAACTCGTTTCTGGCACCTTCCCCGGTGGAGTTGTGCATGGGGTGTGTTTGGAACATTTTGTCACCAGCCGAGTCCAAAATTCAGCGATTCCCCATCTCAGCCCAGAAAGCAGGTAGAACAAGTTTTGTGGTGCCTTTCAGCTGCCTACCGGGGTAGTGTAAAAACTACCAACAGAACTCGTTTCTGGCACCTTCCCCGGTGGAGTTGTGCATGGGGTGTGTTTGGAACATTTTGTCACCAGCCGAGTCCAAAATTCAGCGATTCCCCATCTCAGCCCAGAAAGCAGGTAGAACAAGTTTTGTGGTGCCTTTCAGCTGCCTACCGGGGTAGTGTAAAAACTACCAACAGAACTCGTTTCTGGCACCTTCCCCGGTGGAGTTGTGCATGGGGTGTGTTTGGAACATTTTGTCACCAGCCGAGTCCAAAATTCAGCCGTTCCTCATCTCAGCCCAGAAAGCAGGTAGAACAAGTTTTGTGGTGCCTTTCAGCTGCCTACCGGGGTAGTGTAAAAACTACCAACGGAACTCGTTTCTGGCACCTTCCCCGGTGGAGTTGTGCATGGGGTGTGTTTGGAACATTTTGTCACCAGCCGAGTCCAAAATTCAGCGATTCCCCATCTCAGCCCAGAAAGCAGGTAGAACAAGTTTTGTGGTGCCTTTCAGCTGCCTACCGGGGTAGTGTAAAAACTACCAACAGAACTCGTTTCTGGCACCTTCCCCGGTGGAGTTGTGCATGGGGTGTGTTTGGAACATTTTGTCACCAGCCGAGTCCAAAATTCAGCTATTCCCCATCTCAGCCCAGAAAGCAGGTAGAACAAGTTTTGTGGTGCCTTTCAGCTGCCTACCAGGGTAGTGTAAAAACTACCAACAGAACTCGTTTCTGGCACCTTCCCCGGTGGAGTTGTGCATGGGGTGTGTTTGGAACATTTTGTCACCAGCCGAGTCCAAAATTCAGCGATTCCCCATCTCAGCCCAGAAAGCAGGTAGAACAAGTTTTGTGGTGCCTTTCAGCTGCCTACCGGGGTAGTGTAAAAACTACCAACAGAACTCGTTTCTGGCACCTTCCCCGGTGGAGTTGTGCATGGGGTGTGTTTGGAACATTTTGTCACCAGCCGAGTCCAAAATTCAGCTATTCCCCATCTCAGCCCAGAAAGCAGGTAGAACAAGTTTTGTGGTGCCTTTCTCTTGCCTACCGGGGTAGTGTAAAAACTACCAACGGAACTCGATTCTGGCACCTTCCCCGGTGGAGTTGTGCATGGGGTGTGTTTGGAACATTTTGTCACCAGCCGAGTCCAAAATTCAGCCGTTCCCCATCTCAGCCCAGAAAGCAGGTAGAACAAGTTTTGTGGTGCCTTTCAGCTGCCTACCGGGGTAGTGTAAAAACTACCAACGGAATTCGTTTCTGGCACCTTCCCCGGTGGAGTTGTGCATGGGGTGTGTTTGGAACATTTTGTCACCAGCCGAGTCCAAAATTCAGCGATTCCCCATCTCAGCCCAGAAAGCAGGTAGAACAAGTTTTGTGGTGCCTTTCAGCTGCCTACCGGGGTAGTGTAAAAACTACCAACAGAACTCGTTTCTGGCACCTTCCCCGGTGGAGCTGTGCATGGGGTGTGTTTGGAACATTTTGTCACCAGCCGAGTCCAAAATTCAGCGATTCCCCATCTCAGCCCAGAAAGCAGGTAGAACAAGTTTTGTGGTGCCTTTCAGCTGCCTACCGGGGTAGTGTAAAAACTACCAACAGAACTCGTTTCTGGCACCTTCCCCGGTGGAGTTGTGCATGGGGTGTGTTTGGAACATTTTGTCACCAGCCGAGTCCAAAATTCAGCGATTCCCCATCTCAGCCCAGAAAGCAGGTAGAACAAGTTTTGTGGTGCCTTTCAGCTGCCTACCGGGGTAGTGTAAAAACTACCAACGGAACTCCTTTCTGGCACCTTCCCCGGTGGAGTTGTGCATGGGGTGTGTTTGGAACTATTTGTCACCAGCCGAGTCCAAAATTCAGCGATTCCCCATCTCAGCCCAGAAAGCAGGTAGAACAAGTTTTGTGGTGCCTTTCAGCTGCCTACCGGGGTAGTGTAAAAACTACCAACAGAACTCGTTTCTGGCACCTTCCCCGGTGGAGTTGTGCATGGGGTGTGTTTGGAACATTTTGTCACCAGCCGAGTCCAAAATTCAGCGATTCTCCATCTCAGCCCAGAAAGCAGGTAGAACAGGTTTTGTGGTGCCTTTCAGCTGCCTACCGGGGTAGTGTAAAAACTACCAACAGAACTCGTTTCTGGCACCTTCCCCGGTGGAGTTGTGCATGGGGTGTGTTTGGAACATTTTGTCACCAGCCGAGTCCAAAATTCAGCTATTCCCCATCTCAGCCCAGAAAGCAGGTACAACAAGTTTTGTGGTGCCTTTCTCTTGCCTACCGGGGTAGTGTAAAAACTACCAACAGAACTCGTTTCTGGCACCTTCCCCGGTGGAGTTGTGCATGGGGTGTGTTTGGAACATTTTGTCACCAGCCGAGTCCAAAATTCAGCGATTCCCCATCTCAGCCCAGAAAGCAGGTAGAACAAGTTTTGTGGTGCCTTTCAGCTGCCTACCGGGGTAGTGTAAAAACTACCAACAGAACTCGTTTCTGGCACCTTCCCCGGTGGAGTTGTGCATGGGGTGTGTTTGGAACATTTTGTCACCAGCCGAGTCCAAAATTCAGCGATTCCCCATCTCAGCCCAGAAAGCAGGTAGAACAAGTTTTGTGGTGCCTTTCAGCTGCCTACCGGGGTAGTGTAAAAACTACCAACAGAACTCGTTTCTGGCACCTTCCCCGGTGGAGTTGTGCATGGGGTGTGTTTGGAACATTTTGTCACCAGCCGAGTCCAAAATTCAGCGATTCCCCATCTCAGCCCAGAAAGCAGGTAGAACAAGTTTTGTGGTGCCTTTCAGCTGCCTACCGGGGTAGTGTAAAAACTACCAACAGAACTCCTTTCTGGCACCTTCCCCGGTGGAGTTGTGCATGGGGTGTGTTTGGAACTATTTGTCACCAGCCGAGTCCAAAATTCATCGATTCCCCATCTCAGCCCCAGAAAGCAGGTAGAACAAGTTTTGTGGTGCCTTTCAGCTGCCTACCGGGGTAGTGTAAAAACTACCAACAGAACTCGTTTCTGGCACCTTCCCCGGTGGAGTTGTGCATGGGGTGTGTTTGGAACATTTTGTCACCAGCCGAGTCCAAAATTCAGCGATTCTCCATCTCAGCCCAGAAAGCAGGTAGAACAGGTTTTGTGGTGCCTTTCAGCTGCCTACCGGGGTAGTGTAAAAACTACCAACAGAACTCGTTTCTGGCACCTTCCCCGGTGGAGTTGTGCATGGGGTGTGTTTGGAACATTTTGTCACCAGCCGAGTCCAAAATTCAGCGATTCCCCATCTCAGCCCAGAAAGCAGGTACAACAAGTTTTGTGGTGCCTTTCTCTTGCCTACCGGGGTAGTGTAAAAACTACCAACAGAACTCGTTTCTGGCACCTTCCCCGGTGGAGTTGTGCATGGGGTGTGTTTGGAACATTTTGTCACCAGCCGAGTCCATAATTCAGGGATTCCCCATCTCAGCCCAGAAAGCAGGTAGAACAAGTTTTGTGGTGCCTTTCAGCTGCCTACCGGGGTAGTGTAAAAACTACCAACAGAACTCGTTTCTGGCACCTTCCCCGGTGGAGTTGTGCATGGGGTGTGTTTGGAACATTTTGTCACCAGCCGAGTCCAAAATTCAGCGATTCCCCATCTCAGCCCAGAAAGCAGGTAGAACAAGTTTTGTGGTGCCTTTCAGCTGCCTACCGGGGTACTGTAAAAACTACCAACAGAACTCCTTTCTGGCACCTTCCCCGGTGGAGTTGTGCATGGGGTGTGTTTGGAACATTTTGTCACCAGCCGAGTCCAAAATTCAGCGATTCCCCATCTCAGCCCAGAAAGCAGGTAGAACAAGTTTTGTGGTGCCTTTCTCTTGCCTACCGGAGTAGTGTAAAAACTACCAACAGAACTCGTTTCTGGCACCTTCTCCGGTGGAGTTGTGCATGGGGTGTGTTTGGAACATTTTGTCACCAGCCGAGTCCAAAATTCAGCGATTCCCCATCTCAGCCCAGAAAGCAGGTAGAAAAACTTTTGTGGTGCCTTTCAGCTGCCTACTGGGGTACTGTAAAAACTACCAACAGAACTCGTTTCTGGCACCTTCCCCGGTGGAGTTGTGCATGGGGTGTGTTTGGAACATTTTGTCACCAGCCGAGTCCAAAATTCAGCGATTCTCCATCTCAGCCCAGAAAGCAGGTAGAACAAGTTTTGTGGTGCCTTTCAGCTGCCTACCGGGGTAGTGTAAAAACTACCAACAGAACTCGTTTCTGGCACCTTCCCCGGAGGAGTTGTGCATGGGGTGTGTTTGGAACATTTTGTCAGCTGCCGAGTCCAAAATTCAGCGATTCCCCATCTCAGCCCAGAAAGCAGGTAGAACAAGTTTTGTGGTGCCTTTCAGCTGCCTACCGGGGTAGTGTAAAAACTACCAACAGAACTCGTTTCTGGCACCTTCCCCGGTGGAGTTGTGCATGGGGTGTGTTTGGAACATTTTGTCAGCAGCCGAGTCCAAAATTCAGCGATTCCCCATCTCAGCCCAGAAAGCAGGTAGAACAAGTTTTGTGGTGCCTTTCTCTTGCCTACCGGGGTAGTGTAAAAACTACCAACAGAACTCGTTTCTGGCACCTTCCCCGGTGGAGTTGTGCATGGGGTGTGTTTGGAACATTTTGTCACCAGCCGAGTCCAAAATTCAGCGATTCCCCATCTCAGCCCAGAAAGCAGGTAGAACAAGTTTTGTGGTGCCTTTCAGCTGCCTACCGGGGTAGTGTAAAAACTACCAACAGAACTCCTTTCTGGCACCTTCCCCGGTGGAGTTGTGCATGGGGTGTGTTTGGAACATTTTGTCACCAGCCGAGTCCAAAATTCAGCGATTCCCCATCTCAGCCCAGAAAGCAGGTAGAACAAGTTTTGTGGTGCCTTTCAGCTGCCTACCGGGGTAGTGTAAAAACTACCAACAGAACTCGTTTCTGGCACCTTCCCCGGTGGAGGTGTGCATGGGGTGTGTTTGGAACATTTTGTCACCAGCCGAGTCCAAAATTCAGCTATTCCCCATCTCAGCCCAGAAAGCAGGTAGAACAAGTTTTGTGGTGCCTTTCAGCTGCCTACCGGGGTAGTGTAAAAACTACCAACAGAACTCGTTTCTGGCACCTTCCCCGGTGGAGTTGTGCATGGGGTGTGTTTGGAACATTTTGTCACCAGCCGAGTCCAAAATTCAGCGATTCCCCATCTCAGCCCAGAAAGCAGGTAGAACAAGTTTTGTGGTGCCTTTCTCTTGCCTACCGGGGTAGTGTAAAAACTACCAACAGAACTCGTTTCTGGCACCTTCCCCGGTGGAGTTGTGCATGGGGTGTGTTTGGAACATTTTGTCACCAGCCGAGTCCAAAATTCAGCGATTCCCCATCTCAGCCCAGAAAGCAGGTAGAACAAGTTTTGTGGTGCCTTTCAGCTGCCTACCGGGGTAGTGTAAAAACTACCAACAGAACTCGTTTCTGGCACCTTCCCCGGTGGAGTTGTGCATGGGGTGTGTTTGGAACATTTTGTCACCAGCCGAGTCCAAAATTCAGCTATTCCCCATCTCAGCCCAGAAAGCAGGTACAACAAGTTTTGTGGTGCCTTTCTCTTGCCTACCGGGGTAGTGTAAAAACTACCAACAGAACTCGTTTCTGGCACCTTCCCCGGTGGAGTTGTGCATGGGGTGTATTTGGAACATTTTGTCACCAGCCGAGTCCAAAATTCAGCGATTCCCCATCTCAGCCCAGAAAGCAGGTAGAACAAGTTTTGTGGTGCCTTTCAGCTGCCTACCGGGGTAGTGTAAAAACTACCAACAGAACTCGTTTCTGGCACCTTCCCCGGTGGAGTTGTGCATGGGGTGTGTTTGGAACATTTTGTCACCAGCCGAGTCCAAAATTCAGCGATTCCCCATCTCAGCCCAGAAAGCAGGTAGAACAAGTTTTGTGGTGCCTTTCAGCTGCCTACCGGGGTAGTGTAAAAACTACCAACAGAACTCGTTTCTGGCACCTTCCCCGGTGGAGTTGTGCATGGGGTGTGTTTGGAACATTTTGTCACCAGCCGAGTCCAAAATTCAGCGATTCCCCATCTCAGCCCAGAAAGCAGGTAGAACAAGTTTTGTGGTGCCTTTCAGCTGCCTACCGGGGTAGTGTAAAAACTACCAACAGAACTCGTTTCTGGCACCTTTGCCAGTGGAGGTGTGCATGGGGTGTGTTTGGAACATTTTGTCACCAGCCGAGTCCAAAATTCAGCGATTCCCCATCTCAGCCCAGAAAGCAGGTACAACAAGTTTTGTGGTGCCTTTCAGCTGCCTACCGGGGTAGTGTAAAAACTACCAACAGAACTCGTTTCTGGCACCTTCCCCGGTGGAGTTGTGCATGGGGTGTGTTTGGAACATTTTGTCACCAGCCGAGTCCAAAATTCAGCGATTCCCCATCTCAGCCCAGAAAGCAGGTAGAACAAGTTTTGTGGTGCCTTTCAGCTGCCTACCGGGGTAGTGTAAAAACTACCAACAGAACTCGTTTCTGGCACCTTCCCCGGTGGAGTTGTGCATGGGGTGTGTTTGGAACATTTTGTCAGCAGCCGAGTCCAAAATTCAGCGATTCCCCATCTCAGCCCAGAAAGCAGGTAGAACAAGTTTTGTGGTGCCTTTCTCTTGCCTACCGGGGTAGTGTAAAAACTACCAACAGAACTCGTTTCTGGCACCTTCCCCGGTGGAGTTGTGCATGGGGTGTGTTTGGAACATTTTGTCACCAGCCGAGTCCAAAATTCAGGGATTCCCCATCTCAGCCCAGAAAGCAAGTACAACAAGTTTTGTGGTGCCTTTCAGCTGCCTACCGGGGTAGTGTAAAAACTACCAACAGAACTCGTTTCTGGCACCTTCCCCGGTGGAGTTGTGCATGGGGTGTGTTTGGAACATTTTGTCACCAGCCGAGTCCAAAATTCAGCGATTCCCCATCTCAGCCCAGAAAGCAGGTAGAACAAGTTTTGTGGTGCCTTTCTCTTGCCTACCGGGGTAGTGTAAAAACTACCAACAGAACTCGTTTCTGGCACCTTCCCCGGTGGAGTTGTGCATGGGGTGTGTTTGGAACATTTTGTCACCAGCCGAGTCCAAAATTCAGCGATTCCCCATCTCAGCCCAGAAAGCAGGTAGAACAAGTTTTGTGGTGCCTTTCAGCTGCCTACCGGGGTAGTGTAAAAACTACCAACAGAACTCGTTTCTGGCACCTTCCCCGGTGGAGTTGTGCATGGGGTGTGTTTGGAACATTTTGTCACCAGCCGAGTCCAAAATTCAGCTATTCCCCATCTCAGCCCAGAAAGCAGGTACAACAAGTTTTGTGGTGCCTTTCTCTTGCCTACCGGGGTAGTGTAAAAACTACCAACAGAACTCGTTTCTGGCACCTTCCCCGGTGGAGTTGTGCATGGGGTGTATTTGGAACATTTTGTCACCAGCCGAGTCCAAAATTCAGCGATTCCCCATCTCAGCCCAGAAAGCAGGTAGAACAAGTTTTGTGGTGCCTTTCAGCTGCCTACCGGGGTAGTGTAAAAACTACCAACAGAACTCGTTTCTGGCACCTTCCCCGGTGGAGTTGTGCATGGGGTGTGTTTGGAACATTTTGTCACCAGCCGAGTCCAAAATTCAGCGATTCCCCATCTCAGCCCAGAAAGCAGGTAGAACAAGTTTTGTGGTGCCTTTCAGCTGCCTACCGGGGTAGTGTAAAAACTACCAACAGAACTCGTTTCTGGCACCTTCCCCGGTGGAGTTGTGCATGGGGTGTGTTTGGAACATTTTGTCACCAGCCGAGTCCAAAATTCAGCGATTCCCCATCTCAGCCCAGAAAGCAGGTAGAACAAGTTTTGTGGTGCCTTTCAGCTGCCTACCGGGGTAGTGTAAAAACTACCAACAGAACTCGTTTCTGGCACCTTTGCCAGTGGAGGTGTGCATGGGGTGTGTTTGGAACATTTTGTCACCAGCCGAGTCCAAAATTCAGCGATTCCCCATCTCAGCCCAGAAAGCAGGTACAACAAGTTTTGTGGTGCCTTTCAGCTGCCTACCGGGGTAGTGTAAAAACTACCAACAGAACTCGTTTCTGGCACCTTCCCCGGTGGAGTTGTGCATGGGGTGTGTTTGGAACATTTTGTCACCAGCCGAGTCCAAAATTCAGCGATTCCCCATCTCAGCCCAGAAAGCAGGTAGAACAAGTTTTGTGGTGCCTTTCAGCTGCCTACCGGGGTAGTGTAAAAACTACCAACAGAACTCGTTTCTGGCACCTTCCCCGGTGGAGTTGTGCATGGGGTGTGTTTGGAACATTTTGTCAGCAGCCGAGTCCAAAATTCAGCGATTCCCCATCTCAGCCCAGAAAGCAGGTAGAACAAGTTTTGTGGTGCCTTTCTCTTGCCTACCGGGGTAGTGTAAAAACTACCAACAGAACTCGTTTCTGGCACCTTCCCCGGTGGAGTTGTGCATGGGGTGTGTTTGGAACATTTTGTCACCAGCCGAGTCCAAAATTCAGCGATTCCCCATCTCAGCCCAGAAAGCAGGTAGAACAAGTTTTGTGGTGCCTTTCAGCTGCCTACCGGGGTAGTGTAAAAACTACCAACAGAACTCCTTTCTGGCACCTTCCCCGGTGGAGTTGTGCATGGGGTGTGTTTGGAACATTTTGTCACCAGCCGAGTCCAAAATTCAGCGATTCCCCATCTCAGCCCAGAAAGCAGGTAGAACAAGTTTTGTGGTGCCTTTCAGCTGCCTACCGGGGTAGTGTAAAAACTACCAACAGAACTCGTTTCTGGCACCTTCCCCGGTGGAGTTGTGCATGGGGTGTGTTTGGAACATTTTGTCAGCAGCCGAGTCCAAAATTCAGCTATTCCCCATCTCAGCCCAGAAAGCAGGTAGAACAAGTTTTGTGGTGCCTTTCAGCTGCCTACCGGGGTAGTGTAAAAACTACCAACAGAACTCGTTTCTGGCACCTTCCCCGGTGGAGTTGTGCATGGGGTGTGTTTGGAACATTTTGTCACCAGCCGAGTCCAAAATTCAGCGATTCCCCATCTCAGCCCAGAAAGCAGGTAGAACAAGTTTTGTGGTGCCTTTCAGCTGCCTACCGGGGTAGTGTAAAAACTACCAACAGAACTCGTTTCTGGCACCTTCCCCGGTGGAGTTGTGCATGGGGTGTGTTTGGAACATTTTGTCACCAGCCGAGTCCAAAATTCAGGGATTCCCCATCTCAGCCCAGAAAGCAAGTACAACAAGTTTTGTGGTGCCTTTCAGCTGCCTACCGGGGTAGTGTAAAAACTACCAACAGAACTCGTTTCTGGCACCTTCCCCGGTGGAGTTGTGCATGGGGTGTGTTTGGAACATTTTGTCACCAGCCGAGTCCAAAATTCAGCGATTCCCCATCTCAGCCCAGAAAGCAGGTAGAACAAGTTTTGTGGTGTCTTTCAGCTGCCTACCGGGGTAGTGTAAAAACTACCAACAGAACTCGTTTCTGGCACCTTCCCCGGTGGAGTTGTGCATGGGGTGTGTTTGGAACATTTTGTCACCAGCCGAGTCCAAAATTCAGCGATTCCCCATCTCAGCCCAGAAAGCAGGTAGAACAAGTTTTGTGGTGCCTTTCAGCTGCCTACCGGGGTAGTGTAAAAACTACCAACAGAACTCGTTTCTGGCACCTTCCCCGGTGGAGTTGTGCATGGGGTGTGTTTGGAACATTTTGTCACCAGCCGAGTCCAAAATTCAGCCGTTCCCCATCTCAGCCCAGAAAGCAGGTAGAACAAGTTTTGTGGTGCCTTTCTCTTGCCTACCGGGGTAGTGTAAAAACTACCAACAGAACTCGTTTCTGGCACCTTCCCCGGTGGAGTTGTGCATGGGGTGTATTTGGAACATTTTGTCACCAGCCGAGTCCAAAATTCAGCGATTCCCCATCTCAGCCCAGAAAGCAGGTAGAACAAGTTTTGTGGTGCCTTTCAGCTGCCTACCGGGGTAGTGTAAAAACTACCAACAGAACTCGTTTCTGGCACCTTCCCCGGTGGAGTTGTGCATGGGGTGTGTTTGGAACATTTTGTCAGCAGCCGAGTCCAAAATTCAGCGATTCCCCATCTCAGCCCAGAAAGCAGGTAGAACAAGTTTTGTGGTGCCTTTCAGCTGCCTACCGGGGTAGTGTAAAAACTACCAACAGAACTCGTTTCTGGCACCTTCCCCGGTGGAGTTGTGCATGGGGTGTGTTTGGAACATTTTGTCACCAGCCGAGTCCAAAATTCAGCGATTCCCCATCTCAGCCCAGAAAGCAGGTAGAACAAGTTTTGTGGTGCCTTTCAGCTGCCTACCGGGGTAGTGTAAAAACTACCAACAGAACTCGTTTCTGGCACCTTTGCCAGTGGAGGTGTGCATGGGGTGTGTTTGGAACATTTTGTCACCAGCCGAGTCCAAAATTCAGCCGTTCCCCATCTCAGCCCAGAAAGCAGGTACAACAAGTTTTGTGGTGCCTTTCAGCTGCCTACCGGGGTAGTGTAAAAACTACCAACAGAACTCGTTTCTGGCACCTTCCCCGGTGGAGTTGTGCATGGGGTGTGTTTGGAACATTTTGTCACCAGCCGAGTCCAAAATTCAGCGATTCCCCATCTCAGCCCAGAAAGCAGGTAGAACAAGTTTTGTGGTGCCTTTCTCTTGCCTACCGGGGTAGTGTAAAAACTACCAACAGAACTCGTTTCTGGCACCTTCCCCGGTGGAGTTGTGCATGGGGTGTGTTTGGAACATTTTGTCACCAGCCGAGTCCAAAATTCAGCGATTCCCCATCTCAGCCCCGAAAGCAGGTAGAACAAGTTTTGTGGTGCCTTTCTCTTGCCTACCGGGGTAGTGTAAAAACTACCAACAGAACTCGTTTCTGGCACCTTCCCCGGTGGAGTTGTGCATGGGGTGTGTTTGGAACATTTTGTCACCAGCCGAGTCCAAAATTCAGCGATTCTCCATCTCAGCCCAGAAAGCAGGTAGAACAAGTTTTGTGGTGCCTTTCTCTTGCCTACCGGGGTAGTGTAAAAACTACCAACAGAACTCGTTTCTGGCACCTTCCCCGGTGGAGTTGTGCATGGGGTGTGTTTGGAACATTTTGTCACCAGCCGAGTCCAAAATTCAGCGATTCCCCATCTCAGCCCAGAAAGCAGGTAGAACAAGTTTTGTGGTGCCTTTCAGCTGCCTACCGGGGTAGTGTAAAAACTACCAACAGAACTCGTTTCTGGCACCTTCCCCGGTGGAGTTGTGCATGGGGTGTGTTTGGAACATTTTGTCACCAGCCGAGTCCAAAATTCAGCGATTCCCCATCTCAGCCCAGAAAGCAGGTAGAACAAGTTTTGTGGTGCCTTTCAGCTGCCTACCGGGGTAGTGTAAAAACTACCAACAGAACTCGTTTCTGGCACCTTCCCCGGTGGAGTTGTGCATGGGGTGTGTTTGGAACATTTTGTCACCAGCCGAGTCCAAAATTCAGCGATTCCCCATCTCAGCCCAGAAAGCAGGTAGAACAAGTTTTGTGGTGCCTTTCTCTTGCCTACCGGGGTAGTGTAAAAACTACCAACAGAACTCGTTTCTGGCACCTTCCCCGGTGGAGTTGTGCATGGGGTGTGTTTGGAACATTTTGTCAGCAGCCGAGTCCAAAATTCAGCGATTCCCCATCTCAGCCCAGAAAGCAGGTACAACAAGTTTTGTGGTGCCTTTCAGCTGCCTACCGGGGTAGTGTAAAAACTACCAACAGAACTCGTTTCTGGCACCTTCCCCGGTGGAGTTGTGCATGGGGTGTGTTTGGAACATTTTGTCACCAGCCGAGTCCAAAATTCAGCGATTCCCCATCTCAGCCCAGAAAGCAGGTAGAACAAGTTTTGTGGTGCCTTTCAGCTGCCTACCGGGGTAGTGTAAAAACTACCAACGGAACTCGTTTCTGGCACCTTCCCCGGTGGAGTTGTGCATGGGGTGTGTTTGGAACATTTTGTCACCAGCCGAGTCCAAAATTCAGCGATTCCCCATCTCAGCCCAGAAAGCAGGTAGAACAAGTTTTGTGGTGCCTTTCAGCTGCCTACCGGGGTAGTGTAAAAACTACCAACAGAACTCGTTTCTGGCACCTTCCCCGGTGGAGTTGTGCATGGGGTGTGTTTGGAACATTTTGTCACCAGCCGAGTCCAAAATTCAGCGATTCCCCATCTCAGCCCAGAAAGCAGGTAGAACAAGTTTTGTGGTGCCTTTCAGCTGCCTACCAGGGTAGTGTAAAAACTACCAACAGAACTCGTTTCTGGCACCTTCCCCGGTGGAGTTGTGCATGGGGTGTGTTTGGAACATTTTGTCACCAGCCGAGTCCAAAATTCAGCGATTCTCCATCTCAGCCCAGAAAGCAGGTAGAACAAGTTTTGTGGTGCCTTTCAGCTGCCTACCGGGGTAGTGTAAAAACTACCAACAGAACTCGTTTCTGGCACCTTCCCCGGTGGAGTTGTGCATGGGGTGTGTTTGGAACATTTTGTCACCAGCCGAGTCCAAAATTCAGCTATTCCCCATCTCAGCCCAGAAAGCAGGTACAACAAGTTTTGTGGTGCCTTTCTCTTGCCTACCGGGGTAGTGTAAAAACTACCAACGGAACTCGATTCTGGCACCTTCCCCGGTGGAGTTGTGCATGGGGTGTGTTTGGAACATTTTGTCACCAGCCGAGTCCAAAATTCAGCCGTTCCCCATCTCAGCCCAGAAAGCAGGTAGAACAACTTTTGTGGTGCCTTTCAGCTGCCTACCGGGGTAGTGTAAAAACTACCAACAGAACTCGTTTCTGGCACCTTCCCCGGTGGAGTTGTGCATGGGGTGTGTTTGGAACATTTTGTCACCAGCCGAGTCCAAAATTCAGCTATTCCCCATCTCAGCCCAGAAAGCAGGTAGAACAAGTTTTGTGGTGCCTTTCTCTTGCCTACCGGGGTAGTGTAAAAACTACCAACGGAACTCGATTCTGGCACCTTCCCCGGTGGAGTTGTGCATGGGGTGTGTTTGGAACATTTTGTCAGCAGCCGAGTCCAAAATTCAGCGATTCCCCATCTCAGCCCAGAAAGCAGGTAGAACAAGTTTTGTGGTGCCTTTCAGCTGCCTACCGGGGTAGTGTAAAAACTACCAACGGAACTCGTTTCTGGCACCTTCCCCGGTGGAGTTGTGCATGGGGTGTGTTTGGAACTATTTGTCACCAGCCGAGTCCAAAATTCAGCGATTCCCCATCTCAGCCCAGAAAGCAGGTAGAACAAGTTTTGTGGTGCCTTTCAGCTGCCTACCGGGGTAGTGTAAAAACTACCAACAGAACTCGTTTCTGGCACCTTTGCCAGTGGAGGTGTGCATGGGGTGTGTTTGGAACATTTTGTCAGCAGCCGAGTCCAAAATTCAGCGATTCCCCATCTCAGCCCAGAAAGCAGGTAGAACAAGTTTTGTGGTGCCTTTCAGCTGCCTACCAGGGTAGTGTAAAAACTACCAACAGAACTCGTTTCTGGCACCTTCCCCGGTGGAGCTGTGCATGGGGTGTGTTTGGAACATTTTGTCACCAGCCGAGTCCAAAATTCAGCGATTCCCCATCTCAGCCCAGAAAGCAGGTAGAACAAGTTTTGTGGTGCCTTTCAGCTGCCTACCGGGGTAGTGTAAAAACTACCAAGAGAACTCGTTTCTGGCACCTTCCCCGGTGGAGTTGTGCATGGGGTGTGTTTGGAACATTTTGTCACCAGCCGAGTCCAAAATTCAGCGATTCCCCATCTCAGCCCAGAAAGCAGGTAGAACAAGTTTTGTGGTGCCTTTCAGCTGCCTACCGGGGTAGTGTAAAAACTACCAACGGAACTCCTTTCTGGCACCTTCCCCGGTGGAGTTGTGCATGGGGTGTGTTTGGAACTATTTGTCACCAGCCGAGTCCAAAATTCAGCGATTCCCCATCTCAGCCCAGAAAGCAGGTAGAACAAGTTTTGTGGTGCCTTTCAGCTGCCTACCGGGGTAGTGTAAAAACTACCAACAGAACTCGTTTCTGGCACCTTCCCCGGTGGAGTTGTGCATGGGGTGTGTTTGGAACATTTTGTCACCAGCCGAGTCCAAAATTCAGCGATTCTCCATCTCAGCCCAGAAAGCAGGTAGAACAAGTTTTGTGGTGCCTTTCAGCTGCCTACCGGGGTAGTGTAAAAACTACCAACAGAACTCGTTTCTGGCACCTTCCCCGGTGGAGTTGTGCATGGGGTGTGTTTGGAACATTTTGTCACCAGCCGAGTCCAAAATTCAGCTATTCCCCATCTCAGCCCAGAAAGCAGGTAGAACAAGTTTTGTGGTGCCTTTCTCTTGCCTACCGGGGTAGTGTAAAAACTACCAACAGAACTCGTTTCTGGCACCTTCCCCGGTGGAGTTGTGCATGGGGTGTGTTTGGAACATTTTGTCACCAGCCGAGTCCAAAATTCAGCGATTCCCCATCTCAGCCCAGAAAGCAGGTAGAACAAGTTTTGTGGTGCCTTTCAGCTGCCTACCGGGGTAGTGTAAAAACTACCAACAGAACTCGTTTCTGGCACCTTCCCCGGTGGAGTTGTGCATGGGGTGTGTTTGGAACATTTTGTCAGGAGCCGAGTCCAAAATTCAGCGATTCCCCATCTCAGCCCAGAAAGCAGGTAGAACAAGTTTTGTGGTGCCTTTCAGCTGCCTACCGGGGTAGTGTAAAAACTACCAACAGAACTCGTTTCTGGCACCTTCCCCGGTGGAGTTGTGCATGGGGTGTGTTTGGAACATTTTGTCAGCAGCCGAGTCCAAAATTCAGCCGTTCCCCATCTCAGCCCAGAAAGCAGGTAGAACAAGTTTTGTGGTGCCTTTCTCTTGCCTATCGGGGTAGTGTAAAAACTACCAACGGAACTCGTTTCTGGCACCTTCCCCGGTGGAGTTGTGCATGGGGTGTGTTTGGAACATTTTGTCACCAGCCGAGTCCAAAATTCAGCCGTTCCCCATCTCAGCCCAGAAAGCAGGTAGAACAAGTTTTGTGGTGCCTTTCAGCTGCCTACCGGGGTAGTGTAAAAACTACCAACAGAACTCGTTTCTGGCACCTTCCCCGGTGGAGTTGTGCATGGGGTGTGTTTGGAACATTTTGTCACCAGCCGAGTCCAAAATTCAGCGATTCTCCATCTCAGCCCAGAAAGCAGGTAGAACAAGTTTTGTGGTGCCTTTCAGCTGCCTACCGGGGTAGTGTAAAAACTACCAACAGAACTCGTTTCTGGCACCTTCCCCGGTGGAGTTGTGCATGGGGTGTGTTTGGAACATTTTGTCACCAGCCGAGTCCAAAATTCAGCTATTCCCCATCTCAGCCCAGAAAGCAGGTAGAACAAGTTTTCTGGTGCCTTTCTCTTGCCTACCGGGGTAGTGTAAAAACTACCAACAGAACTCGTTTCTGGCACCTTCCCCGGTGGAGTTGTGCATGGGGTGTGTTTGGAACATTTTGTCACCAGCCGAGTCCAAAATTCAGCGATTCCCCATCTCAGCCCAGAAAGCAGGTAGAACAAGTTTTGTGGTGCCTTTCAGCTGCCTACCGGGGTAGTGTAAAAACTACCAACAGAACTCGTTTCTGGCACCTTCCCCGGTGGAGTTGTGCATGGGGTGTGTTTGGAACATTTTGTCACCAGCCGAGTCCAAAATTCAGCGATTCCCCATCTCAGCCCAGAAAGCAGGTAGAACAAGTTTTGTGGTGCCTTTCAGCTGCCTACCGGGGTAGTGTAAAAACTACCAACAGAACTCGTTTCTGGCACCTTCCCCGGTGGAGTTGTGCATGGGGTGTGTTTGGAACATTTTGTCAGCAGCCGAGTCCAAAATTCAGCCGTTCCCCATCTCAGCCCAGAAAGCAGGTAGAACAAGTTTTGTGGTGCCTTTCTCTTGCCTACCGGGGTAGTGTAAAAACTACCAATGGAACTCGTTTCTGGCACCTTCCCCGGTGGAGTTGTGCATGGGGTGTGTTTGGAACATTTTGTCACCAGCCGAGTCCAAAATTCAGCCGTTCCCCATCTCAGCCCAGAAAGCAGGTAGAACAAGTTTTGTGGTGCCTTTCAGCTGCCTACCGGGGTAGTGTAAAAACTACCAACAGAACTCGTTTCTGGCACCTTCCCCGGTGGAGTTGTGCATGGGGTGTGTTTGGAACATTTTGTCACCAGCCGAGTCCAAAATTCAGCTATTCCCCATCTCAGCCCAGAAAGCAGGTAGAACAAGTTTTCTGGTGCCTTTCTCTTGCCTACCGGGGTAGTGTAAAAAATACCAACGGAACTCGATTCTGGCACCTTCCCCGGTGGAGTTGTGCATGGGGTGTGTTTGGAACATTTTGTCACCAGCCGAGTCCAAAATTCAGCGATTCCCCATCTCAGCCCAGAAAGCAGGTAGAACAAGTTTTGTGGTGCCTTTCAGCTGCCTACCGGGGTAGTGTAAAAACTACCAACAGAACTCGTTTCTGGCACCTTCCCCGGTGGAGTTGTGCATGGGGTGTGTTTGGAACATTTTGTCAGCAGCCGAGTCCAAAATTCAGCGATTCTCCATCTCAGCCCAGAAAGCAGGTAGAACAAGTTTTGTGGTGCCTTTCAGCTGCCTACCGGGGTAGTGTAAAAACTACCAACAGAACTCGTTTCTGGCACCTTCCCCGGTGGAGTTGTGCATGGGGTGTGTTTGGAACATTTTGTCACCAGCCGAGTCCAAAATTCAGCCGTTCCCCATCTCAGCCCAGAAAGCAGGTAGAACAAGTTTTGTGGTGCCTTTCTCTTGCCTACCGGGGTAGTGTAAAAACTACCAACGGAACTCGTTTCTGGCACCTTCCCCGGTGGAGTTGTGCATGGGGTGTGTTTGGAACATTTTGTCACCAGCCGAGTCCAAAATTCAGCGATTCCCCATCTCAGCCCAGAAAGCAGGTAGAACAAGTTTTGTGGTGCCTTTCAGCTGCCTACCGGGGTAGTGTAAAAACTACCAACGGAACTCGTTTCTGGCACCTTCCCCGGTGGAGTTGTGCATGGGGTGTGTTTGGAACATTTTGTCAGCAGCCGAGTCCAAAATTCAGCGATTCCCCATCTCAGCCCAGAAAGCAGGTAGAACAAGTTTTGTGGTGCCTTTCAGCTGCCTACCGGGGTAGTGTAAAAACTACCAAGAGAACTCGTTTCTGGCACCTTCCCCGGTGGAGTTGTGCATGGGGTGTGTTTGGAACATTTTGTCACCAGCCGAGTCCAAAATTCAGCGATTCCCCATCTCAGCCCAGAAAGCAGGTAGAACAAGTTTTGTGGTGCCTTTCAGCTGCCTACCGGGGTAGTGTAAAAACTACCAACGGAACTCCTTTCTGGCACCTTCCCCGGTGGAGTTGTGCATGGGGTGTGTTTGGAACTATTTGTCACCAGCCGAGTCCAAAATTCAGCGATTCCCCATCTCAGCCCAGAAAGCAGGTAGAACAAGTTTTGTGGTGCCTTTCAGCTGCCTACCGGGGTAGTGTAAAAACTACCAACAGAACTCGTTTCTGGCACCTTCCCCGGTGGAGTTGTGCATGGGGTGTGTTTGGAACATTTTGTCACCAGCCGAGTCCAAAATTCAGCGATTCTCCATCTCAGCCCAGAAAGCAGGTAGAACAAGTTTTGTGGTGCCTTTCAGCTGCCTACCGGGGTAGTGTAAAAACTACCAACAGAACTCGTTTCTGGCACCTTCCCCGGTGGAGTTGTGCATGGGGTGTGTTTGGAACATTTTGTCACCAGCCGAGTCCAAAATTCAGCTATTCCCCATCTCAGCCCAGAAAGCAGGTAGAACAAGTTTTGTGGTGCCTTTCTCTTGCCTACCGGGGTAGTGTAAAAACTACCAACAGAACTCGTTTCTGGCACCTTCCCCGGTGGAGTTGTGCATGGGGTGTGTTTGGAACATTTTGTCACCAGCCGAGTCCAAAATTCAGCGATTCCCCATCTCAGCCCAGAAAGCAGGTAGAACAAGTTTTGTGGTGCCTTTCAGCTGCCTACCGGGGTAGTGTAAAAACTACCAACAGAACTCGTTTCTGGCACCTTCCCCGGTGGAGTTGTGCATGGGGTGTGTTTGGAACATTTTGTCACCAGCCGAGTCCAAAATTCAGCGATTCCCCATCTCAGCCCAGAAAGCAGGTAGAACAAGTTTTGTGGTGCCTTTCAGCTGCCTACCGGGGTAGTGTAAAAACTACCAACAGAACTCGTTTCTGGCACCTTCCCCGGTGGAGTTGTGCATGGGGTGTGTTTGGAACATTTTGTCAGCAGCCGAGTCCAAAATTCAGCCGTTCCCCATCTCAGCCCAGAAAGCAGGTAGAACAAGTTTTGTGGTGCCTTTCTCTTGCCTACCGGGGTAGTGTAAAAACTACCAATGGAACTCGTTTCTGGCACCTTCCCCGGTGGAGTTGTGCATGGGGTGTGTTTGGAACATTTTGTCACCAGCCGAGTCCAAAATTCAGCCGTTCCCCATCTCAGCCCAGAAAGCAGGTAGAACAAGTTTTGTGGTGCCTTTCAGCTGCCTACCGGGGTAGTGTAAAAACTACCAACAGAACTCGTTTCTGGCACCTTCCCCGGTGGAGTTGTGCATGGGGTGTGTTTGGAACATTTTGTCACCAGCCGAGTCCAAAATTCAGCTATTCCCCATCTCAGCCCAGAAAGCAGGTAGAACAAGTTTTCTGGTGCCTTTCTCTTGCCTACCGGGGTAGTGTAAAAAATACCAACGGAACTCGATTCTGGCACCTTCCCCGGTGGAGTTGTGCATGGGGTGTGTTTGGAACATTTTGTCACCAGCCGAGTCCAAAATTCAGCGATTCCCCATCTCAGCCCAGAAAGCAGGTAGAACAAGTTTTGTGGTGCCTTTCAGCTGCCTACCGGGGTAGTGTAAAAACTACCAACAGAACTCGTTTCTGGCACCTTCCCCGGTGGAGTTGTGCATGGGGTGTGTTTGGAACATTTTGTCAGCAGCCGAGTCCAAAATTCAGCGATTCTCCATCTCAGCCCAGAAAGCAGGTAGAACAAGTTTTGTGGTGCCTTTCAGCTGCCTACCGGGGTAGTGTAAAAACTACCAACAGAACTCGTTTCTGGCACCTTCCCCGGTGGAGTTGTGCATGGGGTGTGTTTGGAACATTTTGTCACCAGCCGAGTCCAAAATTCAGCCGTTCCCCATCTCAGCCCAGAAAGCAGGTAGAACAAGTTTTGTGGTGCCTTTCTCTTGCCTACCGGGGTAGTGTAAAAACTACCAACGGAACTCGTTTCTGGCACCTTCCCCGGTGGAGTTGTGCATGGGGTGTGTTTGGAACATTTTGTCACCAGCCGAGTCCAAAATTCAGCGATTCCCCATCTCAGCCCAGAAAGCAGGTAGAACAAGTTTTGTGGTGCCTTTCAGCTGCCTACCGGGGTAGTGTAAAAACTACCAACGGAACTCGTTTCTGGCACCTTCCCCGGTGGAGTTGTGCATGGGGTGTGTTTGGAACATTTTGTCAGCAGCCGAGTCCAAAATTCAGCGATTCCCCATCTCAGCCCAGAAAGCAGGTAGAACAAGTTTTGTGGTGCCTTTCAGCTGCCTACCGGGGTAGTGTAAAAACTACCAAGAGAACTCGTTTCTGGCACCTTCCCCGGTGGAGTTGTGCATGGGGTGTGTTTGGAACATTTTGTCACCAGCCGAGTCCAAAATTCAGCGATTCCCCATCTCAGCCCAGAAAGCAGGTAGAACAAGTTTTGTGGTGCCTTTCAGCTGCCTACCGGGGTAGTGTAAAAACTACCAACGGAACTCCTTTCTGGCACCTTCCCCGGTGGAGTTGTGCATGGGGTGTGTTTGGAACTATTTGTCACCAGCCGAGTCCAAAATTCAGCGATTCCCCATCTCAGCCCAGAAAGCAGGTAGAACAAGTTTTGTGGTGCCTTTCAGCTGCCTACCGGGGTAGTGTAAAAACTACCAACAGAACTCGTTTCTGGCACCTTCCCCGGTGGAGTTGTGCATGGGGTGTGTTTGGAACATTTTGTCACCAGCCGAGTCCAAAATTCAGCGATTCTCCATCTCAGCCCAGAAAGCAGGTAGAACAAGTTTTGTGGTGCCTTTCAGCTGCCTACCGGGGTAGTGTAAAAACTACCAACAGAACTCGTTTCTGGCACCTTCCCCGGTGGAGTTGTGCATGGGGTGTGTTTGGAACATTTTGTCACCAGCCGAGTCCAAAATTCAGCTATTCCCCATCTCAGCCCAGAAAGCAGGTAGAACAAGTTTTGTGGTGCCTTTCTCTTGCCTACCGGGGTAGTGTAAAAACTACCAACAGAACTCGTTTCTGGCACCTTCCCCGGTGGAGTTGTGCATGGGGTGTGTTTGGAACATTTTGTCACCAGCCGAGTCCAAAATTCAGCGATTCCCCATCTCAGCCCAGAAAGCAGGTAGAACAAGTTTTGTGGTGCCTTTCAGCTGCCTACCGGGGTAGTGTAAAAACTACCAACAGAACTCGTTTCTGGCACCTTCCCCGGTGGAGTTGTGCATGGGGTGTGTTTGGAACATTTTGTCACCAGCCGAGTCCAAAATTCAGCGATTCCCCATCTCAGCCCAGAAAGCAGGTAGAACAAGTTTTGTGGTGCCTTTCAGCTGCCTACCGGGGTAGTGTAAAAACTACCAACAGAACTCGTTTCTGGCACCTTCCCCGGTGGAGTTGTGCATGGGGTGTGTTTGGAACATTTTGTCAGCAGCCGAGTCCAAAATTCAGCCGTTCCCCATCTCAGCCCAGAAAGCAGGTAGAACAAGTTTTGTGGTGCCTTTCTCTTGCCTATCGGGGTAGTGTAAAAACTACCAACGGAACTCGTTTCTGGCACCTTCCCCGGTGGAGTTGTGCATGGGGTGTGTTTGGAACATTTTGTCACCAGCCGAGTCCAAAATTCAGCCGTTCCCCATCTCAGCCCAGAAAGCAGGTAGAACAAGTTTTGTGGTGCCTTTCAGCTGCCTACCGGGGTAGTGTAAAAACTACCAACAGAACTCGTTTCTGGCACCTTCCCCGGTGGAGTTGTGCATGGGGTGTGTTTGGAACATTTTGTCACCAGCCGAGTCCAAAATTCAGCGATTCTCCATCTCAGCCCAGAAAGCAGGTAGAACAAGTTTTGTGGTGCCTTTCAGCTGCCTACCGGGGTAGTGTAAAAACTACCAACAGAACTCGTTTCTGGCACCTTCCCCGGTGGAGTTGTGCATGGGGTGTGTTTGGAACATTTTGTCACCAGCCGAGTCCAAAATTCAGCTATTCCCCATCTCAGCCCAGAAAGCAGGTAGAACAAGTTTTCTGGTGCCTTTCTCTTGCCTACCGGGGTAGTGTAAAAACTACCAACAGAACTCGTTTCTGGCACCTTCCCCGGTGGAGTTGTGCATGGGGTGTGTTTGGAACATTTTGTCACCAGCCGAGTCCAAAATTCAGCGATTCCCCATCTCAGCCCAGAAAGCAGGTAGAACAAGTTTTGTGGTGCCTTTCAGCTGCCTACCGGGGTAGTGTAAAAACTACCAACAGAACTCGTTTCTGGCACCTTCCCCGGTGGAGTTGTGCATGGGGTGTGTTTGGAACATTTTGTCACCAGCCGAGTCCAAAATTCAGCGATTCCCCATCTCAGCCCAGAAAGCAGGTAGAACAAGTTTTGTGGTGCCTTTCAGCTGCCTACCGGGGTAGTGTAAAAACTACCAACAGAACTCGTTTCTGGCACCTTCCCCGGTGGAGTTGTGCATGGGGTGTGTTTGGAACATTTTGTCAGCAGCCGAGTCCAAAATTCAGCCGTTCCCCATCTCAGCCCAGAAAGCAGGTAGAACAAGTTTTGTGGTGCCTTTCTCTTGCCTACCGGGGTAGTGTAAAAACTACCAATGGAACTCGTTTCTGGCACCTTCCCCGGTGGAGTTGTGCATGGGGTGTGTTTGGAACATTTTGTCACCAGCCGAGTCCAAAATTCAGCCGTTCCCCATCTCAGCCCAGAAAGCAGGTAGAACAAGTTTTGTGGTGCCTTTCAGCTGCCTACCGGGGTAGTGTAAAAACTACCAACAGAACTCGTTTCTGGCACCTTCCCCGGTGGAGTTGTGCATGGGGTGTGTTTGGAACATTTTGTCACCAGCCGAGTCCAAAATTCAGCTATTCCCCATCTCAGCCCAGAAAGCAGGTAGAACAAGTTTTCTGGTGCCTTTCTCTTGCCTACCGGGGTAGTGTAAAAAATACCAACGGAACTCGATTCTGGCACCTTCCCCGGTGGAGTTGTGCATGGGGTGTGTTTGGAACATTTTGTCACCAGCCGAGTCCAAAATTCAGCGATTCCCCATCTCAGCCCAGAAAGCAGGTAGAACAAGTTTTGTGGTGCCTTTCAGCTGCCTACCGGGGTAGTGTAAAAACTACCAACAGAACTCGTTTCTGGCACCTTCCCCGGTGGAGTTGTGCATGGGGTGTGTTTGGAACATTTTGTCAGCAGCCGAGTCCAAAATTCAGCGATTCTCCATCTCAGCCCAGAAAGCAGGTAGAACAAGTTTTGTGGTGCCTTTCAGCTGCCTACCGGGGTAGTGTAAAAACTACCAACAGAACTCGTTTCTGGCACCTTCCCCGGTGGAGTTGTGCATGGGGTGTGTTTGGAACATTTTGTCACCAGCCGAGTCCAAAATTCAGCCGTTCCCCATCTCAGCCCAGAAAGCAGGTAGAACAAGTTTTGTGGTGCCTTTCAGCTGCCTACCGGGGTAGTGTAAAAACTACCATCGGAACTCGTTTCTGGCACCTTCCCCGGTGGAGTTGTGCATGGGGTGTGTTTGGAACATTTTGTCACCAGCCGAGTCCAAAATTCAGCGATTCCCCATCTCAGCCCAGAAAGCAGGTAGAACAAGTTTTGTGGTGCCTTTCAGCTGCCTACCGGGGTAGTGTAAAAACTACCAACGGAACTCGTTTCTGGCACCTTCCCCGGTGGAGTTGTGCATGGGGTGTGTTTGGAACATTTTGTCAGCAGCCGAGTCCAAAATTCAGCGATTCCCCATCTCAGCCCAGAAAGCAGGTAGAACAAGTTTTGTGGTGCCTTTCAGCTGCCTACCGGGGTAGTGTAAAAACTACCAACGGAACTCGTTTCTGGCACCTTCCCCGGTGGAGTTGTGCATGGGGTGTGTTTGGAACATTTTGTCACCAGCCGAGTCCAAAATTCAGCGATTCCCCATCTCAGCCCAGAAAGCAGGTAGAACAAGTTTTGTGGTGCCTTTCTCTTGCCTATCGGGGTAGTGTAAAAACTACCAACGGAACTCGTTTCTGGCACCTTCCCCGGTGGAGTTGTGCATGGGGTGTGTTTGGAACATTTTGTCACCAGCCGAGTCCAAAATTCAGCGATTCCCCATCTCAGCCCAGAAAGCAGGTAGAACAAGTTTTGTGGTGCCTTTCAGCTGCCTACCAGGGTAGTGTAAAAACTACCAACAGAACTCGTTTCTGGCACCTTCCCCGGTGGAGCTGTGCATGGGGTGTGTTTGGAACATTTTGTCACCAGCCGAGTCCAAAATTCAGCGATTCCCCATCTCAGCCCAGAAAGCAGGTAGAACAAGTTTTGTGGTGCCTTTCAGCTGCCTACCGGGGTAGTGTAAAAACTACCAACAGAACTCGTTTCTGGCACCTTCCCCGGTGGAGTTGTGCATGGGGTGTGTTTGGAACATTTTGTCAGCTGCCGAGTCCAAAATTCAGCGATTCCCCATCTCAGCCCAGAAAGCAGGTAGAACAAGTTTTGTGGTGCCTTTCAGCTGCCTACCGGGGTAGTGTAAAAACTACCAACGGAACTCCTTTCTGGCACCTTCCCCGGTGGAGTTGTGCATGGGGTGTGTTTGGAACTATTTGTCACCAGCCGAGTCCAAAATTCAGCGATTCCCCATCTCAGCCCAGAAAGCAGGTAGAACAAGTTTTGTGGTGCCTTTCAGCTGCCTACCGGGGTAGTGTAAAAACTACCAACAGAACTCGTTTCTGGCACCTTCCCCGGTGGAGTTGTGCATGGGGTGTGTTTGGAACATTTTGTCACCAGCCGAGTCCAAAATTCAGCGATTCTCCATCTCAGCCCAGAAAGCAGGTAGAACAAGTTTTGTGGTGCCTTTCAGCTGCCTACCGGGGTAGTGTAAAAACTACCAACAGAACTCGTTTCTGGCACCTTCCCCGGTGGAGTTGTGCATGGGGTGTGTTTGGAACATTTTGTCACCAGCCGAGTCCAAAATTCAGCGATTCCCCATCTCAGCCCAGAAAGCAGGTAGAACAAGTTTTCTGGTGCCTTTCTCTTGCCTACCGGGGTAGTGTAAAAACTACCAACAGAACTCGTTTCTGGCACCTTCCCCGGTGGAGTTGTGCATGGGGTGTGTTTGGAACATTTTGTCACCAGCCGAGTCCAAAATTCAGCGATTCCCCATCTCAGCCCAGAAAGCAGGTAGAACAAGTTTTGTGGTGCCTTTCAGCTGCCTACCGGGGTAGTGTAAAAACTACCAACAGAACTCGTTTCTGGCACCTTCCCCGGTGGAGTTGTGCATGGGGTGTGTTTGGAACATTTTGTCAGGAGCCGAGTCCAAAATTCAGCGATTCCCCATCTCAGCCCAGAAAGCAGGTAGAACAAGTTTTGTGGTGCCTTTCAGCTGCCTACCGGGGTAGTGTAAAAACTACCAACAGAACTCGTTTCTGGCACCTTCCCCGGTGGAGTTGTGCATGGGGTGTGTTTGGAACATTTTGTCAGCAGCCGAGTCCAAAATTCAGCCGTTCCCCATCTCAGCCCAGAAAGCAGGTAGAACAAGTTTTGTGGTGCCTTTCAGCTGCCTACCGGGGTAGTGTAAAAACTACCAACGGAACTCGTTTCTGGCACCTTCCCCGGTGGAGTTGTGCATGGGGTGTGTTTGGAACATTTTGTCACCAGCCGAGTCCAAAATTCAGCCGTTCCCCATCTCAGCCCAGAAAGCAGGTAGAACAAGTTTTGTGGTGCCTTTCAGCTGCCTACCGGGGTAGTGTAAAAACTACCAACGGAACTCGTTTCTGGCACCTTCCCCGGTGGAGTTGTGCATGGGGTGTGTTTGGAACATTTTGTCACCAGCCGAGTCCAAAATTCAGCTATTCCCCATCTCAGCCCAGAAAGCAGGTAGAACAAGTTTTCTGGTGCCTTTCTCTTGCCTACCGGGGTAGTGTAAAAAATACCAACGGAACTCGATTCTGGCACCTTCCCCGGTGGAGTTGTGCATGGGGTGTGTTTGGAACATTTTGTCACCAGCCGAGTCCAAAATTCAGCGATTCCCCATCTCAGCCCAGAAAGCAGGTAGAACAAGTTTTGTGGTGCCTTTCAGCTGCCTACCGGGGTAGTGTAAAAACTACCAACGGAACTCGTTTCTGGCACCTTCCCCGGTGGAGTTGTGCATGGGGTGTGTTTGGAACTATTTGTCACCAGCCGAGTCCAAAATTCAGCGATTCCCCATCTCAGCCCAGAAAGCAGGTAGAACAAGTTTTGTGGTGCCTTTCAGCTGCCTACCGGGGTAGTGTAAAAACTACCAACAGAACTCGTTTCTGGCACCTTCCCCGGTGGAGTTGTGCATGGGGTGTGTTTGGAACATTTTGTCACCAGCCGAGTCCAAAATTCAGCGATTCCCCATCTCAGCCCAGAAAGCAGGTAGAACAAGTTTTGTGGTGCCTTTCAGCTGCCTACCGGGGTAGTGTAAAAACTACCAACGGAACTCCTTTCTGGCACCTTCCCCGGTGGAGTTGTGCATGGGGTGTGTTTGGAACTATTTGTCACCAGCCGAGTCCAAAATTCAGCGATTCCCCATCTCAGCCCAGAAAGCAGGTAGAACAAGTTTTGTGGTGCCTTTCAGCTGCCTACCGGGGTAGTGTAAAAACTACCAACAGAACTCGTTTCTGGCACCTTCCCCGGTGGAGTTGTGCATGGGGTGTGTTTGGAACATTTTGTCAGCAGCCGAGTCCAAAATTCAGCGATTCTCCATCTCAGCCCAGAAAGCAGGTAGAACAAGTTTTGTGGTGCCTTTCAGCTGCCTACCGGGGTAGTGTAAAAACTACCAACAGAACTCGTTTCTGGCACCTTCCCCGGTGGAGTTGTGCATGGGGTGTGTTTGGAACATTTTGTCACCAGCCGAGTCCAAAATTCAGCTATTCCCCATCTCAGCCCAGAAAGCAGGTAGAACAAGTTTTGTGGTGCCTTTCTCTTGCCTACCGGGGTAGTGTAAAAACTACCAACAGAACTCGTTTCTGGCACCTTCCCCGGTGGAGTTGTGCATGGGGTGTGTTTGGAACATTTTGTCACCAGCCGAGTCCAAAATTCAGCGATTCCCCATCTCAGCCCAGAAAGCAGGTAGAACAAGTTTTGTGGTGCCTTTCAGCTGCCTACCGGGGTAGTGTAAAAACTACCAACAGAACTCGTTTCTGGCACCTTCCCCGGTGGAGTTGTGCATGGGGTGTGTTTGGAACATTTTGTCAGCTGCCGAGTCCAAAATTCAGCGATTCCCCATCTCAGCCCAGAAAGCAGGTAGAACAAGTTTTGTGGTGCCTTTCAGCTGCCTACCGGGGTAGTGTAAAAACTACCAACGGAACTCCTTTCTGGCACCTTCCCCGGTGGAGTTGTGCATGGGGTGTGTTTGGAACTATTTGTCACCAGCCGAGTCCAAAATTCAGCGATTCCCCATCTCAGCCCAGAAAGCAGGTAGAACAAGTTTTGTGGTGCCTTTCAGCTGCCTACCGGGGTAGTGTAAAAACTACCAACAGAACTCGTTTCTGGCACCTTCCCCGGTGGAGTTGTGCATGGGGTGTGTTTGGAACATTTTGTCACCAGCCGAGTCCAAAATTCAGCGATTCTCCATCTCAGCCCAGAAAGCAGGTAGAACAAGTTTTGTGGTGCCTTTCAGCTGCCTACCGGGGTAGTGTAAAAACTACCAACAGAACTCGTTTCTGGCACCTTCCCCGGTGGAGTTGTGCATGGGGTGTGTTTGGAACATTTTGTCACCAGCCGAGTCCAAAATTCAGCGATTCCCCATCTCAGCCCAGAAAGCAGGTAGAACAAGTTTTGTGGTGCCTTTCTCTTGCCTACCGGGGTAGTGTAAAAACTACCAACAGAACTCGTTTCTGGCACCTTCCCCGGTGGAGTTGTGCATGGGGTGTGTTTGGAACATTTTGTCACCAGCCGAGTCCAAAATTCAGCGATTCCCCATCTCAGCCCAGAAAGCAGGTAGAACAAGTTTTGTGGTGCCTTTCAGCTGCCTACCGGGGTAGTGTAAAAACTACCAACAGAACTCGTTTCTGGCACCTTCCCCGGTGGAGTTGTGCATGGGGTGTGTTTGGAACATTTTGTCAGGAGCCGAGTCCAAAATTCAGCGATTCCCCATCTCAGCCCAGAAAGCAGGTAGAACAAGTTTTGTGGTGCCTTTCAGCTGCCTACCGGGGTAGTGTAAAAACTACCAACAGAACTCGTTTCTGGCACCTTCCCCGGTGGAGTTGTGCATGGGGTGTGTTTGGAACATTTTGTCAGCAGCCGAGTCCAAAATTCAGCCGTTCCCCATCTCAGCCCAGAAAGCAGGTAGAACAAGTTTTGTGGTGCCTTTCAGCTGCCTACCGGGGTAGTGTAAAAACTACCAACGGAACTCGTTTCTGGCACCTTCCCCGGTGGAGTTGTGCATGGGGTGTGTTTGGAACATTTTGTCACCAGCCGAGTCCAAAATTCAGCCGTTCCCCATCTCAGCCCAGAAAGCAGGTAGAACAAGTTTTGTGGTGCCTTTCAGCTGCCTACCGGGGTAGTGTAAAAACTACCAACGGAACTCGTTTCTGGCACCTTCCCCGGTGGAGTTGTGCATGGGGTGTGTTTGGAACATTTTGTCACCAGCCGAGTCCAAAATTCAGCTATTCCCCATCTCAGCCCAGAAAGCAGGTAGAACAAGTTTTCTGGTGCCTTTCTCTTGCCTACCGGGGTAGTGTAAAAAATACCAACGGAACTCGATTCTGGCACCTTCCCCGGTGGAGTTGTGCATGGGGTGTGTTTGGAACATTTTGTCACCAGCCGAGTCCAAAATTCAGCGATTCCCCATCTCAGCCCAGAAAGCAGGTAGAACAAGTTTTGTGGTGCCTTTCAGCTGCCTACCGGGGTAGTGTAAAAACTACCAACGGAACTCGTTTCTGGCACCTTCCCCGGTGGAGTTGTGCATGGGGTGTGTTTGGAACTATTTG
Source organism: Falco cherrug (assembly GCF_023634085.1). Taxonomy (NCBI): domain Eukaryota; kingdom Metazoa; phylum Chordata; class Aves; order Falconiformes; family Falconidae; genus Falco; species Falco cherrug. Next base: position 107,409 of record NW_026599311.1, on the reverse strand, counting down.
TCACCAGCCGAGTCCAAAATTCAGCAATTCCCCATCTCAGCCCAGAAAGCAGGTAGAACAAGTTTTGTGGTGCCTTTCAGCTGCCTACCGGGGTAGTGTAAAAACTACCAACAGAACTCGTTTCTGGCACCTTCCCCGGTGGAGTTGTGCATGGGGTGTGTTTGGAACATTTTGTCACCAGCCGAGTCCAAAATTCAGCGATTCCCCATCTCAGCCCAGAAAGCAGGTAGAACAAGTTTTGTGGTGCCTTTCAGCTGCCTACCGGGGTAGTGTAAAAACTACCAACGGAACTCCTTTCTGGCACCTTCCCCGGTGGAGTTGTGCATGGGGTGTGTTTGGAACTATTTGTCACCAGCCGAGTCCAAAATTCAGCGATTCCCCATCTCAGCCCAGAAAGCAGGTAGAACAAGTTTTGTGGTGCCTTTCAGCTGCCTACCGGGGTAGTGTAAAAACTACCAACAGAACTCGTTTCTGGCACCTTCCCCGGTGGAGTTGTGCATGGGGTGTGTTTGGAACATTTTGTCAGCAGCCGAGTCCAAAATTCAGCGATTCTCCATCTCAGCCCAGAAAGCAGGTAGAACAAGTTTTGTGGTGCCTTTCAGCTGCCTACCGGGGTAGTGTAAAAACTACCAACAGAACTCGTTTCTGGCACCTTCCCCGGTGGAGTTGTGCATGGGGTGTGTTTGGAACATTTTGTCACCAGCCGAGTCCAAAATTCAGCTATTCCCCATCTCAGCCCAGAAAGCAGGTAGAACAACTTTTGTGGTGTCTTTCAGATGCCTACCGGAGCAATGTAAAAACTACCAGGAGAACTCCTGTCTGGCACCTTCCCCGGTGGAGTTGTGCATGGGGTGTGTTTGGAACATTTTGTCACCAGCCGAGTCCAAAATTCAGCGATTCCCCATCTCAGCCCAGAAAGCAGGTAGAACAAGTTTTGTGGTGCCTTTCAGCTGCCTACCGGGGTAGTGTAAAAACTACCAACAGAACTCGTTTCTGGCACCTTCCCCGGTGGAGTTGTGCATGGGGTGTGTTTGGAACATTTTGTCACCAGCCGAGTCCAAAATTCAGCGATTCCCCATCTCAGCCCAGAAAGCAGGTAGAACAAGTTTTGTGGTGCCTTTCAGCTGCCTACCGGGGTAGTGTAAAAACTACCAACAGAACTCGTTTCTGGCACCTTCCCCGGTGGAGTTGTGCATGGGGTGTGTTTGGAACATTTTGTCACCAGCCGAGTCCAAAATTCAGCGATTCCCCATCTCAGCCCAGAAAGCAGGTAGAACAAGTTTTGTGGTGCCTTTCTCTTGCCTACCGGGGTAGTGTAAAAACTACCAACAGAACTCGTTTCTGGCACCTTCCCCGGTGGAGTTGTGCATGGGGTGTGTTTGGAACATTTTGTCACCAGCCGAGTCCAAAATTCAGCGATTCCCCATCTCAGCCCAGAAAGCAGGTAGAACAAGTTTTGTGGTGCCTTTCAGCTGCCTACCAGGGTAGTGTAAAAACTACCAACAGAACTCGTTTCTGGCACCTTCCCCGGTGGAGCTGTGCATGGGGTGTGTTTGGAACATTTTGTCACCAGCCGAGTCCAAAATTCAGCGATTCCCCATCTCAGCCCAGAAAGCAGGTAGAACAAGTTTTGTGGTGCCTTTCAGCTGCCTACCGGGGTAGTGTAAAAACTACCAACAGAACTCGTTTCTGGCACCTTCCCCGGTGGAGTTGTGCATGGGGTGTGTTTGGAACATTTTGTCAGCAGCCGAGTCCAAAATTCAGCGATTCTCCATCTCAGCCCAGAAAACAGGTAGAACAAGTTTTGTGGTGCCTTTCAGCTGCCTACCGGGGTAGTGTAAAAACTACCAACAGAACTCGTTTCTGGCACCTTCCCCGGTGGAGTTGTGCATGGGGTGTGTTTGGAACATTTTGTCACCAGCCGAGTCCAAAATTCAGCTATTCCCCATCTCAGCCCAGAAAGCAGGTAGAACAAGTTTTGTGGTGCCTTTCTCTTGCCTACCGGGGTAGTGTAAAAACTACCAACAGAACTCGTTTCTGGCACCTTCCCCGGTGGAGTTGTGCATGGGGTGTGTTTGGAACATTTTGTCACCAGCCGAGTCCAAAATTCAGCGATTCCCCATCTCAGCCCAGAAAGCAGGTAGAACAAGTTTTGTGGTGCCTTTCAGCTGCCTACCGGGGTAGTGTAAAAACTACCAACAGAACTCGTTTCTGGCACCTTCCCCGGTGGAGTTGTGCATGGGGTGTGTTTGGAACATTTTGTCACCAGCCGAGTCCAAAATTCAGCGATTCCCCATCTCAGCCCAGAAAGCAGGTAGAACAAGTTTTGTGGTGCCTTTCAGCTGCCTACCGGGGTAGTGTAAAAACTACCAACAGAACTCCTTTCTGGCACCTTCCCCGGTGGAGTTGTGCATGGGGTGTGTTTGGAACATTTTGTCACCAGCCGAGTCCAAAATTCAGCGATTCCCCATCTCAGCCCAGAAAGCAGGTAGAACAAGTTTTGTGGTGCCTTTCTCTTGCCTATCGGGGTAGTGTAAAAACTACCAACGGAACTCGTTTCTGGCACCTTCCCCGGTGGAGTTGTGCATGGGGTGTGTTTGGAACATTTTGTCACCAGCCGAGTCCAAAATTCAGCGATTCCCCATCTCAGCCCAGAAAGCAGGTAGAACAAGTTTTGTGGTGCCTTTCAGCTGCCTACCGGGGTACTGTAAAAACTACCAACAGAACTCGTTTCTGGCACCTTCCCCGGTGGAGTTGTGCATGGGGTGTGTTTGGAACATTTTGTCACCAGCCGAGTCCAAAATTCAGCTATTCCCCATCTCAGCCCAGAAAGCAGGTACAACAAGTTTTGTGGTGCCTTTCTCTTGCCTACCGGGGTAGTGTAAAAACTACCAACAGAACTCGTTTCTGGCACCTTCCTCGGTGGAGTTGTGCATGGGGTGTGTTTGGAACATTTTGTCACCAGCCGAGTCCAAAATTCAGCGATTCCCCATCTCAGCCCAGAAAGCAGGTAGAACAAGTTTTGTGGTGCCTTTCAGCTGCCTACCGGGGTAGTGTAAAAACTACCAACAGAACTCGTTTCTGGCACCTTCCCCGGTGGAGTTGTGCATGGGGTGTGTTTGGAACATTTTGTCACCAGCCGAGTCCAAAATTCAGCGATTCCCCATCTCAGCCCAGAAAGCAGGTAGAACAAGTTTTGTGGTGCCTTTCTCTTGCCTACCGGGGTAGTGTAAAAACTACCAACAGAACTCGTTTCTGGCACCTTCCCCGGTGGAGTTGTGCATGGGGTGTGTTTGGAACATTTTGTCACCAGCCGAGTCCAAAATTCAGCGATTCCCCATCTCAGCCCAGAAAGCAGGTAGAACAAGTTTTGTGGTGCCTTTCAGCTGCCTACCAGGGTAGTGTAAAAACTACCAACAGAACTCGTTTCTGGCACCTTCCCCGGTGGAGCTGTGCATGGGGTGTGTTTGGAACATTTTGTCACCAGCCGAGTCCAAAATTCAGCGATTCCCCATCTCAGCCCAGAAAGCAGGTAGAACAAGTTTTGTGGTGCCTTTCAGCTGCCTACCGGGGTAGTGTAAAAACTACCAACAGAACTCGTTTCTGGCACCTTCCCCGGTGGAGTTGTGCATGGGGTGTGTTTGGAACATTTTGTCACCAGCCGAGTCCAAAATTCAGCGATTCCCCATCTCAGCCCAGAAAGCAGGTAGAACAAGTTTTGTGGTGCCTTTCAGCTGCCTACCGGGGTAGTGTAAAAACTACCAACGGAACTCCTTTCTGGCACCTTCCCCGGTGGAGTTGTGCATGGGGTGTGTTTGGAACTATTTGTCACCAGCCGAGTCCAAAATTCAGCGATTCCCCATCTCAGCCCAGAAAGCAGGTAGAACAAGTTTTGTGGTGCCTTTCAGCTGCCTACCGGGGTAGTGTAAAAACTACCAACAGAACTCGTTTCTGGCACCTTCCCCGGTGGAGTTGTGCATGGGGTGTGTTTGGAACATTTTGTCAGCAGCCGAGTCCAAAATTCAGCGATTCCCCATCTCAGCCCAGAAAGCAGGTAGAACAAGTTTTGTGGTGCCTTTCAGCTGCCTACCGGGGTAGTGTAAAAACTACCAACAGAACTCGTTTCTGGCACCTTCCCCGGTGGAGTTGTGCATGGGGTGTGTTTGGAACATTTTGTCACCAGCCGAGTCCAAAATTCAGCGATTCCCCATCTCAGCCCAGAAAGCAGGTAGAACAAGTTTTGTGGTGCCTTTCAGCTGCCTACCGGGGTAGTGTAAAAACTACCAACAGAACTCGTTTCTGGCACCTTCCCCGGTGGAGTTGTGCATGGGGTGTGTTTGGAACATTTTGTCACCAGCCGAGTCCAAAATTCAGCGATTCCCCATCTCAGCCCAGAAAGCAGGTAGAACAAGTTTTGTGGTGCCTTTCTCTTGCCTATCGGGGTAGTGTAAAAACTACCAACGGAACTCGTTTCTGGCACCTTCCCCGGTGGAGTTGTGCATGGGGTGTGTTTGGAACATTTTGTCACCAGCCGAGTCCAAAATTCAGCTATTCCCCATCTCAGCCCAGAAAGCAGGTAGAACAAGTTTTGTGGTGCCTTTCTCTTGCCTACCGGGGTAGTGTAAAAACTACCAACAGAACTCGTTTCTGGCACCTTCCCCGGTGGAGTTGTGCATGGGGTGTGTTTGGAACATTTTGTCACCAGCCGAGTCCAAAATTCAGCTATTCCCCATCTCAGCCCAGAAAGCAGGTAGAACAAGTTTTGTGGTGCCTTTCTCTTGCCTACCGGGGTAGTGTAAAAACTACCAACAGAACTCGTTTCTGGCACCTTCCCCGGTGGAGTTGTGCATGGGGTGTGTTTGGAACATTTTGTCACCAGCCGAGTCCAAAATTCAGCGATTCCCCATCTCAGCCCAGAAAGCAGGTAGAACAAGTTTTGTGGTGCCTTTCAGCTGCCTACCGGGGTAGTGTAAAAACTACCAACAGAACTCGTTTCTGGCACCTTTGCCAGTGGAGGTGTGCATGGGGTGTGTTTGGAACATTTTGTCACCAGCCGAGTCCAAAATTCAGCGATTCCCCATCTCAGCCCAGAAAGCAGGTAGAACAAGTTTTGTGGTGCCTTTCAGCTGCCTACCGGGGTAGTGTAAAAACTACCAACAGAACTCGTTTCTGGCACCTTCCCCGGTGGAGTTGTGCATGGGGTGTGTTTGGAACATTTTGTCACCAGCCGAGTCCAAAATTCAGCGATTCCCCATCTCAGCCCAGAAAGCAGGTAGAACAAGTTTTGTGGTGCCTTTCAGCTGCCTACCGGGGTAGTGTAAAAACTACCAACGGAACTCGTTTCTGGCACCTTCCCCGGTGGAGTTGTGCATGGGGTGTGTTTGGAACATTTTGTCACCAGCCGAGTCCAAAATTCAGCGATTCCCCATCTCAGCCCAGAAAGCAGGTAGAACAAGTTTTGTGGTGCCTTTCAGCTGCCTACCGGGGTAGTGTAAAAACTACCAACGGAACTCGTTTCTGGCACCTTCCCCGGTGGAGTTGTGCATGGGGTGTGTTTGGAACATTTTGTCACCAGCCGAGTCCAAAATTCAGCGATTCCCCATCTCAGCCCAGAAAGCAGGTAGAACAAGTTTTGTGGTGCCTTTCAGCTGCCTACCGGGGTAGTGTAAAAACTACCAACGGAACTCGTTTCTGGCACCTTCCCCGGTGGAGTTGTGCATGGGGTGTGTTTGGAACATTTTGTCACCAGCCGAGTCCAAAATTCAGCGATTCCCCATCTCAGCCCAGAAAGCAGGTAGAACAAGTTTTGTGGTGCCTTTCAGCTGCCTACCGGGGTAGTGTAAAAACTACCAACAGAACTCGTTTCTGGCACCTTCCCCGGTGGAGTTGTGCATGGGGTGTGTTTGGAACATTTTGTCACCAGCCGAGTCCAAAATTCAGCGATTCCCCATCTCAGCCCAGAAAGCAGGTAGAAAAACTTTTGTGGTGCCTTTCAGCTGCCTACCGGGGTAGTGTAAAAACTACCAACAGAACTCGTTTCTGGCACCTTCCCCGGTGGAGTTGTGCATGGGGTGTGTTTGGAACATTTTGTCACCAGCCGAGTCCAAAATTCAGCGATTCCCCATCTCAGCCCAGAAAGCAGGTAGAACAAGTTTTGTGGTGCCTTTCAGCTGCCTACCGGGGTAGTGTAAAAACTACCAACAGAACTCGTTTCTGGCACCTTCCCCGGTGGAGTTGTGCATGGGGTGTGTTTGGAACAGTTTGTCACCAGCCGAGTCCAAAATTCAGCGATTCCCCATCTCAGCCCAGAAAGCAGGTAGAACAAGTTTTGTGGTGCCTTTCAGCTGCCTACCGGGGTAGTGTAAAAACTACCAACAGAACTCGTTTCTGGCACCTTCCCCGGTGGAGTTGTGCATGGGGTGTGTTTGGAACATTTTGTCACCAGCCGAGTCCAAAATTCAGCGATTCCCCATCTCAGCCCAGAAAGCAGGTAGAACAAGTTTTGTGGTGCCTTTCAGCTGCCTACCGGGGTAGTGTAAAAACTACCAACAGAACTCGTTTCTGGCACCTTCCCCGGTGGAGCTGTGCATGGGGTGTGTTTGGAACATTTTGTCACCAGCCGAGTCCAAAATTCAGCGATTCCCCATCTCAGCCCAGAAAGCAGGTACAACAAGTTTTGTGGTGCCTTTCAGCTGCCTACCGGGGTAGTGTAAAAACTACCAACAGAACTCGTTTCTTGCACCTTCCCCGGTGGAGTTGTGCATGGGGTGTGTTTGGAACATTTTGTCACCAGCCGAGTCCAAAATTCAGCGATTCCCCATCTCAGCCCAGAAAGCAGGTAGAACAAGTTTTGTGGTGCCTTTCAGCTGCCTACCGGGGTAGTGTAAAAACTACCAACGGAACTCCTTTCTGGCACCTTCCCCGGTGGAGTTGTGCATGGGGTGTGTTTGGAACTATTTGTCACCAGCCGAGTCCAAAATTCAGCGATTCCCCATCTCAGCCCAGAAAGCAGGTAGAACAAGTTTTGTGGTGCCTTTCAGCTGCCTACCGGGGTAGTGTAAAAACTACCAACAGAACTCGTTTCTGGCACCTTCCCCGGTGGAGTTGTGCATGGGGTGTGTTTGGAACATTTTGTCACCAGCCGAGTCCAAAATTCAGCGATTCTCCATCTCAGCCCAGAAAGCAGGTAGAACAAGTTTTGTGGTGCCTTTCAGCTGCCTACCGGGGTAGTGTAAAAACTACCAACAGAACTCGTTTCTGGCACCTTCCCCGGTGGAGTTGTGCATGGGGTGTGTTTGGAACATTTTGTCACCAGCCGAGTCCAAAATTCAGCGATTCCCCATCTCAGCCCAGAAAGCAGGTAGAACAAGTTTTGTGGTGCCTTTCAGCTGCCTACCGGGGTAGTGTAAAAACTACCAACAGAACTCGTTTCTGGCACCTTCCCCGGTGGAGTTGTGCATGGGGTGTGTTTGGAACATTTTGTCAGCAGCCGAGTCCAAAATTCAGCGATTCCCCATCTCAGCCCAGAAAGCAGGTAGAACAAGTTTTGTGGTGCCTTTCAGCTGCCTACCGGGGTAGTGTAAAAACTACCAACAGAACTCGTTTCTGGCACCTTCCCCGGTGGAGTTGTGCATGGGGTGTGTTTGGAACATTTTGTCACCAGCCGAGTCCAAAATTCAGCGATTCCCCATCTCAGCCCAGAAAGCAGGTAGAACAAGTTTTGTGGTGCCTTTCAGCTGCCTACCGGGGTAGTGTAAAAACTACCAACAGAACTCGTTTCTGGCACCTTCCCCGGTGGAGCTGTGCATGGGGTGTGTTTGGAACATTTTGTCACCAGCCGAGTCCAAAATTCAGCGATTCCCCATCTCAGCCCAGAAAGCAGGTAGAACAAGTTTTGTGGTGCCTTTCAGCTGCCTACCGGGGTAGTGTAAAAACTACCAACAGAACTCGTTTCTGGCACCTTCCCCGGTGGAGTTGTGCATGGGGTGTGTTTGGAACATTTTGTCAGCAGCCGAGTCCAAAATTCAGCGATTCCCCATCTCAGCCCAGAAAGCAGGTAGAACAAGTTTTGTGGTGCCTTTCAGCTGCCTACCGGGGTAGTGTAAAAACTACCAACGGAACTCCTTTCTGGCACCTTCCCCGGTGGAGTTGTGCATGGGGTGTGTTTGGAACTATTTGTCACCAGCCGAGTCCAAAATTCAGCGATTCCCCATCTCAGCCCAGAAAGCAGGTAGAACAAGTTTTGTGGTGCCTTTCAGCTGCCTACCGGGGTAGTGTAAAAACTACCAACAGAACTCGTTTCTGGCACCTTCCCCGGTGGAGTTGTGCATGGGGTGTGTTTGGAACATTTTGTCACCAGCCGAGTCCAAAATTCAGCGATTCTCCATCTCAGCCCAGAAAGCAGGTAGAACAAGTTTTGTGGTGCCTTTCAGCTGCCTACCGGGGTACTGTAAAAACTACCAACAGAACTCGTTTCTGGCACCTTCCCCGGTGGAGTTGTGCATGGGGTGTGTTTGGAACATTTTGTCACCAGCCGAGTCCAAAATTCAGCGATTCCCCATCTCAGCCCAGAAAGCAGGTAGAACAAGTTTTGTGGTGCCTTTCAGCTGCCTACCGGGGTAGTGTAAAAACTACCAACAGAACTCGTTTCTGGCACCTTCCCCGGTGGAGTTGTGCATGGGGTGTGTTTGGAACATTTTGTCACCAGCCGAGTCCAAAATTCAGCGATTCCCCATCTCTGCCCAGAAAGCAGGTAGAAAAACTTTTGTGGTGCCTTTCAGCTGCCTACCGGGGTAGTGTAAAAACTACCAACAGAACTCGTTTCTGGCACCTTCCCCGGTGGAGTTGTGCATGGGGTGTGTTTGGAACATTTTGTCACCAGCCGAGTCCAAAATTCAGCGATTCCCCATCTCAGCCCAGAAAGCAGGTAGAACAAGTTTTGTGGTGCCTTTCAGCTGCCTACCGGGGTAGTGTAAAAACTACCAACAGAACTCGTTTCTGGCACCTTCCCCGGTGGAGTTGTGCATGGGGTGTGTTTGGAACATTTTGTCAGCAGCCGAGTCCAAAATTCAGCGATTCCCCATCTCAGCCCAGAAAGCAGGTAGAACAAGTTTTGTGGTGCCTTTCAGCTGCCTACCGGGGTAGTGTAAAAACTACCAACAGAACTCGTTTCTGGCACCTTCCCCGGTGGAGTTGTGCATGGGGTGTGTTTGGAACATTTTGTCACCAGCCGAGTCCAAAATTCAGCGATTCCCCATCTCAGCCCAGAAAGCAGGTAGAACAAGTTTTGTGGTGCCTTTCAGCTGCCTACCGGGGTAGTGTAAAAACTACCAACAGAACTCGTTTCTGGCACCTTCCCCGGTGGAGCTGTGCATGGGGTGTGTTTGGAACATTTTGTCACCAGCCGAGTCCAAAATTCAGCGATTCCCCATCTCAGCCCAGAAAGCAGGTAGAACAAGTTTTGTGGTGCCTTTCAGCTGCCTACCGGGGTAGTGTAAAAACTACCAACAGAACTCGTTTCTGGCACCTTCCCCGGTGGAGTTGTGCATGGGGTGTGTTTGGAACATTTTGTCAGCAGCCGAGTCCAAAATTCAGCGATTCCCCATCTCAGCCCAGAAAGCAGGTAGAACAAGTTTTGTGGTGCCTTTCAGCTGCCTACCGGGGTAGTGTAAAAACTACCAACGGAACTCCTTTCTGGCACCTTCCCCGGTGGAGTTGTGCATGGGGTGTGTTTGGAACTATTTGTCACCAGCCGAGTCCAAAATTCAGCGATTCCCCATCTCAGCCCAGAAAGCAGGTAGAACAAGTTTTGTGGTGCCTTTCAGCTGCCTACCGGGGTAGTGTAAAAACTACCAACAGAACTCGTTTCTGGCACCTTCCCCGGTGGAGTTGTGCATGGGGTGTGTTTGGAACATTTTGTCACCAGCCGAGTCCAAAATTCAGCGATTCTCCATCTCAGCCCAGAAAGCAGGTAGAACAAGTTTTGTGGTGCCTTTCAGCTGCCTACCGGGGTACTGTAAAAACTACCAACAGAACTCGTTTCTGGCACCTTCCCCGGTGGAGTTGTGCATGGGGTGTGTTTGGAACATTTTGTCACCAGCCGAGTCCAAAATTCAGCGATTCCCCATCTCAGCCCAGAAAGCAGGTAGAACAAGTTTTGTGGTGCCTTTCAGCTGCCTACCGGGGTAGTGTAAAAACTACCAACAGAACTCGTTTCTGGCACCTTCCCCGGTGGAGTTGTGCATGGGGTGTGTTTGGAACATTTTGTCACCAGCCGAGTCCAAAATTCAGCGATTCCCCATCTCTGCCCAGAAAGCAGGTAGAAAAACTTTTGTGGTGCCTTTCAGCTGCCTACCGGGGTAGTGTAAAAACTACCAACAGAACTCGTTTCTGGCACCTTCCCCGGTGGAGTTGTGCATGGGGTGTGTTTGGAACATTTTGTCACCAGCCGAGTCCAAAATTCAGCGATTCCCCATCTCAGCCCAGAAAGCAGGTAGAACAAGTTTTGTGGTGCCTTTCAGCTGCCTACCGGGGTAGTGTAAAAACTACCAACAGAACTCGTTTCTGGCACCTTCCCCGGTGGAGTTGTGCATGGGGTGTGTTTGGAACATTTTGTCAGCAGCCGAGTCCAAAATTCAGCGATTCCCCATCTCAGCCCAGAAAGCAGGTAGAACAAGTTTTGTGGTGCCTTTCAGCTGCCTACCGGGGTAGTGTAAAAACTACCAACAGAACTCGTTTCTGGCACCTTCCCCGGTGGAGTTGTGCATGGGGTGTGTTTGGAACATTTTGTCACCAGCCGAGTCCAAAATTCAGCGATTCCCCATCTCAGCCCAGAAAGCAGGTAGAACAAGTTTTGTGGTGCCTTTCAGCTGCCTACCGGGGTAGTGTAAAAACTACCAACGGAACTCCTTTCTGGCACCTTCCCCGGTGGAGTTGTGCATGGGGTGTGTTTGGAACATTTTGTCAGCAGCCGAGTCCAAAATTCAGCGATTCCCCATCTCAGCCCAGAAAGCAGGTAGAACAAGTTTTGTGGTGCCTTTCAGCTGCCTACCGGGGTAGTGTAAAAACTACCAACAGAACTCGTTTCTGGCACCTTCCCCGGTGGAGTTGTGCATGGGGTGTGTTTGGAACATTTTGTCACCAGCCGAGTCCAAAATTCAGCGATTCCCCATCTCAGCCCAGAAAGCAGGTAGAACAAGTTTTGTGGTGCCTTTCAGCTGCCTACCGGGGTAGTGTAAAAACTACCAACGGAACTCCTTTCTGGCACCTTCCCCGGTGGAGTTGTGCATGGGGTGTGTTTGGAACATTTTGTCAGCAGCCGAGTCCAAAATTCAGCGATTCCCCATCTCAGCCCAGAAAGCAGGTAGAACAAGTTTTGTGGTGCCTTTCAGCTGCCTACCGGGGTAGTGTAAAAACTACCAACAGAACTCGTTTCTGGCACCTTCCCCGGTGGAGTTGTGCATGGGGTGTGTTTGGAACATTTTGTCACCAGCCGAGTCCAAAATTCAGCGATTCCCCATCTCAGCCCAGAAAGCAGGTAGAACAAGTTTTGTGGTGCCTTTCAGCTGCCTACCGGGGTAGTGTAAAAACTACCAACAGAACTCGTTTCTGGCACCTTCCCCGGTGGAGCTGTGCATGGGGTGTGTTTGGAACATTTTGTCACCAGCCGAGTCCAAAATTCAGCGATTCCCCATCTCAGCCCAGAAAGCAGGTAGAACAAGTTTTGTGGTGCCTTTCAGCTGCCTACCGGGGTAGTGTAAAAACTACCAACAGAACTCGTTTCTGGCACCTTCCCCGGTGGAGTTGTGCATGGGGTGTGTTTGGAACATTTTGTCAGCAGCCGAGTCCAAAATTCAGCGATTCCCCATCTCAGCCCAGAAAGCAGGTAGAACAAGTTTTGTGGTGCCTTTCAGCTGCCTACCGGGGTAGTGTAAAAACTACCAACGGAACTCCTTTCTGGCACCTTCCCCGGTGGAGTTGTGCATGGGGTGTGTTTGGAACTATTTGTCACCAGCCGAGTCCAAAATTCAGCGATTCCCCATCTCAGCCCAGAAAGCAGGTAGAACAAGTTTTGTGGTGCCTTTCAGCTGCCTACCGGGGTAGTGTAAAAACTACCAACAGAACTCGTTTCTGGCACCTTCCCCGGTGGAGTTGTGCATGGGGTGTGTTTGGAACATTTTGTCACCAGCCGAGTCCAAAATTCAGCGATTCTCCATCTCAGCCCAGAAAGCAGGTAGAACAAGTTTTGTGGTGCCTTTCAGCTGCCTACCGGGGTACTGTAAAAACTACCAACAGAACTCGTTTCTGGCACCTTCCCCGGTGGAGTTGTGCATGGGGTGTGTTTGGAACATTTTGTCACCAGCCGAGTCCAAAATTCAGCGATTCCCCATCTCAGCCCAGAAAGCAGGTAGAACAAGTTTTGTGGTGCCTTTCAGCTGCCTACCGGGGTAGTGTAAAAACTACCAACAGAACTCGTTTCTGGCACCTTCCCCGGTGGAGTTGTGCATGGGGTGTGTTTGGAACATTTTGTCACCAGCCGAGTCCAAAATTCAGCGATTCCCCATCTCTGCCCAGAAAGCAGGTAGAAAAACTTTTGTGGTGCCTTTCAGCTGCCTACCGGGGTAGTGTAAAAACTACCAACAGAACTCGTTTCTGGCACCTTCCCCGGTGGAGTTGTGCATGGGGTGTGTTTGGAACATTTTGTCACCAGCCGAGTCCAAAATTCAGCGATTCCCCATCTCAGCCCAGAAAGCAGGTAGAACAAGTTTTGTGGTGCCTTTCAGCTGCCTACCGGGGTAGTGTAAAAACTACCAACAGAACTCGTTTCTGGCACCTTCCCCGGTGGAGTTGTGCATGGGGTGTGTTTGGAACATTTTGTCAGCAGCCGAGTCCAAAATTCAGCGATTCCCCATCTCAGCCCAGAAAGCAGGTAGAACAAGTTTTGTGGTGCCTTTCAGCTGCCTACCGGGGTAGTGTAAAAACTACCAACAGAACTCGTTTCTGGCACCTTCCCCGGTGGAGTTGTGCATGGGGTGTGTTTGGAACATTTTGTCACCAGCCGAGTCCAAAATTCAGCGATTCCCCATCTCAGCCCAGAAAGCAGGTAGAACAAGTTTTGTGGTGCCTTTCAGCTGCCTACCGGGGTAGTGTAAAAACTACCAACAGAACTCGTTTCTGGCACCTTCCCCGGTGGAGCTGTGCATGGGGTGTGTTTGGAACATTTTGTCACCAGCCGAGTCCAAAATTCAGCGATTCCCCATCTCAGCCCAGAAAGCAGGTAGAACAAGTTTTGTGGTGCCTTTCAGCTGCCTACCGGGGTAGTGTAAAAACTACCAACAGAACTCGTTTCTGGCACCTTCCCCGGTGGAGTTGTGCATGGGGTGTGTTTGGAACATTTTGTCACCAGCCGAGTCCAAAATTCAGCGATTCCCCATCTCAGCCCAGAAAGCAGGTAGAACAAGTTTTGTGGTGCCTTTCAGCTGCCTACCGGGGTAGTGTAAAAACTACCAACGGAACTCCTTTCTGGCACCTTCCCCGGTGGAGTTGTGCATGGGGTGTGTTTGGAACTATTTGTCACCAGCCGAGTCCAAAATTCAGCGATTCCCCATCTCAGCCCAGAAAGCAGGTAGAACAAGTTTTGTGGTGCCTTTCAGCTGCCTACCGGGGTAGTGTAAAAACTACCAACAGAACTCGTTTCTGGCACCTTCCCCGGTGGAGTTGTGCATGGGGTGTGTTTGGAACATTTTGTCACCAGCCGAGTCCAAAATTCAGCGATTCTCCATCTCAGCCCAGAAAGCAGGTAGAACAAGTTTTGTGGTGCCTTTCAGCTGCCTACCGGGGTAGTGTAAAAACTACCAACAGAACTCGTTTCTGGCACCTTCCCCGGTGGAGTTGTGCATGGGGTGTGTTTGGAACATTTTGTCACCAGCCGAGTCCAAAATTCAGCGATTCCCCATCTCAGCCCAGAAAGCAGGTAGAACAAGTTTTGTGGTGCCTTTCAGCTGCCTACCGGGGTAGTGTAAAAACTACCAACAGAACTCCTTTCTGGCACCTTCCCCGGTGGAGTTGTGCATGGGGTGTGTTTGGAACATTTTGTCACCAGCCGAGTCCAAAATTCAGCGATTCCCCATCTCAGCCCAGAAAGCAGGTAGAACAAGTTTTGTGGTGCCTTTCAGCTGCCTACCGGGGTAGTGTAAAAACTACCAACAGAACTCGTTTCTGGCACCTTCCCCGGTGGAGTTGTGCATGGGGTGTGTTTGGAACATTTTGTCACCAGCCGAGTCCAAAATTCAGCGATTCCCCATCTCAGCCCAGAAAGCAGGTAGAACAAGTTTTGTGGTGCCTTTCAGCTGCCTACCGGGGTAGTGTAAAAACTACCAACAGAACTCGTTTCTGGCACCTTCCCCGGTGGAGCTGTGCATGGGGTGTGTTTGGAACATTTTGTCACCAGCCGAGTCCAAAATTCAGCGATTCCCCATCTCAGCCCAGAAAGCAGGTAGAACAAGTTTTGTGGTGCCTTTCAGCTGCCTACCGGGGTAGTGTAAAAACTACCAACAGAACTCGTTTCTGGCACCTTCCCCGGTGGAGTTGTGCATGGGGTGTGTTTGGAACATTTTGTCACCAGCCGAGTCCAAAATTCAGCGATTCCCCATCTCAGCCCAGAAAGCAGGTAGAACAAGTTTTGTGGTGCCTTTCAGCTGCCTACCGGGGTAGTGTAAAAACTACCAACGGAACTCCTTTCTGGCACCTTCCCCGGTGGAGTTGTGCATGGGGTGTGTTTGGAACTATTTGTCACCAGCCGAGTCCAAAATTCAGCGATTCCCCATCTCAGCCCAGAAAGAAGGTAGAACAAGTTTTGTGGTGCCTTTCAGCTGCCTACCGGGGTAGTGTAAAAACTACCAACAGAACTCGTTTCTGGCACCTTCCCCGGTGGAGTTGTGCATGGGGTGTGTTTGGAACATTTTGTCACCAGCCGAGTCCAAAATTCAGCGATTCCCCATCTCAGCCCAGAAAGCAGGTAGAACAAGTTTTGTGGTGCCTTTCAGCTGCCTACCGGGGTACTGTAAAAACTACCAACAGAACTCGTTTCTGGCACCTTCCCCGGTGGAGTTGTGCATGGGGTGTGTTTGGAACATTTTGTCACCAGCCGAGTCCAAAATTCAGCTATTCCCCATCTCAGCCCAGAAAGCAGGTACAACAAGTTTTGTGGTGCCTTTCTCTTGCCTACCGGGGTAGTGTAAAAACTACCAACAGAACTCGTTTCTGGCACCTTCCCCGGTGGAGTTGTGCATGGGGTGTGTTTGGAACATTTTGTCACCAGCCGAGTCCAAAATTCAGGGATTCCCCATCTCAGCCCAGAAAGCAGGTAGAACAAGTTTTGTGGTGCCTTTCAGCTGCCTACCGGGGTAGTGTAAAAACTACCAACAGAACTCGTTTCTGGCACCTTCCCCGGTGGAGTTGTGCATGGGGTGTGTTTGGAACATTTTGTCACCAGCCGAGTCCAAAATTCAGCGATTCCCCATCTCAGCCCAGAAAGCAGGTAGAACAAGTTTTGTGGTGCCTTTCAGCTGCCTACCGGGGTAGTGTAAAAACTACCAACAGAACTCGTTTCTGGCACCTTCCCCGGTGGAGTTGTGCATGGGGTGTGTTTGGAACATTTTGTCAGGAGCCGAGTCCAAAATTCAGCGATTCCCCATCTCAGCCCGGAAAGCAGGTAGAACAAGTTTTGTGGTGCCTTTCAGCTGCCTACCGGGGTAGTGTAAAAAACTACCAACAGAACTCGTTTCTGGCACCTTCCCCGGTGGAGTTGTGCATGGGGTGTGTTTGGAACATTTTGTCACCAGCCGAGTCCAAAATTCAGCGATTCCCCATCTCAGCCCAGAAAGCAGGTAGAACAAGTTTTGTGGTGCCTTTCAGCTGCCTACCGGGGTAGTGTAAAAACTACCAACGGAACTCCTTTCTGGCACCTTCCCCGGTGGAGTTGTGCATGGGGTGTGTTTGGAACTATTTGTCACCAGCCGAGTCCAAAATTCAGCGATTCCCCATCTCAGCCCAGAAAGCAGGTAGAACAAGTTTTGTGGTGCCTTTCAGCTGCCTACCGGGGTAGTGTAAAAACTACCAACAGAACTCGTTTCTGGCACCTTCCCCGGTGGAGTTGTGCATGGGGTGTGTTTGGAACATTTTGTCACCAGCCGAGTCCAAAATTCAGCGATTCTCCATCTCAGCCCAGAAAGCAGGTAGAACAAGTTTTGTGGTGCCTTTCAGCTGCCTACCGGGGTACTGTAAAAACTACCAACAGAACTCGTTTCTGGCACCTTCCCCGGTGGAGTTGTGCATGGGGTGTGTTTGGAACATTTTGTCACCAGCCGAGTCCAAAATTCAGCGATTCCCCATCTCAGCCCAGAAAGCAGGTAGAACAAGTTTTGTGGTGCCTTTCAGCTGCCTACCGGGGTAGTGTAAAAACTACCAACAGAACTCGTTTCTGGCACCTTCCCCGGTGGAGTTGTGCATGGGGTGTGTTTGGAACATTTTGTCACCAGCCGAGTCCAAAATTCAGCGATTCCCCATCTCTGCCCAGAAAGCAGGTAGAAAAACTTTTGTGGTGCCTTTCAGCTGCCTACCGGGGTAGTGTAAAAACTACCAACAGAACTCGTTTCTGGCACCTTCCCCGGTGGAGTTGTGCATGGGGTGTGTTTGGAACATTTTGTCACCAGCCGAGTCCAAAATTCAGCGATTCCCCATCTCAGCCCAGAAAGCAGGTAGAACAAGTTTTGTGGTGCCTTTCAGCTGCCTACCGGGGTAGTGTAAAAACTACCAACAGAACTCGTTTCTGGCACCTTCCCCGGTGGAGTTGTGCATGGGGTGTGTTTGGAACATTTTGTCAGCAGCCGAGTCCAAAATTCAGCGATTCCCCATCTCAGCCCAGAAAGCAGGTAGAACAAGTTTTGTGGTGCCTTTCAGCTGCCTACCGGGGTAGTGTAAAAACTACCAACAGAACTCGTTTCTGGCACCTTCCCCGGTGGAGTTGTGCATGGGGTGTGTTTGGAACATTTTGTCACCAGCCGAGTCCAAAATTCAGCGATTCCCCATCTCAGCCCAGAAAGCAGGTAGAACAAGTTTTGTGGTGCCTTTCAGCTGCCTACCGGGGTAGTGTAAAAACTACCAACAGAACTCGTTTCTGGCACCTTCCCCGGTGGAGCTGTGCATGGGGTGTGTTTGGAACATTTTGTCACCAGCCGAGTCCAAAATTCAGCGATTCCCCATCTCAGCCCAGAAAGCAGGTAGAACAAGTTTTGTGGTGCCTTTCAGCTGCCTACCGGGGTAGTGTAAAAACTACCAACAGAACTCGTTTCTGGCACCTTCCCCGGTGGAGTTGTGCATGGGGTGTGTTTGGAACATTTTGTCACCAGCCGAGTCCAAAATTCAGCGATTCCCCATCTCAGCCCAGAAAGCAGGTAGAACAAGTTTTGTGGTGCCTTTCAGCTGCCTACCGGGGTAGTGTAAAAACTACCAACGGAACTCCTTTCTGGCACCTTCCCCGGTGGAGTTGTGCATGGGGTGTGTTTGGAACTATTTGTCACCAGCCGAGTCCAAAATTCAGCGATTCCCCATCTCAGCCCAGAAAGCAGGTAGAACAAGTTTTGTGGTGCCTTTCAGCTGCCTACCGGGGTAGTGTAAAAACTACCAACAGAACTCGTTTCTGGCACCTTCCCCGGTGGAGTTGTGCATGGGGTGTGTTTGGAACATTTTGTCACCAGCCGAGTCCAAAATTCAGCGATTCTCCATCTCAGCCCAGAAAGCAGGTAGAACAAGTTTTGTGGTGCCTTTCAGCTGCCTACCGGGGTAGTGTAAAAACTACCAACAGAACTCGTTTCTGGCACCTTCCCCGGTGGAGTTGTGCATGGGGTGTGTTTGGAACATTTTGTCACCAGCCGAGTCCAAAATTCAGCGATTCCCCATCTCAGCCCAGAAAGCAGGTAGAACAAGTTTTGTGGTGCCTTTCAGCTGCCTACCGGGGTACTGTAAAAACTACCAACAGAACTCGTTTCTGGCACCTTCCCCGGTGGAGTTGTGCATGGGGTGTGTTTGGAACATTTTGTCACCAGCCGAGTCCAAAATTCAGCGATTCCCCATCTCAGCCCAGAAAGCAGGTAGAACAAGTTTTGTGGTGCCTTTCAGCTGCCTACCGGGGTAGTGTAAAAACTACCAACAGAACTCGTTTCTGGCACCTTCCCCGGTGGAGTTGTGCATGGGGTGTGTTTGGAACATTTTGTCACCAGCCGAGTCCAAAATTCAGCGATTCCCCATCTCTGCCCAGAAAGCAGGTAGAAAAACTTTTGTGGTGCCTTTCAGCTGCCTACCGGGGTAGTGTAAAAACTACCAACAGAACTCGTTTCTGGCACCTTCCCCGGTGGAGTTGTGCATGGGGTGTGTTTGGAACATTTTGTCACCAGCCGAGTCCAAAATTCAGCGATTCCCCATCTCAGCCCAGAAAGCAGGTAGAACAAGTTTTGTGGTGCCTTTCAGCTGCCTACCGGGGTAGTGTAAAAACTACCAACAGAACTCGTTTCTGGCACCTTCCCCGGTGGAGTTGTGCATGGGGTGTGTTTGGAACATTTTGTCAGCAGCCGAGTCCAAAATTCAGCGATTCCCCATCTCAGCCCAGAAAGCAGGTAGAACAAGTTTTGTGGTGCCTTTCAGCTGCCTACCGGGGTAGTGTAAAAACTACCAACAGAACTCGTTTCTGGCACCTTCCCCGGTGGAGTTGTGCATGGGGTGTGTTTGGAACATTTTGTCACCAGCCGAGTCCAAAATTCAGCGATTCCCCATCTCAGCCCAGAAAGCAGGTAGAACAAGTTTTGTGGTGCCTTTCAGCTGCCTACCGGGGTAGTGTAAAAACTACCAACAGAACTCGTTTCTGGCACCTTCCCCGGTGGAGCTGTGCATGGGGTGTGTTTGGAACATTTTGTCACCAGCCGAGTCCAAAATTCAGCGATTCCCCATCTCAGCCCAGAAAGCAGGTAGAACAAGTTTTGTGGTGCCTTTCAGCTGCCTACCGGGGTAGTGTAAAAACTACCAACAGAACTCGTTTCTGGCACCTTCCCCGGTGGAGTTGTGCATGGGGTGTGTTTGGAACATTTTGTCACCAGCCGAGTCCAAAATTCAGCGATTCCCCATCTCAGCCCAGAAAGCAGGTAGAACAAGTTTTGTGGTGCCTTTCAGCTGCCTACCGGGGTAGTGTAAAAACTACCAACGGAACTCCTTTCTGGCACCTTCCCCGGTGGAGTTGTGCATGGGGTGTGTTTGGAACTATTTGTCACCAGCCGAGTCCAAAATTCAGCGATTCCCCATCTCAGCCCAGAAAGCAGGTAGAACAAGTTTTGTGGTGCCTTTCAGCTGCCTACCGGGGTAGTGTAAAAACTACCAACAGAACTCGTTTCTGGCACCTTCCCCGGTGGAGTTGTGCATGGGGTGTGTTTGGAACATTTTGTCACCAGCCGAGTCCAAAATTCAGCGATTCTCCATCTCAGCCCAGAAAGCAGGTAGAACAAGTTTTGTGGTGCCTTTCAGCTGCCTACCGGGGTAGTGTAAAAACTACCAACAGAACTCGTTTCTGGCACCTTCCCCGGTGGAGTTGTGCATGGGGTGTGTTTGGAACATTTTGTCACCAGCCGAGTCCAAAATTCAGCGATTCCCCATCTCAGCCCAGAAAGCAGGTAGAACAAGTTTTGTGGTGCCTTTCAGCTGCCTACCGGGGTAGTGTAAAAACTACCAACAGAACTCCTTTCTGGCACCTTCCCCGGTGGAGTTGTGCATGGGGTGTGTTTGGAACATTTTGTCACCAGCCGAGTCCAAAATTCAGCGATTCCCCATCTCAGCCCAGAAAGCAGGTAGAACAAGTTTTGTGGTGCCTTTCAGCTGCCTACCGGGGTAGTGTAAAAACTACCAACAGAACTCGTTTCTGGCACCTTCCCCGGTGGAGTTGTGCATGGGGTGTGTTTGGAACATTTTGTCACCAGCCGAGTCCAAAATTCAGCGATTCCCCATCTCAGCCCAGAAAGCAGGTAGAACAAGTTTTGTGGTGCCTTTCAGCTGCCTACCGGGGTAGTGTAAAAACTACCAACAGAACTCGTTTCTGGCACCTTCCCCGGTGGAGCTGTGCATGGGGTGTGTTTGGAACATTTTGTCACCAGCCGAGTCCAAAATTCAGCGATTCCCCATCTCAGCCCAGAAAGCAGGTAGAACAAGTTTTGTGGTGCCTTTCAGCTGCCTACCGGGGTAGTGTAAAAACTACCAACAGAACTCGTTTCTGGCACCTTCCCCGGTGGAGTTGTGCATGGGGTGTGTTTGGAACATTTTGTCACCAGCCGAGTCCAAAATTCAGCGATTCCCCATCTCAGCCCAGAAAGCAGGTAGAACAAGTTTTGTGGTGCCTTTCAGCTGCCTACCGGGGTAGTGTAAAAACTACCAACGGAACTCCTTTCTGGCACCTTCCCCGGTGGAGTTGTGCATGGGGTGTGTTTGGAACTATTTGTCACCAGCCGAGTCCAAAATTCAGCGATTCCCCATCTCAGCCCAGAAAGCAGGTAGAACAAGTTTTGTGGTGCCTTTCAGCTGCCTACCGGGGTAGTGTAAAAACTACCAACAGAACTCGTTTCTGGCACCTTCCCCGGTGGAGTTGTGCATGGGGTGTGTTTGGAACATTTTGTCACCAGCCGAGTCCAAAATTCAGCGATTCCCCATCTCAGCCCAGAAAGCAGGTAGAACAAGTTTTGTGGTGCCTTTCAGCTGCCTACCGGGGTACTGTAAAAACTACCAACAGAACTCGTTTCTGGCACCTTCCCCGGTGGAGTTGTGCATGGGGTGTGTTTGGAACATTTTGTCACCAGCCGAGTCCAAAATTCAGCTATTCCCCATCTCAGCCCAGAAAGCAGGTACAACAAGTTTTGTGGTGCCTTTCTCTTGCCTACCGGGGTAGTGTAAAAAACTACCAACAGAACTCGTTTCTGGCACCTTCCCCGGTGGAGTTGTGCATGGGGTGTGTTTGGAACATTTTGTCACCAGCCGAGTCCAAAATTCAGGGATTCCCCATCTCAGCCCAGAAAGCAGGTAGAACAAGTTTTGTGGTGCCTTTCAGCTGCCTACCGGGGTAGTGTAAAAACTACCAACAGAACTCGTTTCTGGCACCTTCCCCGGTGGAGTTGTGCATGGGGTGTGTTTGGAACATTTTGTCACCAGCCGAGTCCAAAATTCAGCGATTCCCCATCTCAGCCCAGAAAGCAGGTAGAACAAGTTTTGTGGTGCCTTTCAGCTGCCTACCGGGGTAGTGTAAAAACTACCAACAGAACTCGTTTCTGGCACCTTCCCCGGTGGAGTTGTGCATGGGGTGTGTTTGGAACATTTTGTCAGGAGCCGAGTCCAAAATTCAGCGATTCCCCATCTCAGCCCGGAAAGCAGGTAGAACAAGTTTTGTGGTGCCTTTCAGCTGCCTACCGGGGTAGTGTAAAAACTACCAACAGAACTCGTTTCTGGCACCTTCCCCGGTGGAGTTGTGCATGGGGTGTGTTTGGAACATTTTGTCAGCAGCCGAGTCCAAAATTCAGCGATTCCCCATCTCAGCCCAGAAAGCAGGTAGAACAAGTTTTGTGGTGCCTTTCAGCTGCCTACCGGGGTACTGTAAAAACTACCAACAGAACTCGTTTCTGGCACCTTCCCCGGTGGAGGTGTGCATGGGGTGTGTTTGGAACATTTTGTCACCAGCCGAGTCCAAAATTCAGCGATTCCCCATCTCAGCCCAGAAAGCAGGTAGAACAAGTTTTGTGGTGCCTTTCAGCTGCCTACCGGGGTAGTGTAAAAACTACCAACAGAACTCGTTTCTGGCACCTTCCCCGGTGGAGTTGTGCATGGGGTGTGTTTGGAACATTTTGTCACCAGCCGAGTCCAAAATTCAGCGATTCCCCATCTCAGCCCAGAAAGCAGGTAGAACAAGTTTTGTGGTGCCTTTCAGCTGCCTACCGGGGTAGTGTAAAAACTACCAACGGAACTCCTTTCTGGCACCTTCCCCGGTGGAGTTGTGCATGGGGTGTGTTTGGAACTATTTGTCACCAGCCGAGTCCAAAATTCAGCGATTCCCCATCTCAGCCCAGAAAGCAGGTAGAACAAGTTTTGTGGTGCCTTTCAGCTGCCTACCGGGGTAGTGTAAAAACTACCAACAGAACTCGTTTCTGGCACCTTCCCCGGTGGAGTTGTGCATGGGGTGTGTTTGGAACATTTTGTCACCAGCCGAGTCCAAAATTCAGCGATTCCCCATCTCAGCCCAGAAAGCAGGTAGAACAAGTTTTGTGGTGCCTTTCAGCTGCCTACCGGGGTAGTGTAAAAACTACCAACAGAACTCGTTTCTGGCACCTTCCCCGGTGGAGTTGTGCATGGGGTGTGTTTGGAACATTTTGTCACCAGCCGAGTCCAAAATTCAGCTATTCCCCATCTCAGCCCAGAAAGCAGGTACAACAAGTTTTGTGGTGCCTTTCTCTTGCCTACCGGGGTAGTGTAAAAACTACCAACAGAACTCGTTTCTGGCACCTTCCCCGGTGGAGTTGTGCATGGGGTGTGTTTGGAACATTTTGTCACCAGCCGAGTCCAAAATTCAGGGATTCCCCATCTCAGCCCAGAAAGCAGGTAGAACAAGTTTTGTGGTGCCTTTCAGCTGCCTACCGGGGTAGTGTAAAAACTACCAACAGAACTCGTTTCTGGCACCTTCCCCGGTGGAGTTGTGCATGGGGTGTGTTTGGAACATTTTGTCACCAGCCGAGTCCAAAATTCAGCGATTCCCCATCTCAGCCCAGAAAGCAGGTAGAACAAGTTTTGTGGTGCCTTTCAGCTGCCTACCGGGGTAGTGTAAAAACTACCAACAGAACTCGTTTCTGGCACCTTCCCCGGTGGAGTTGTGCATGGGGTGTGTTTGGAACATTTTGTCAGGAGCCGAGTCCAAAATTCAGCGATTCCCCATCTCAGCCCGGAAAGCAGGTAGAACAAGTTTTGTGGTGCCTTTCAGCTGCCTACCGGGGTAGTGTAAAAACTACCAACAGAACTCGTTTCTGGCACCTTCCCCGGTGGAGTTGTGCATGGGGTGTGTTTGGAACATTTTGTCAGCAGCCGAGTCCAAAATTCAGCGATTCCCCATCTCAGCCCAGAAAGCAGGTAGAACAAGTTTTGTGGTGCCTTTCAGCTGCCTACCGGGGTACTGTAAAAACTACCAACAGAACTCGTTTCTGGCACCTTCCCCGGTGGAGGTGTGCATGGGGTGTGTTTGGAACATTTTGTCACCAGCCGAGTCCAAAATTCAGCGATTCCCCATCTCAGCCCAGAAAGCAGGTAGAACAAGTTTTGTGGTGCCTTTCAGCTGCCTACCGGGGTAGTGTAAAAACTACCAACAGAACTCGTTTCTGGCACCTTCCCCGGTGGAGTTGTGCATGGGGTGTGTTTGGAACATTTTGTCACCAGCCGAGTCCAAAATTCAGCGATTCCCCATCTCAGCCCAGAAAGCAGGTAGAACAAGTTTTGTGGTGCCTTTCAGCTGCCTACCGGGGTAGTGTAAAAACTACCAACGGAACTCCTTTCTGGCACCTTCCCCGGTGGAGTTGTGCATGGGGTGTGTTTGGAACTATTTGTCACCAGCCGAGTCCAAAATTCAGCGATTCCCCATCTCAGCCCAGAAAGCAGGTAGAACAAGTTTTGTGGTGCCTTTCAGCTGCCTACCGGGGTAGTGTAAAAACTACCAACAGAACTCGTTTCTGGCACCTTCCCCGGTGGAGTTGTGCATGGGGTGTGTTTGGAACATTTTGTCACCAGCCGAGTCCAAAATTCAGCGATTCTCCATCTCAGCCCAGAAAGCAGGTAGAACAAGTTTTGTGGTGCCTTTCAGCTGCCTACCGGGGTAGTGTAAAAACTACCAACAGAACTCGTTTCTGGCACCTTCCCCGGTGGAGTTGTGCATGGGGTGTGTTTGGAACATTTTGTCAGGAGCCGAGTCCAAAATTCAGCGATTCCCCATCTCAGCCCAGAAAGCAGGTAGAACAAGTTTTGTGGTGCCTTTCAGCTGCCTACCGGGGTAGTGTAAAAACTACCAACAGAACTCGTTTCTGGCACCTTCCCCGGTGGAGTTGTGCATGGGGTGTGTTTGGAACATTTTGTCAGCAGCCGAGTCCAAAATTCAGCGATTCCCCATCTCAGCCCAGAAAGCAGGTAGAACAAGTTTTGTGGTGCCTTTCAGCTGCCTACCGGGGTAGTGTAAAAACTACCAACAGAACTCGTTTCTGGCACCTTCCCCGGTGGAGTTGTGCATGGGGTGTGTTTGGAACATTTTGTCACCAGCCGAGTCCAAAATTCAGCGATTCCCCATCTCAGCCCAGAAAGCAGGTAGAACAAGTTTTGTGGTGCCTTTCAGCTGCCTACCGGGGTAGTGTAAAAACTACCAACAGAACTCGTTTCTGGCACCTTCCCCGGTGGAGCTGTGCATGGGGTGTGTTTGGAACATTTTGTCACCAGCCGAGTCCAAAATTCAGCGATTCCCCATCTCAGCCCAGAAAGCAGGTAGAACAAGTTTTGTGGTGCCTTTCAGCTGCCTACCGGGGTACTGTAAAAACTACCAACAGAACTCGTTTCTGGCACCTTCCCCGGTGGAGTTGTGCATGGGGTGTGTTTGGAACATTTTGTCACCAGCCGAGTCCAAAATTCAGCTATTCCCCATCTCAGCCCAGAAAGCAGGTACAACAAGTTTTGTGGTGCCTTTCTCTTGCCTACCGGGGTAGTGTAAAAACTACCAACAGAACTCGTTTCTGGCACCTTCCCCGGTGGAGTTGTGCATGGGGTGTGTTTGGAACATTTTGTCACCAGCCGAGTCCAAAATTCAGCGATTCCCCATCTCAGCCCAGAAAGCAGGTAGAACAAGTTTTGTGGTGCCTTTCAGCTGCCTACCGGGGTAGTGTAAAAACTACCAACAGAACTCGTTTCTGGCACCTTCCCCGGTGGAGTTGTGCATGGGGTGTGTTTGGAACATTTTGTCACCAGCCGAGTCCAAAATTCAGCGATTCCCCATCTCAGCCCAGAAAGCAGGTAGAACAAGTTTTGTGGTGCCTTTCAGCTGCCTACCGGGGTAGTGTAAAAACTACCAACAGAACTCGTTTCTGGCACCTTCCCCGGTGGAGTTGTGCATGGGGTGTGTTTGGAACATTTTGTCACCAGCCGAGTCCAAAATTCAGCGATTCCCCATCTCAGCCCAGAAAGCAGGTAGAACAAGTTTTGTGGTGCCTTTCAGCTGCCTACCGGGGTAGTGTAAAAACTACCAACAGAACTCGTTTCTGGCACCTTCCCCGGTGGAGTTGTGCATGGGGTGTGTTTGGAACATTTTGTCACCAGCCGAGTCCAAAATTCAGCGATTCCCCATCTCAGCCCAGAAAGCAGGTAGAACAAGTTTTGTGGTGCCTTTCTCTTGCCTACCGGGGTAGTGTAAAAACTACCAACAGAACTCGTTTCTGGCACCTTCCCCGGTGGAGTTGTGCATGGGGTGTGTTTGGAACATTTTGTCACCAGCCGAGTCCAAAATTCAGCGATTCCCCATCTCAGCCCAGAAAGCAGGTAGAACAAGTTTTGTGGTGCCTTTCAGCTGCCTACCGGGGTAGTGTAAAAACTACCAACGGAACTCGTTTCTGGCACCTTCCCCGGTGGAGTTGTGCATGGGGTGTGTTTGGAACATTTTGTCACCAGCCGAGTCCAAAATTCAGCGATTCCCCATCTCAGCCCAGAAAGCAGGTAGAACAAGTTTTGTGGTGCCTTTCAGCTGCCTACCGGGGTAGTGTAAAAACTACCAACAGAACTCGTTTCTGGCACCTTCCCCGGTGGAGTTGTGCATGGGGTGTGTTTGGAACATTTTGTCACCAGCCGAGTCCAAAATTCAGCGATTCCCCATCTCAGCCCAGAAAGCAGGTAGAACAAGTTTTGTGGTGCCTTTCAGCTGCCTACCGGGGTAGTGTAAAAACTACCAACAGAACTCGTTTCTGGCACCTTCCCCGGTGGAGTTGTGCATGGGGTGTGTTTGGAACATTTTGTCACCAGCCGAGTCCAAAATTCAGCGATTCCCCATCTCAGCCCAGAAAGCAGGTAGAACAAGTTTTGTGGTGCCTTTCTCTTGCCTATCGGGGTAGTGTAAAAACTACCAACGGAACTCGTTTCTGGCACCTTCCCCGGTGGAGTTGTGCATGGGGTGTGTTTGGAACATTTTGTCACCAGCCGAGTCCAAAATTCAGCGATTCCCCATCTCAGCCCAGAAAGCAGGTAGAACAAGTTTTGTGGTGCCTTTCAGCTGCCTACCGGGGTAGTGTAAAAACTACCAACGGAACTCGTTTCTGGCACCTTCCCCGGTGGAGTTGTGCATGGGGTGTGTTTGGAACATTTTGTCACCAGCCGAGTCCAAAATTCAGCGATTCCCCATCTCAGCCCAGAAAGCAGGTAGAACAAGTTTTGTGGTGCCTTTCAGCTGCCTACCGGGGTAGTGTAAAAACTACCAACAGAACTCCTTTCTGGCACCTTCCCCGGTGGAGTTGTGCATGGGGTGTGTTTGGAACATTTTGTCACCAGCCGAGTCCAAAATTCAGCGATTCCCCATCTCAGCCCAGAAAGCAGGTAGAACAAGTTTTGTGGTGCCTTTCAGCTGCCTACCGGGGTAGTGTAAAAACTACCAACAGAACTCGTTTCTGGCACCTTCCCCGGTGGAGTTGTGCATGGGGTGTGTTTGGAACATTTTGTCACCAGCCGAGTCCAAAATTCAGCGATTCCCCATCTCAGCCCAGAAAGCAGGTAGAACAAGTTTTGTGGTGCCTTTCAGCTGCCTACCGGGGTAGTGTAAAAACTACCAACAGAACTCGTTTCTGGCACCTTCCCCGGTGGAGTTGTGCATGGGGTGTGTTTGGAACATTTTGTCACCAGCCGAGTCCAAAATTCAGCGATTCCCCATCTCAGCCCGGAAAGCAGGTAGAACAAGTTTTGTGGTGCCTTTCAGCTGCCTACCGGGGTAGTGTAAAAACTACCAACAGAACTCGTTTCTGGCACCTTCCCCGGTGGAGTTGTGCATGGGGTGTGTTTGGAACATTTTGTCAGCAGCCGAGTCCAAAATTCAGCGATTCCCCATCTCAGCCCAGAAAGCAGGTAGAACAAGTTTTGTGGTGCCTTTCAGCTGCCTACCGGGGTACTGTAAAAACTACCAACAGAACTCGTTTCTGGCACCTTCCCCGGTGGAGGTGTGCATGGGGTGTGTTTGGAACATTTTGTCACCAGCCGAGTCCAAAATTCAGCGATTCCCCATCTCAGCCCAGAAAGCAGGTAGAACAAGTTTTGTGGTGCCTTTCAGCTGCCTACCGGGGTAGTGTAAAAACTACCAACAGAACTCGTTTCTGGCACCTTCCCCGGTGGAGTTGTGCATGGGGTGTGTTTGGAACATTTTGTCAGCAGCCGAGTCCAAAATTCAGCTATTCCCCATCTCAGCCCAGAAAGCAGGTAGAACAAGTTTTGTGGTGCCTTTCTCTTGCCTACCAGGGTAGTGTAAAAACTACCAACAGAACTCCTTTCTGGCACCTTCCCCGGTGGAGTTGTGCATGGGGTGTGTTTGGAACATTTTGTCACCAGCCGAGTCCAAAATTCAGCGATTCCCCATCTCAGCCAGAAAGCAGGTAGAACAAGTTTTGTGGTGCCTTTCAGCTGCCTACCGGGGTAGTGTAAAAACTACCAACAGAACTCGTTTCTGGCACCTTCCCCGGTGGAGTTGTGCATGGGGTGTGTTTGGAACATTTTGTCACCAGCCGAGTCCAAAAGTCAGCGATTCCCCATCTCAGCCAGAAAGCAGGTAGAACAAGTTTTGTGGTGCCTTTCAGCTGCCTACCGGGGTAGTGTAAAAACTACCAACAGAACTCGTTTCTGGCACCTTCCCCGGTGGAGTTGTGCATGGGGTGTGTTTGGAACATTTTGTCAGCAGCCGAGTCCAAAATTCAGCGATTCCCCATCTCAGCCCAGAAAGCAGGTAGAACAAGTTTTGTGGTGCCTTTCTCTTGCCTACCGGGGTAGTGTAAAAACTACCAACAGAACTCGTTTCTGGCACCTTCCCCGGTGGAGTTGTGCATGGGGTGTGTTTGGAACATTTTGTCACCAGCCGAGTCCAAAATTCAGCTATTCCCCATCTCAGCCCAGAAAGCAGGTAGAACAAGTTTTGTGGTGCCTTTCTCTTGCCTACCGGGGTAGTGTAAAAACTACCAACAGAACTCGTTTCTGGCACCTTCCCCGGTGGAGTTGTGCATGGGGTGTGTTTGGAACATTTTGTCACCAGCCGAGTCCAAAATTCAGCGATTCCCCATCTCAGCCCAGAAAGCAGGTAGAACAAGTTTTGTGGTGCCTTTCAGCTGCCTACCGGGGTAGTGTAAAAACTACCAACAGAACTCGTTTCTGGCACCTTCCCCGGTGGAGTTGTGCATGGGGTGTGTTTGGAACATTTTGTCAGCAGCCGAGTCCAAAATTCAGCTATTCCCCATCTCAGCCCAGAAAGCAGGTAGAACAAGTTTTGTGGTGCCTTTCTCTTGCCTACCGGGGTAGTGTAAAAACTACCAACAGAACTCGTTTCTGGCACCTTCCCCGGTGGAGTTGTGCATGGGGTGTGTTTGGAACATTTTGTCACCAGCCGAGTCCAAAATTCAGCGATTCCCCATCTCAGCCCAGAAAGCAGGTAGAACAAGTTTTGTGGTGCCTTTCAGCTGCCTACCGGGGTAGTGTAAAAACTACCAACAGTACTCGTTTCTGGCACCTTCCCCGGTGGAGTTGTGCATGGGGTGTGTTTGGAACATTTTGTCACCAGCCGAGTCCAAAATTCAGCGATTCCCCATCTCAGCCCAGAAAGCAGGTAGAACAAGTTTTGTGGTGCCTTTCAGCTGCCTACCGGGGTAGTGTAAAAACTACCAACAGAACTCGTTTCTGGCACCTTCCCCGGTGGAGTTGTGCATGGGGTGTGTTTGGAACATTTTGTCACCAGCCGAGTTGAAAATTCAGCGATTCCCCATCTCAGCCCAGAAAGCAGGTAGAACAAGTTTTGTGGTGCCTTTCAGCTGCCTACCGGGGTAGTGTAAAAACTACCAACAGAACTCGTTTCTGGCACCTTCCCCGGTGGAGTTGTGCATGGGGTGTGTTTGGAACATTTTGTCACCAGCCGAGTCCAAAATTCAGCGATTCCCCATCTCAGCCCAGAAAGCAGGTAGAACAAGTTTTGTGGTGCCTTTCAGCTGCCTACCGGGGTAGTGTAAAAACTACCAACAGAACTCGTTTCTGGCACCTTCCCCGGTGGAGTTGTGCATGGGGTGTGTTTGGAACATTTTGTCACCAGCCGAGTCCAAAATTCAGCGATTCCCCATCTCAGCCCAGAAAGCAGGTAGAACAAGTTTTGTGGTGCCTTTCAGCTGCCTACCGGGGTAGTGTAAAAACTACCAACAGAACTCGTTTCTGGCACCTTCCCCGGTGGAGTTGTGCATGGGGTGTGTTTGGAACATTTTGTCACCAGCCGAGTCCAAAATTCAGCGATTCCCCATCTCAGCCCAGAAAGCAGGTAGAACAAGTTTTGTGGTGCCTTTCAGCTGCCTACCGGGGTACTGTAAAAACTACCAACAGAACTCGTTTCTGGCACCTTCCCCGGTGGAGTTGTGCATGGGGTGTGTTTGGAACATTTTGTCACCAGCCGAGTCCAAAATTCAGCGATTCCCCATCTCAGCCCAGAAAGCAGGTAGAACAAGTTTTGTGGTGCCTTTCTCTTGCCTACCGGGGTAGTGTAAAAACTACCAACAGAACTCGTTTCTGGCACCTTCCCCGGTGGAGTTGTGCATGGGGTGTGTTTGGAACATTTTGTTACCAGCCGAGTCCAAAATTCAGCCGTTCCCCATCTCAGCCCAGAAAGCAGGTAGAACAAGTTTTGTGGTGCCTTTCAGCTGCCTACCGGGGTAGTGTAAAAACTACCAACAGAACTCGTTTCTGGCACCTTCCCCGGTGGAGTTGTGCATGGGGTGTGTTTGGAACATTTTGTCAGCAGCCGAGTCCAAAATTCAGCGATTCCCCATCTCAGCCCAGAAAGCAGGTAGAACAAGTTTTGTGGTGCCTTTCGGCTGCCTACCGGGGTAGTGTAAAAACTACCAACAGAACTCGTTTCTGGCACCTTCCCCGGTGGAGTTGTGCATGGGGTGTGTTTGGAACATTTTGTCACCAGCCGAGTCCAAAATTCAGCGATTCCCCATCTCAGCCCAGAAAGCAGGTAGAACAAGTTTTGTGGTGCCTTTCAGCTGCCTACCGGGGTAGTGTAAAAACTACCAACAGAACTCGTTTCTGGCACCTTCCCCGGTGGAGTTGTGCATGGGGTGTGTTTGGAACATTTTGTCACCAGCCGAGTCCAAAATTCAGCGATTCCCCATCTCAGCCCAGAAAGCAGGTAGAACAAGTTTTGTGGTGCCTTTCAGCTGCCTACCGGGGGTAGTGTAAAAACTACCAACAGAACTCGTTTCTGGCACCTTCCCCGGTGGAGTTGTGCATGGGGTGTGTTTGGAACATTTTGTCACCAGCCGAGTCCAAAATTCAGCGATTCCCCATCTCAGCCCAGAAAGCAGGTAGAACAAGTTTTGTGGTGCCTTTCAGCTGCCTACCGGGGTAGTGTAGAAACTACCAACAGAAATCGTTTCTGGCACCTTCCCCGGTGGAGTTGTGCATGGGGTGTGTTTGGAACATTTTGTCACCAGCCGAGTCCAAAATTCAGCGATTCCCCATCTCAGCCCAGAAAGCAGGTAGAACAAGTTTTGTGGTGCCTTTCAGCTGCCTACCGGGGTAGTGTAAAAACTACCAACAGAACTCGTTTCTGGCACCTTCCCCGGTGGAGTTGTGCATGGGGTGTGTTTGGAACATTTTGTCACCAGCCGAGTCCAAAATTCAGCGATTCCCCATCTCAGCCCAGAAAGCAGGTAGAACAAGTTTTGTGGTGCCTTTCAGCTGCCTACCGGGGTAGTGTAAAAACTACCAACAGAACTCGTTTCTGGCACCTTCCCCGGTGGAGTTGTGCATGGGGTGTGTTTGGAACATTTTGTCACCAGCCGAGTCCAAAATTCAGCGATTCCCCATCTCAGCCCAGAAAGCAGGTAGAACAAGTTTTGTGGTGCCTTTCAGCTGCCTACCGGGGTAGTGTAAAAACTACCAACAGAACTCGTTTCTGGCACCTTCCCCGGTGGAGTTGTGCATGGGGTGTGTTTGGAACATTTTGTCACCAGCCGAGTCCAAAATTCAGCGATTCCCATCTCAGCCCAGAAAGCAGGTAGAACAAGTTTTGTGGTGCCTTTCAGCTGCCTACCGGGGTAGTGTAAAAACTACCAACAGAACTCGTTTCTGGCACCTTCCCCGGTGGAGTTGTGCATGGGGTGTGTTTGGAACATTTTGTCACCAGCCGAGTCCAAAATTCAGCGATTCCCCATCTCAGCCCAGAAAGCAGGTAGAACAAGTTTTGTGGTGCCCTTTCAGCTGCCTACCGGGGTAGTGTAAAAACTACCAACAGAACTCGTTTCTGGCACCTTCCCCGGTGGAGTTGTGCATGGGGTGTGTTTGGAACATTTTGTCACCAGCCGAGTCCAAAATTCAGCGATTCCCCATCTCAGCCCAGAAAGCAGGTAGAACAAGTTTTGTGGTGCCTTTCAGCTGCCTACCGGGGTAGTGTAGAAACTACCAACAGAAATCGTTTCTGGCACCTTCCCCGGTGGAGTTGTGCATGGGGTGTGTTTGGAACATTTTGTCACCAAGCCGAGTCCAAAATTCCAGCGATTCCCCATCTCAGCCCAGAAAGCAGGTAGAACAAGTTTTGTGGTGCCTTTCAGCTGCCTACCGGGGTAGTGTAAAAACTACCAACAGAACTCGTTTCTGGCACCTTCCCCGGTGGAGTTGTGCATGGGGTGTGTTTGGAACATTTTGTCACCAGCCGAGTCCAAAATTCAGCGATTCCCCATCTCAGCCCAGAAAGCAGGTAGAACAAGTTTTGTGGTGCCTTTCAGCTGCCTACCGGGGTAGTGTAAAAACTACCAACAGAACTCGTTTCTGGCACCTTCCCCGGTGGAGTTGTGCATGGGGTGTGTTTGGAACATTTTGTCACCAGCCGAGTCCAAAAATTCAGCGATTCCCCATCTCAGCCCAGAAAGCAGGTAGAACAAGTTTTGTGGTGCCTTTCAGCTGCCTACCGGGGTAGTGTAAAAACTACCAACAGAACTCGTTTCTGGCACCTTCCCCGGTGGAGTTGTGCATGGGGTGTGTTTGGAACATTTTGTCACCAGCCGAGTCCAAAATTCAGCGATTCCCCATCTCAGCCCAGAAAGCAGGTAGAACAAGTTTTGTGGTGCCTTTCAGCTGCCTACCGGGGTAGTGTAAAAACTACCAACAGAACTCGTTTCTGGCACCTTCCCCGGTGGAGTTGTGCATGGGGTGTGTTTGGAACATTTTGTCACCAAGCCGAGTCCAAAATTCAGCGATTCCCCATCTCAGCCCAGAAAGCAGGTAGAACAAGTTTTGTGGTGCCTTTCAGCTGCCTACCGGGGTAGTGTAAAAAACTACCAACAGAACTCGTTTCTGGCACCTTCCCCGGTGGAGTTGTGCATGGGGTGTGTTTGGAACATTTTGTCACCAGCCGAGTCCAAAATTCAGCGATTCCCCATCTCAGCCCAGAAAGCAGGTAGAACAAGTTTTGTGGTGCCTTTCAGCTGCCTACCGGGGTAGTGTAAAAACTACCAACAGAACTCGTTTCTGGCACCTTCCCCGGTGGAGTTGTGCATGGGGTGTGTTTGGAACATTTTGTCACCAGCCGAGTCCAAAATTCAGCGATTCCCCATCTCAGCCCAGAAAGCAGGTAGAACAAGTTTTGTGGTGCCTTTCAGCTGCCTACCGGGGTAGTGTAGAAACTACCAACAGAAATCGTTTCTGGCACCTTCCCCGGTGGAGTTGTGCATGGGGTGTGTTTGGAACATTTTTGTCACCAGCCGAGTCCAAAATTCAGCGATTCCCCATCTCAGCCCAGAAAGCAGGTAGAACAAGTTTTGTGGTGCCTTTCAGCTGCCTACCGGGGTAGTGTAAAAACTACCAACAGAACTCGTTTCTGCACCTTCCCCGGTGGAGTTGTGCATGGGGTGTGTTTGGAACATTTTGTCACCAGCCGAGTCCAAAATTCAGCGATTCCCCATCTCAGCCCAGAAAGCAGGTAGAACAAGTTTTGTGGTGCCTTTCAGCTGCCTACCGGGGTAGTGTAAAAACTACCAACAGAACTCGTTTCTGGCACCTTCCCCGGTGGAGTTGTGCATGGGGTGTGTTTGGAACATTTTGTCACCAGCCGAGTCCAAAAATTCAGCGATTCCCCATCTCAGCCCAGAAAGCAGGTAGAACAAGTTTTGTGGTGCCTTTCAGCTGCCTACCGGGGTAGTGTAAAAACTACCAACAGAACTCGTTTCTGGCACCTTCCCCGGTGGAGTTGTGCATGGGGTGTGTTTGGAACATTTTGTCACCAGCCGAGTCCAAAATTCAGCGATTCCCCATCTCAGCCCAGAAAGCAGGTAGAACAAGTTTTGTGGTGCCTTTCAGCTGCCTACCGGGGTAGTGTAAAAACTACCAACAGAACTCGTTTCTGGCACCTTCCCCGGTGGAGTTGTGCATGGGGTGTGTTTGGAACATTTTGTCACCAGCCGAGTCCAAAATTCAGCGATTCCCCATCTCAGCCCAGAAAGCAGGTAGAACAAGTTTTGTGGTGCCTTTCAGCTGCCTACCGGGGTAGTGTAAAAACTACCAACAGAACTCGTTTCTGGCACCTTCCCCGGTGGAGTTGTGCATTGGGGTGTGTTTGGAACATTTTGTCACCAGCCGAGTCCAAAATTCAGCGATTCCCCATCTCAGCCCAGAAAGCAGGTACAACAAGTTTTGTGGTGCCTTTCAGCTGCCTACCGGGGTACTGTAAAAACTACCAACAGAACTCGTTTCTGGCACCTTCCCCGGTGGAGTTGTGCATGGGGTGTGTTTGGAACATTTTGTCACCCAGCCGAGTCCAAAATTCAGCGATTCCCCATCTCAGCCCAGAAAGCAGGTAGAACAAGTTTTGTGGTGCCTTTCAGCTGCCTACCGGGGTAGTGTAAAAACTACCAACAGTACTCGTTTCTGGCACCTTCCCCGGTGGAGTTGTGCATGGGGTGTGTTTGGAACATTTTGTCACCAGCCGAGTCCAAAATTCAGCGATTCCCCATCTCAGCCCAGAAAGCAGGTAGAACAAGTTTTGTGGTGCCTTTCAGCTGCCTACCGGGGTAGTGTAAAAACTACCAACAGAACTCGTTTCTGGCACCTTCCCCGGTGGAGTTGTGCATGGGGTGTGTTTGGAACATTTTGTCACCAGCCGAGTCCAAAATTCAGCGATTCCCCATCTCAGCCCAGAAAGCAGGTAGAACAAGTTTTGTGGTGCCTTTCAGCTGCCTACCGGGGTAGTGTAAAAACTACCAACAGAACTCGTTTCTGGCACCTTCCCCGGTGGAGTTGTGCATGGGTGTGTTTGGAACATTTTGTCAGCAGCCGAGTCAAAATTCAGCGATTCCCCATCTCAGCCCAGAAAGCAGGTAGAACAAGTTTTGTGGTGCCTTTCAGCTGCCTACCGGGGTAGTGTAAAAACTACCAACAGAACTCGTTTCTGGCACCTTCCCCGGTGGAGTTGTGCATGGGGTGTGTTTGGAACATTTTGTCAGCAGCCGAGTCCAAAATTCAGCGATTCCCCATCTCAGCCAGAAAGCAGGTAGAACAAGTTTTGTGGTGCCTTTCAGCTGCCTACCGGGGTACTGTAAAAACTACCAACAGAACTCGTTTCTGGCACCTTCCCCGGTGGAGTTGTGCATGGGGTGTGTTTGGAACATTTTGTCACCAGCCGAGTCCAAAATTCAGCCGTTCCCCATCTCAGCCCAGAAAGCAGGTAGAACAAGTTTTGTGGTGCCTTTCAGCTGCCTACCGGGGTAGTGTAAAAACTACCAACAGAACTCGTTTCTGGCACCTTCCCCGGTGGAGTTGTGCATGGGGTGTGTTTGGAACATTTTGTCAGCAGCCGAGTCCAAAATTCAGCTATTCCCCATCTCAGCCCAGAAAGCAGGTAGAACAAGTTTTGTGGTGCCTTTCTCTTGCCTACCGGGGTAGTGTAAAAACTACCAACAGAACTCGTTTCTGGCACCTTCCCCGGTGGAGTTGTGCATGGGGTGTGTTTGGAACATTTTGTCAGCAGCCGAGTCCAAAATTCAGCGATTCCCCATCTCAGCCCAGAAAGCAGGTAGAACAAGTTTTGTGGTGCCTTTCAGCTGCCTACCGGGGTAGTGTAAAAACTACCAACAGAACTCGTTTCTGGCACCTTCCCCGGTGGAGTTGTGCATGGGGTGTGTTTGGAACATTTTGTCACCAGCCGAGTCCAAAATTCAGCGATTCCCCATCTCAGCCCAGAAAGCAGGTAGAACAAGTTTTGTGGTGCCTTTCAGCTGCTACCGGGGTAGTGTAAAAACTACCAACAGAACTCGTTTCTGGCACCTTCCCGGTGGAGTTGTGCATGGGGTGTGTTTGGAACATTTTGTCACCAGCCGAGTCCAAAATTCAGCGATTCCCCATCTCAGCCAGAAAGCAGGTAGAACAAGTTTTGTGGTGCCTTTCAGCTGCCTACCGGGGTAGTGTAAAAACTACCAACAGAACTCGTTTCTGGCACCTTCCCCGGTGGAGTTGTGCATGGGGTGTGTTTGGAACATTTTGTCAGCAGCCGAGTCCAAAATTCAGCGATTCCCCATCTCAGCCCAGAAAGCAGGTAGAACAAGTTTTGTGGTGCCTTTCTCTTGCCTACCGGGGTAGTGTAAAAACTACCAACAGAACTCGTTTCTGGCACCTTCCCCGGTGGAGTTGTGCATGGGGTGTGTTTGGAACATTTTGTCACCAAGCCGAGTCCAAAATTCAGCGATTCCCCATCTCAGCCCAGAAAGCAGGTAGAACAAGTTTTGTGGTGCCTTTCAGCTGCCTACCGGGGTAGTGTAAAAACTACCAACAGAACTCGTTTCTGGCACCTTCCCCGGTGGAGTTGTGCATGGGGTGTGTTTGGAACATTTTGTCACCAGCCGAGTCCAAAATTCAGCTATTCCCATCTCAGCCAGAAAGCAGGTAGAACAAGTTTTGTGGTGCCTTTCTCTTGCCTACCGGGGTAGTGTAAAAACTACCAACAGAACTCGTTTCTGGCACCTTCCCCGGTGGAGTTGTGCATGGGTGTGTTTGGAACATTTTGTCACCAGCCGAGTCCAAAATTCAGCGATTCCCCATCTCAGCCCAGAAAGCAGGTAGAACAAGTTTTGTGGTGCCTTTCAGCTGCCTACCGGGGTAGTGTAAAAACTACCAACAGAACTCGTTTCTGGCACCTTCCCCGGTGGAGTTGTGCATGGGGTGTGTTTGGAACATTTTGTCAGCAGCCGAGTCCAAAATTCAGCGATTCCCCATCTCAGCCCAGAAAGCAGGTAGAACAAGTTTTGTGGTGCCTTTCAGCTGCCTACCGGGGTAGTGTAAAAACCTACCAACAGAACTCGTTTCTGGCACCTTCCCCGGTGGAGTTGTGCATGGGGTGTGGTTTGGAACATTTTGTCACCAGCCGAGTCCAAAATTCAGCGATTCCCCATCTCAGCCCAGAAAGCAGGTAGAACAAGTTTTGTGGTGCCTTTCAGCTGCCTACCGGGGTAGTGTAAAAACTACCAACAGAACTCGTTTCTGGCACCTTCCCCGGTGGAGTTGTGCATGGGGTGTGTTTGGAACATTTTGTCACCAGCCGAGTCCAAAATTCAGCGATTCCCCCATCTCAGCCCAGAAAGCAGGTAGAACAAGTTTTGTGGTGCCTTTCAGCTGCCTACCGGGGTAGTGTAAAAAACTACCAACAGAACTCGTTTCTGGCACCTTCCCCGGTGGAGTTGTGCATGGGGTGTGTTTGGAACATTTTGTCACCAGCCGAGTCCAAAATTCAGCGATTCCCCATCTCAGCCCAGAAAGCAGGTAGAACAAGTTTTGTGGTGCCTTTCTCTTGCCTACCGGGGTAGTGTAAAAACTACCAACAGAACTCGTTTCTGGCACCTTCCCCGGTGGAGTTGTGCATGGGGTGTGTTTGGAACATTTTGTCACCAGCCGAGTCCAAAATTCAGCGATTCCCCATCTCAGCCCAGAAAGCAGGTAGAACAAGTTTTGTGGTGCCTTTCAGCTGCCTACCGGGGTAGTGTAAAAACTACCAACAGAACTCGTTTCTGGCACCTTCCCCGGTGGAGTTGTGCATGGGGTGTGTTTGGAACATTTTGTCAGCAGCCGAGTCCAAAATTCAGCTATTCCCCATCTCAGCCCAGAAAGCAGTAGAACAAGTTTTGTGGTGCCTTTCTCTTGCCTACCGGGGTAGTGTAAAAACTACCAACAGAACTCGTTTCTGGCACCTTCCCCGGTGGAGTTGTGCATGGGGTGTGTTTGGAACATTTTGTCAGCAGCCGAGTCCAAAATTCAGCGATTCCCCATCTCAGCCCAGAAAGCAGGTAGAACAAGTTTTGTGGTGCCTTTCAGCTGCCTACCGGGGTAGTGTAAAAACTACCAACAGAACTCGTTTCTGGCACCTTCCCCGGTGGAGTTGTGCATGGGGTGTGTTTGGAACATTTTGTCACCAGCCGAGTCCAAAATTCAGCGATTCCCCATCTCAGCCCAGAAAGCAGGTAGAACAAGTTTTGTGGTGCCTTTCAGCTGCCTACCGGGGTAGTGTAAAAAACTACCAACAGAACTCGTTTCTGGCACCTTCCCCGGTGGAGTTGTGCATGGGGTGTGTTTGGAACATTTTGTCACCAGCCGAGTCCAAAATTCAGCGATTCCCCATCTCAGCCAGAAAGCAGGTAGAACAAGTTTTGTGGTGCCTTTCAGCTGCCTACCGGGGTAGTGTAAAAACTACCAACAGAACTCGTTTCTGGCACCTTCCCCGGTGGAGTTGTGCATGGGGTGTGTTTGGAACATTTTGTCAGCAGCCGAGTCCAAAATTCAGCGATTCCCCATCTCAGCCCAGAAAGCAGGTAGAACAAGTTTTGTGGTGCCTTTCTCTTGCCTACCGGGGTAGTGTAAAAACTACCAACAGAACTCGTTTCTGGCACCTTCCCCGGTGGAGTTGTGCATGGGGTGTGTTTGGAACATTTTGTCACCAGCCGAGTCCAAAATTCAGCTATTCCCCATCTCAGCCCAGAAAGCAGGTAGAACAAGTTTTGTGGTGCCTTTCTCTTGCCTACCGGGGTAGTGTAAAAACTACCAACAGAACTCGTTTCTGGCACCTTCCCCGGTGGAGTTGTGCATGGGGTGTGTTTGGAACATTTTGTCACCAGCCGAGTCCAAAATTCAGCGATTCCCATCTCAGCCCAGAAAGCAGGTAGAACAAGTTTTGTGGTGCCTTTCAGCTGCCTACCGGGGTAGTGTAAAAACTACCAACAGAACTCGTTTCTGGCACCTTCCCCGGTGGAGTTGTGCATGGGGTGTGTTTGGGAACATTTTGTCAGCAGCCGAGTCCAAAATTCAGCGATTCCCCATCTCAGCCCAGAAAGCAGGTAGAACAAGTTTTGTGGTGCCTTTCTCTTGCCTACCGGGGTAGTGTAAAAACTACCAACAGAAACTCGTTTCTGGCACCTTCCCCGGTGGAGTTGTGCATGGGGTGTGTTTGGAACATTTTGTCACCAGCCGAGTCCAAAATTCAGCTATTCCCCATCTCAGCCCAGAAAGCAGGTAGAACAAGTTTTGTGGTGCCTTTCTCTTGCCTACCGGGGTAGTGTAAAAACTACCAACAGAACTCGTTTCTGGCACCTTCCCCGGTGGAGTTGTGCATGGGGTGTGTTTGGAACATTTTGTCACCAGCCGAGTCCAAAATTCAGCGATTCCCCATCTCAGCCCAGAAAGCAGGTAGAACAAGTTTTGTGGTGCCTTTCAGCTGCCTACCGGGGTAGTGTAAAAACTACCAACAGAACTCGTTTCTGGCACCTTCCCCGGTGGAGTTGTGCATGGGGTGTGTTTGGAACATTTTGTCAGCAGCCGAGTCCAAAATTCAGCGATTCCCCATCTCAGCCCAGAAAGCAGGTAGAACAAGTTTTGTGGTGCCTTTCTCTGCCTACCGGGGTAGTGTAAAAACTACCAACAGAACTC
Organism: Falco cherrug; assembly: GCF_023634085.1. Lineage (NCBI taxonomy): Eukaryota > Metazoa > Chordata > Aves > Falconiformes > Falconidae > Falco > Falco cherrug. Next base: position 68,136 of record NW_026599311.1, on the reverse strand, counting down.
GTTTCTGGCACCTTCCCCGGTGGAGTTGTGCATGGGGTGTGTTTGGAACATTTTGTCACCAGCCGAGTCCAAAATTCAGCGATTCCCCATCTCAGCCCAGAAAGCAGGTAGAACAAGTTTTGTGGTGCCTTTCAGCTGCCTACCGGGGTAGTGTAAAAACTACCAACAGAACTCGTTTCTGGCACCTTCCCCGGTGGAGTTGTGCATGGGGTGTGTTTGGAACATTTTGTCACCAGCCGAGTCCAAAATTCAGCGATTCCCCATCTCAGCCCAGAAAGCAGGTAGAACAAGTTTTGTGGTGCCTTTCAGCTGCCTACCGGGGTAGTGTAAAAACTACCAACAGAACTCGTTTCTGGCACCTTCCCCGGTGGAGTTGTGCATGGGGTGTGTTTGGAACATTTTGTCACCAGCCGAGTCCAAAATTCAGCGATTCCCCATCTCAGCCCAGAAAGCAGGTAGAACAAGTTTTGTGGTGCCTTTCTCTTGCCTACCGGGGTAGTGTAAAAACTACCAACAGAACTCGTTTCTGGCACCTTCCCCGGTGGAGTTGTGCATGGGGTGTGTTTGGAACATTTTGTCACCAGCCGAGTCCAAAATTCAGCGATTCCCCATCTCAGCCCAGAAAGCAGGTAGAACAAGTTTTGTGGTGCCTTTCAGCTGCCTACCGGGGTAGTGTAAAAACTACCAACAGAACTCGTTTCTGGCACCTTCCCCGGTGGAGTTGTGCATGGGGTGTGTTTGGAACATTTTGTCAGCAGCCGAGTCCAAAATTCAGCTATTCCCCATCTCAGCCCAGAAAGCAGGTAGAACAAGTTTTGTGGTGCCTTTCTCTTTGCCTACCGGGGTAGTGTAAAAACTACCAACAGAACTCGTTTCTGGCACCTTCCCCGGTGGAGTTGTGCATGGGGTGTGTTTGGAACATTTTGTCAGCAGCCGAGTCCAAAATTCAGCGATTCCCCATCTCAGCCCAGAAAGCAGGTAGAACAAGTTTTGTGGTGCCTTTCAGCTGCCTACCGGGGTAGTGTAAAAACTACCAACAGAACTCGTTTCTGGCACCTTCCCCGGTGGAGTTGTGCATGGGGTGTGTTTGGAACATTTTGTCACCAGCCGAGTCCAAAATTCAGCGATTCCCCATCTCAGCCCAGAAAGCAGGTAGAACAAGTTTTGTGGTGCCTTTCAGCTGCCTACCGGGGTAGTGTAAAAACTACCAACAGAACTCGTTTCTGGCACCTTCCCCGGTGGAGTTGTGCATGGGGTGTGTTTGGAACATTTTGTCACCAGCCGAGTCCAAAATTCAGCGATTCCCCATCTCAGCCAGAAAGCAGGTAGAACAAGTTTTGTGGTGCCTTTCAGCTGCCTACCGGGGTAGTGTAAAAACTACCAACAGAACTCGTTTCTGGCACCTTCCCCGGTGGAGTTGTGCATGGGGTGTGTTTGGAACATTTTGTCAGCAGCCGAGTCCAAAATTCAGCGATTCCCCATCTCAGCCCAGAAAGCAGGTAGAACAAGTTTTGTGGTGCCTTTCTCTTGCCTACCGGGGTAGTGTAAAAACTACCAACAGAACTCGTTTCTGGCACCTTCCCCCGGTGGAGTTGTGCATGGGGTGTGTTTGGAACATTTTGTCACCAGCCGAGTCCAAAATTCAGCTATTCCCCATCTCAGCCCAGAAAGCAGGTAGAACAAGTTTTGTGGTGCCTTTCTCTTGCCTACCGGGGTAGTGTAAAAACTACCAACAGAACTCGTTTCTGGCACCTTCCCCGGTGGAGTTGTGCATGGGGTGTGTTTGGAACATTTTGTCACCAGCCGAGTCCAAAATTCAGCGATTCCCCATCTCAGCCCAGAAAGCAGGTAGAACAAGTTTTGTGGTGCCTTTCAGCGGCCTACCGGGGTAGTGTAAAAACTACCAACAGAACTCGTTTCTGGCACCTTCCCCGGTGGAGTTGTGCATGGGGTGTGTTTGGAACATTTTGTCAGCAGCCGAGTCCAAAATTCAGCGATTCCCCATCTCAGCCCAGAAAGCAGGTAGAACAAGTTTTGTGGTGCCTTTCTCTTGCCTACCGGGGTAGTGTAAAAAACTACCAACAGAACTCGTTTCTGGCACCTTCCCCGGTGGAGTTGTGCATGGGGTGTGTTTGGAACATTTTGTCACCAGCCGAGTCCAAAATTCAGCTATTCCCCCATCTCAGCCCAGAAAGCAGGTAGAACAAGTTTTGTGGTGCCTTTCTCTTGCCTACCGGGGTAGTGTAAAAACTACCAACAGAACTCGTTTCTGGCAACCTTCCCCGGTGGAGTTGTGCATGGGGTGTGTTTGGAACATTTTGTCACCAGCCGAGTCCAAAATTCAGCGATTCCCCATCTCAGCCCAGAAAGCAGGTAGAACAAGTTTTGTGGTGCCTTTCAGCTGCCTACCGGGGTAGTGTAAAAACTACCAACAGAACTCGTTTCTGGCACCTTCCCCGGTGGAGTTGTGCATGGGGTGTGTTTGGAACATTTTGTCAGCAGCCGAGTCCAAAATTCAGCGATTCCCCATCTCAGCCCAGAAAGCAGGTAGAACAAGTTTTGTGGTGCCTTTCTCTTGCCTACCGGGGTAGTGTAAAAACTACCAACAGAACTCGTTTCTGGCACCTTCCCCGGTGGAGTTGTGCATGGGGTGTGTTTGGAACATTTTGTCACCAGCCGAGTCCAAAATTCAGCGATTCCCCATCTCAGCCCAGAAAGCAGGTAGAACAAGTTTTGTGGTGCCTTTCAGCTGCCTACCGGGGTAGTGTAAAAACTACCAACAGAACTCGTTTCTGGCACCTTCCCCGGTGGAGTTGTGCATGGGGTGTGTTTGGAACATTTTGTCACCAGCCGAGTCCAAAATTCAGCGATTCCCCATCTCAGCCCAGAAAGCAGGTAGAACAAGTTTTGTGGTGCCTTTCAGCTGCCTACCGGGGTAGTGTAAAAACTACCAACAGAACTCGTTTCTGGCACCTTCCCCGGTGGAGTTGTGCATGGGGTGTGTTTGGAACATTTTGTCAGCAGCCGAGTCCAAAATTCAGCGATTCCCCATCTCAGCCAGAAAGCAGGTAGAACAAGTTTTGTGGTGCCTTTCAGCTGCCTACCGGGGTACTGTAAAAACTACCAACAGAACTCGTTTCTGGCACCTTCCCCGGTGGAGTTGTGCATGGGGTGTGTTTGGAACATTTTGTCACCAGCCGAGTCCAAAATTCAGCGATTCCCCATCTCAGCCCAGAAAGCAGGTAGAACAAGTTTTGTGGTGCCTTTCAGCTGCCTACCGGGGTAGTGTAAAAACTACCAACAGAACTCGTTTCTGGCACCTTCCCCGGTGAGTTGTGCATGGGGTGTGTTTGGAACATTTTGTCACCAGCCGAGTCCAAAATTCAGCTATTCCCCATCTCAGCCCAGAAAGCAGGTAGAACAAGTTTTGTGGTGCCTTTCTCTTGCCTACCGGGGTAGTGTAAAAACTACCAACAGAACTCGTTTCTGGCACCTTCCCCGGTGGAGTTGTGCATGGGGTGTGTTTGGAAACATTTTGTCAGCAGCCGAGTCCAAAATTCAGCGATTCCCCATCTCAGCCCAGAAAGCAGGTAGAACAAGTTTTGTGGTGCCTTTCAGCTGCCTACCGGGGTAGTGTAAAAACTACCAACAGAACTCGTTTCTGGCACCTTCCCCGGTGGAGTTGTGCATGGGGTGTGTTTGGAACATTTTGTCACCAGCCGAGTCCAAAATTCAGCGATTCCCCATCTCAGCCCAGAAAGCAGGTAGAACAAGTTTTGTGGTGCCTTTCAGCTGCCTACCGGGGTAGTGTAAAAACTACCAACAGAACTCGTTTCTGGCACCTTCCCCGGTGGAGTTGTGCATGGGGTGTGTTTGGAACATTTTGTCACCAGCCGAGTCCAAAATTCAGCGATTCCCCATCTCAGCCAGAAAGCAGGTAGAACAAGTTTTGTGGTGCCTTTCAGCTGCCTACCGGGGTAGTGTAAAAACTACCAACAGAACTCGTTTCTGGCACCTTCCCCGGTGGAGTTGTGCATGGGGTGTGTTTGGAACATTTTGTCACCAGCCGAGTCCAAAATTCAGCGATTCCCCATCTCAGCCCAGAAAGCAGGTAGAACAAGTTTTGTGGTGCCTTTCTCTTGCCTACCGGGGTAGTGTAAAAACTACCAACAGAACTCGTTTCTGGCACCTTCCCCGGTGGAGTTGTGCATGGGGTGTGTTTGGAACATTTTGTCACCAGCCGAGTCCAAATTCAGCTATTCCCCATCTCAGCCCAGAAAGCAGGTAGAACAAGTTTTGTGGTGCCTTTCTCTTGCCTACCGGGGTAGTGTAAAAACTACCAACAGAACTCGTTTCTGGCACCTTCCCCGGTGGAGTTGTGCATGGGGTGTGTTTGGAACATTTTGTCACCAGCCGAGTCCCAAAATTCAGCGATTCCCCATCTCAGCCCAGAAAGCAGGTAGAACAAGTTTTGTGGTGCCTTTCTCTTGCCTACCGGGGTAGTGTAAAAACTACCAACAGAACTCGTTTCTGGCACCTTCCCCGGTGGAGTTGTGCATGGGGTGTGTTTGGAACATTTTGTCAGCAGCCGAGTCCAAAATTCAGCTATTCCCCATCTCAGCCCAGAAAGCAGGTAGAACAAGTTTTGTGGTGCCTTTCTCTTGCCTACCGGGGTAGTGTAAAAACTACCAACAGAACTCGTTTCTGGCACCTTCCCCGGTGGAGTTGTGCATGGGGTGTGTTTGGAACATTTTGTCACCAGCCGAGTCCAAAATTCAGCGATTCCCCATCTCAGCCCAGAAAGCAGGTAGAACAAGTTTTGTGGTGCCTTTCAGCTGCCTACCGGGGTAGTGTAAAAACTACCAACAGTACTCGTTTCTGGCACCTTCCCCGGTGGAGTTGTGCATGGGGTGTGTTTGGAACATTTTGTCACCAGCCGAGTCCAAAATTCAGCGATTCCCCATCTCAGCCCAGAAAGCAGGTAGAACAAGTTTTGTGGTGCCTTTCAGCTGCCTACCGGGGTAGTGTAAAAACTACCAACAGAACTCGTTTCTGGCACCTTCCCCGGTGGAGTTGTGCATGGGGTGTGTTTGGAACATTTTGTCACCAGCCGAGTTGAAAATTCAGCGATTCCCCATCTCAGCCCAGAAAGCAGGTAGAACAAGTTTTGTGGTGCCTTTCAGCTGCCTACCGGGGTAGTGTAAAAACTACCAACAGAACTCGTTTCTGGCACCTTCCCCGGTGGAGTTGTGCATGGGGTGTGTTTGGAACATTTTGTCACCAGCCGAGTCCAAAATTCAGCGATTCCCCATCTCAGCCCAGAAAGCAGGTAGAACAAGTTTTGTGGTGCCTTTCTCTTGCCTACCGGGGTAGTGTAAAAACTACCAACAGAACTCGTTTCTGGCACCTTCCCCGGTGGAGTTGTGCATGGGGTGTGTTTGGAACATTTTGTCACCAGCCGAGTCCAAAATTCAGCGATTCCCCATCTCAGCCCAGAAAGCAGGTAGAACAAGTTTTGTGGTGCCTTTCAGCTGCCTACCGGGGTAGTGTAAAAACTACCAACAGAACTCGTTTCTGGCACCTTCCCCGGTGGAGTTGTGCATGGGGTGTGTTTGGAACATTTTGTCAGCAGCCGAGTCCAAAATTCAGCTATTCCCCATCTCAGCCCAGAAAGCAGGTAGAACAAGTTTTGTGGTGCCTTTCTCTTGCCTACCGGGGTAGTGTAAAAACTACCAACAGAACTCGTTTCTGGCACCTTCCCCGGTGGAGTTGTGCATGGGGTGTGTTTGGAACATTTTGTCAGCAGCCGAGTCCAAAATTCAGCGATTCCCCATCTCAGCCCAGAAAGCAGGTAGAACAAGTTTTGTGGTGCCTTTCAGCTGCCTACCGGGGTAGTGTAAAAACTACCAACAGAACTCGTTTCTGGCACCTTCCCCGGTGGAGTTGTGCATGGGGTGTGTTTGGAACATTTTGTCACCAGCCGAGTCCAAAATTCAGCGATTCCCCATCTCAGCCCAGAAAGCAGGTAGAACAAGTTTTGTGGTGCCTTTCAGCTGCCTACCGGGGTAGTGTAAAAACTACCAACAGAACTCGTTTCTGGCACCTTCCCCGGTGGAGTTGTGCATGGGGTGTGTTTGGAACATTTTGTCACCAGCCGAGTCCAAAATTCAGCGATTCCCCATCTCAGCCAGAAAGCAGGTAGAACAAGTTTTGTGGTGCCTTTCAGCTGCCTACCGGGGTAGTGTAAAAACTACCAACAGAACTCGTTTCTGGCACCTTCCCCGGTGGAGTTGTGCATGGGGTGTGTTTGGAACATTTTGTCAGCAGCCGAGTCCAAAAATTCAGCGATTCCCCATCTCAGCCCAGAAAGCAGGTAGAACAAGTTTTGTGGTGCCTTTCTCTTGCCTACCGGGGTAGTGTAAAAAACTACCAACAGAACTCGTTTCTGGCACCTTCCCCGGTGGAGTTGTGCATGGGGTGTGTTTGGAACATTTTGTCACCAGCCGAGTCCAAAATTCAGCTATTCCCCATCTCAGCCCAGAAAGCAGGTAGAACAAGTTTTGTGGTGCCTTTCTCTTGCCTACCGGGGTAGTGTAAAAACTACCAACAGAACTCGTTTCTGGCACCTTCCCCGGTGGAGTTGTGCATGGGGTGTGTTTTGGAACATTTTGTCACCAGCCGAGTCCAAAATTCAGCGATTCCCCATCTCAGCCCAGAAAGCAGGTAGAACAAGTTTTGTGGTGCCTTTCAGCTGCCTACCGGGGTAGTGTAAAAACTACCAACAGAACTCGTTTCTGGCACCTTCCCCGGTGGAGTTGTGCATGGGGTGTGTTTGGAACATTTTGTCAGCAGCCGAGTCCAAAATTCAGCTATTCCCCATCTCAGCCCAGAAAGCAGGTAGAACAAGTTTTGTGGTGCCTTTCTCTTGCCTACCGGGGTAGTGTAAAAACTACCAACAGAACTCGTTTCTGGCACCTTCCCCGGTGGAGTTGTGCATGGGGTGTGTTTGGAACATTTTGTCACCAGCCGAGTCCAAAATTCAGCGATTCCCCATCTCAGCCCAGAAAGCAGGTAGAAACAAGTTTTGTGGTGCCTTTCAGCTGCCTACCGGGGTAGTGTAAAAAACTACCAACAGTACTCGTTTCTGGCACCTTCCCCGGTGGAGTTGTGCATGGGGTGTGTTTGGAACATTTTGTCACCAGCCGAGTCCAAAATTCAGCGATTCCCCATCTCAGCCCAGAAAGCAGGTAGAACAAGTTTTGTGGTGCCTTTCAGCTGCCTACCGGGGTAGTGTAAAAACTACCAACAGAACTCGTTTCTGGCACCTTCCCCGGTGGAGTTGTGCATGGGGTGTGTTTGGAACATTTTGTCACCAGCCGAGTTGAAAATTCAGCGATTCCCCATCTCAGCCCAGAAAGCAGGTAGAACAAGTTTTGTGGTGCCTTTCAGCTGCCTACCGGGGTAGTGTAAAAACTACCAACAGAACTCGTTTCTGGCACCTTCCCCGGTGGAGTTGTGCATGGGGTGTGTTTGGAACATTTTTGTCACCAGCCGAGTCCAAAATTCAGCGATTCCCCATCTCAGCCCAGAAAGCAGGTAGAACAAGTTTTGTGGTGCCTTTCTCTTGCCTACCGGGGTAGTGTAAAAACTACCAACAGAACTCGTTTCTGGCACCTTCCCCGGTGGAGTTGTGCATGGGGTGTGTTTGGAACATTTTGTCACCAGCCGAGTCCAAAATTCAGCGATTCCCCATCTCAGCCCAGAAAGCAGTAGAACAAGTTTTGTGGTGCCTTTCAGCTGCCTACCGGGGTAGTGTAAAAACTACCAACAGTACTCGTTTCTGGCACCTTCCCCGGTGGAGTTGTGCATGGGGTGTGTTTGGAACATTTTGTCACCAGCCGAGTCCAAAATTCAGCGATTCCCCATCTCAGCCCAGAAAGCAGGTAGAACAAGTTTTGTGGTGCCTTTCAGCTGCCTACCGGGGTAGTGTAAAAACTACCAACAGAACTCGTTTCTGGCACCTTCCCCGGTGGAGTTGTGCATGGGGTGTGTTTGGAACATTTTGTCACCAGCCGAGTCCAAAATTCAGCTATTCCCCATCTCAGCCCAGAAAGCAGGTAGAACAAGTTTTGTGGTGCCTTTCAGCTGCCTACCGGGGTAGTGTAAAAAACTACCAACAGAACTCGTTTCTGGCACCTTCCCCGGTGGAGTTGTGCATGGGGTGTGTTTGGAACATTTTGTCACCAGCCGAGTCCAAAATTCAGCGATTCCCCATCTCAGCCCAGAAAGCAGGTAGAACAAGTTTTGTGGTGCCTTTCAGCTGCCTACCGGGGTAGTGTAAAAACTACCAACAGAACTCGTTTCTGGCACCTTCCCCGGTGGAGTTGTGCATGGGGTGTGTTTGGAACATTTTGTTACCAGCCGAGTCCAAAATTCAGCCGTTCCCCATCTCAGCCCAGAAAGCAGGTAGAACAAGTTTTGTGGTGCCTTTCAGCTGCCTACCGGGGTAGTGTAAAAACTACCAACAGAACTCGTTTCTGGCACCTTCCCCGGTGGAGTTGTGCATGGGGTGTGTTTGGAACATTTTGTCAGCAGCCGAGTCCAAAATTCAGCGATTCCCCATCTCAGCCCAGAAAGCAGGTAGAACAAGTTTTGTGGTGCCTTTCTCTTGCCTACCGGGGTAGTGTAAAAACTACCAACAGAACTCGTTTCTGGCACCTTCCCCGGTGGAGTTGTGCATGGGGTGTGTTTGGAACATTTTGTTACCAGCCGAGTCCAAAATTCAGCCGTTCCCCATCTCAGCCCAGAAAGCAGGTAGAACAAGTTTTGTGGTGCCTTTCTGGATGGGGGTAGTGTAAAAACCTACCAACAGAACTCGTTTCTGGGCACCTTCCCCGGTGGAGTTGTGGCATGGGTGTGTTTGGAACATTTTGTCACCCAGCCGAGTCCAAAATTCAGCGATTCCCCATCTCAGCCCAGAAAGCAGGTAGAAACAAGTTTTGTGGTGCCTTTCGGCTGCCTACCGGGGTAGTGTAAAAACTACCAACAGAACTCGTTTCCTGGCACCTTCCCCGGTGGAGTTGTGCATGGGGTGTGTTTGGAACATTTGTCACCAGCCGAGTCCAAATTCAGCGATTCCCCATCTCAGCCCAGAAAGCAGGTAGAACAAGTTTTGTGGTGCCTTTCTCTTGCCTACCGGGGTAGTGTAAAAACTACCAACAGAACTCGTTTCTGGCACCTTCCCCGGTGGAGTTGTGCATGGGGTGTGTTTGGAACATTTTGTCAGCAGCCGAGTCCAAAATTCAGCGATTCCCCATCTCAGCCCAGAAAGCAGGTAGAACAAGTTTTGTGGTGCCTTCAGCTGCCTACCGGGGTAGTGTAAAAACTACCAACAGAACTCGTTTCTGGCACCTTCCCCGGTGGAGTTGTGCATGGGGTGTGTTGGAACATTTTGTCACCAGCCGAGTCCAAAATTCAGCGATTCCCCATCTCAGCCAGAAAGCAGGTAGAACAAGTTTTGTGGTGCCTTTCAGCTGCCTACCGGGGTACTGTAAAAACTACCAACAGAACTACGTTTCTGGCACCTTCCCCGGTGGAGTTGTGCATGGGGTGTGTTTGGAACATTTTGTCACCAGCCGAGTCAAAATTCAGCCGTTCCCATCTCAGCCCAGAAAGCAGGTAGAACAAGTTTTGTGGTGCCTTTCAGCTGCCTACCGGGGTAGTGTAAAAACTACCAACAGAACTCGTTTCTGGCACCTTCCCCGGTGGAGTTGTGCATGGGGTGTGTTTGGAAACATTTTGTCACCAGCCGAGTCCAAAATTCAGCGATTCCCCATCTCAGCCCAGAAAGCAGGTAGAACAAGTTTTGTGGTGCCTTTCTCTTGCCTACCGGGGTAGTGTAAAAACTACCAACAGAACTCGTTTCTGGCACCTTCCCCGGTGGAGTTGTGCATGGGGTGTGTTTGGAAACATTTTGTCAGCAGCCGAGTCCAAAATTCAGCGATTCCCCATCTCAGCCCAGAAAGCAGGTAGAACAAGTTTTGTGGTGCCTTTCAGCTGCTACCGGGGTAGTGTAAAAAACTACCAACAGAACTCGTTTCTGGCACCTTCCCCGGTGAGTTGTGCATGGGGTGTGTTTGAAACATTTTGTCACCAAGCCGAGTCCAAAATTCAGCGATTCCCCATCTCAGCCCAGAAAGCAGGTAGAACAAGTTTTGTGGTGCCTTTCAGCTGCCATACCAAAAACTACCAACAGTACTCGTTTCTGGCACCTTCCCCGGTGGAGTTGTGCATGGGGTGTGTTTGGAACATTTTGTCACCAGCCGAGTCCAAAAGTCAGCGATTCCCCATCTCAGCCCAGAAAGCAGGTAGAACAAGTTTTGTGGTGCCTTTCAGCTGCCTACCGGGGTAGTGTAAAAACTACCAACAGAACTCGTTTCTGGCACCTTCCCCGGTGGAGTTGTGCATGGGGTGTGTTTGGAACATTTTGTCACCAGCCGAGTCCAAAATTCAGCGATTCCCCATCTCAGCCCAGAAAGCAGGTAGAACAAGTTTTGTGGTGCCTTTCAGGTGCCTACCGGGGTAGTGTAAAAACTACCAACAGAACTCGTTTCTGGCACCTTCCCCGGTGGAGTTGTGCATGGGGTGTGTTTGGAACATTTTGTCAGCAGCCGAGTCCAAAATTCAGCGATTCCCCATCTCAGCCCAGAAAGCAGGTAGAACAAGTTTTGTGGTGCCTTTCTCTTGCCTACCGGGGTAGTGTAAAAACTACCAACAGAACTCGTTTCTGGCACCTTCCCCGGTGGAGTTGTGCATGGGGTGTGTTTGGAACATTTTGTTACCAGCCGAGTCCAAAATTCAGCGATTCCCCATCTCAGCCCAGAAAGCAGGTAGAACAAGTTTTGTGGTGCCTTTCAGCTGCCTACCGGGGTAGTGTAAAAACTACCAACAGAACTCGTTTCTGGCACCTTCCCCGGTGGAGTTGTGCATGGGGTGTGTTTGGAACATTTTGTCACCAGCCGAGTCCAAAATTCAGCGATTCCCCATCTCAGCCCAGAAAGCAGGTAGAACAAGTTTTGTGGTGCCTTTCAGCTGCCTACCGGGGTAGTGTAAAAACTACCAACAGAACTCGTTTCTGGCACCTTCCCCGGTGGAGTTGTGCATGGGGTGTGTTTGGAACATTTTGTCACCAGCCGAGTCCAAAATTCAGCGATTCCCCATCTCAGCCCAGAAAGCAGGTAGAACAAGTTTTGTGGTGCCTTTCGGCTGCCTACCGGGGTAGTGTAAAAACTACCAACAGAACTCGTTTCTGGCACCTTCCCCGGTGGAGTTGTGCATGGGGTGTGTTTGGAACATTTTGTCACCAGCCGAGTCCAAAATTCAGCGATTCCCCATCTCAGCCCAGAAAGCAGGTAGAACAAGTTTTGTGGTGCCTTTCTCTTGCCTACCGGGGTAGTGTAAAAACTACCAACAGAACTCGTTTCTGGCACCTTCCCCGGTGGAGTTGTGCATGGGGTGTGTTTGGAACATTTTGTCACCAGCCGAGTCCAAAATTCAGCTATTCCCCATCTCAGCCCAGAAAGCAGGTAGAACAAGTTTTGTGGTGCCTTTCTCTTGCCTACCGGGGTAGTGTAAAAACTACCAACAGAACTCGTTTCTGGCACCTTCCCCGGTGGAGTTGTGCATGGGGTGTGTTTGGAACATTTTGTCACCAGCCGAGTCCAAAATTCAGCGATTCCCCATCTCAGCCCAGAAAGCAGGTAGAACAAGTTTTGTGGTGCCTTTCAGGTGCCTACCGGGGTAGTGTAAAAACTACCAACAGAACTCGTTTCTGGCACCTTCCCCGGTGGAGTTGTGCATGGGGTGTGTTTGGAACATTTTGTCACCAGCCGAGTCCAAAATTCAGCGATTCCCCATCTCAGCCCAGAAAGCAGGTAGAACAAGTTTTGTGGTGCCTTTCGGCTGCCTACCGGGGTAGTGTAAAAACTACCAACAGAACTCGTTTCTGGCACCTTCCCCGGTGGAGTTGTGCATGGGGTGTGTTTGGAACATTTTGTTACCAGCCGAGTCCAAAATTCAGCCGTTCCCCATCTCAGCCCAGAAAGCAGGTAGAACAAGTTTTGTGGTGCCTTTCAGCTGCCTACCGGGGTAGTGTAAAAACTACCAACAGAACTCGTTTCTGGCACCTTCCCCGGTGGAGTTGTGCATGGGGTGTGTTTGGAACATTTTGTCACCAGCCGAGTCCAAAATTCAGCGATTCCCCATCTCAGCCCAGAAAGCAGGTAGAACAAGTTTTGTGGTGCCTTTCAGCTGCCTACCGGGGTAGTGTAAAAACCACCAACAGAACTCGTTTCTGGCACCTTCCCCGGTGGAGTTGTGCATGGGGTGTGTTTGGAACATTTTGTCACCAGCCGAGTTGAAAATTCAGCGATTCCCCATCTCAGCCCAGAAAGCAGGTAGAACAAGTTTTGTGGTGCCTTTCGGCTGCCTACCGGGGTAGTGTAAAAACTACCAACAGAACTCGTTTCTGGCACCTTCCCCGGTGGAGTTGTGCATGGGGTGTGTTTGGAACATTTTGTCACCAGCCGAGTCCAAAATTCAGCGATTCCCCATCTCAGCCCAGAAAGCAGGTAGAACAAGTTTTGTGGTGCCTTTCAGGTGCCTACCGGGGTAGTGTAAAAACTACCAACAGAACTCGTTTCTGGCACCTTCCCCGGTGGAGTTGTGCATGGGGTGTGTTTGGCACATTTTGTCACCAGCCGAGTCCAAAATTCAGCGATTCCCCATCTCAGCCCAGAAAGCAGGTAGAACAAGTTTTGTGGTGCCTTTCAGCTGCCTACCGGGGTAGTGTAAAAACTACCAACAGAACTCGTTTCTGGCACCTTCCCCGGTGGAGTTGTGCATGGGGTGTGTTTGGAACATTTTGTCAGCAGCCGAGTCCAAAATTCAGCGATTCCCCATCTCAGCCCAGAAAGCAGGTAGAACAAGTTTTGTGGTGCCTTTCAGCTGCCTACCGGGGTAGTGTAAAAACTACCAACAGAACTCGTTTCTGGCACCTTCCCCGGTGGAGTTGTGCATGGGGTGTGTTTGGAACATTTTGTCACCAGCCGAGTCCAAAATTCAGCGATTCCCCATCTCAGCCCAGAAAGCAGGTAGAACAAGTTTTGTGGTGCCTTTCAGCTGCCTACCGGGGTAGTGTAAAAACTACCAACAGAACTCATTTCTGGCACCTTCCCCGGTGGAGTTGTGCATGGGGTGTGTTTGGAACATTTTGTCACCAGCCGAGTCCAAAATTCAGCCGTTCCCCATCTCAGCCCAGAAAGCAGGTAGAACAAGTTTTGTGGTGCCTTTCAGCTGCCTACCGGGGTAGTGTAAAAACTACCAACAGAACTCGTTTCTGGCACCTTCCCCGGTGGAGTTGTGCATGGGGTGTGTTTGGAACATTTTGTCACCAGCCGAGTCCAAAATTCAGCGATTCCCCATCTCAGCCCAGAAAGCAGGTAGAACAAGTTTTGTGGTGCCTTTCTCTTGCCTACCGGGGTAGTGTAAAAACTACCAACAGAACTCGTTTCTGGCACCTTCCCCGGTGGAGTTGTGCATGGGGTGTGTTTGGAACATTTTGTCAGCAGCCGAGTCCAAAATTCAGCGATTCCCCATCTCAGCCCAGAAAGCAGGTAGAACAAGTTTTGTGGTGCCTTTCAGCTGCCTACCGGGGTAGTGTAAAAACTACCAACAGAACTCGTTTCTGGCACCTTCCCCGGTGGAGTTGTGCATGGGGTGTGTTTGGAACATTTTGTCAGCAGCCGAGTCCAAAATTCAGCGATTCCCCATCTCAGCCCAGAAAGCAGGTAGAACAAGTTTTGTGGTGCCTTTCAGCTGCCTACCGGGGTAGTGTAAAAACTACCAACAGAACTCGTTTCTGGCACCTTCCCCGGTGGAGTTGTGCATGGGGTGTGTTTGGAACATTTTGTCACCAGCCGAGTCCAAAATTCAGCGATTCCCCATCTCAGCCCAGAAAGCAGGTAGAACAAGTTTTGTGGTGCCTTTCAGCTGCCTACCGGGGTAGTGTAAAAACTACCAACAGAACTCGTTTCTGGCACCTTCCCCGGTGGAGTTGTGCATGGGGTGTGTTTGGAACATTTTGTCAGCAGCCGAGTCCAAAATTCAGCGATTCCCCATCTCAGCCCAGAAAGCAGGTAGAACAAGTTTTGTGGTGCCTTTCAGCTGCCTACCGGGGTAGTGTAAAAACTACCAACAGAACTCGTTTCTGGCACCTTCCCCGGTGGAGTTGTGCATGGGGTGTGTTTGGAACATTTTGTCACCAGCCGAGTCCAAAATTCAGCGATTCCCCATCTCAGCCCAGAAAGCAGGTAGAACAAGTTTTGTGGTGCCTTTCGGCTGCCTACCGGGGTAGTGTAAAAACTACCAACAGAACTCGTTTCTGGCACCTTCCCCGGTGGAGTTGTGCATGGGGTGTGTTTGGAACATTTTGTCACCAGCCGAGTCCAAAATTCAGCGATTCCCCATCTCAGCCCAGAAAGCAGGTAGAACAAGTTTTGTGGTGCCTTTCTCTTGCCTACCGGGGTAGTGTAAAAACTACCAACAGAACTCGTTTCTGGCACCTTCCCCGGTGGAGTTGTGCATGGGGTGTGTTTGGAACATTTTGTCACCAGCCGAGTCCAAAATTCAGCGATTCCCCATCTCAGCCCAGAAAGCAGGTAGAACAAGTTTTGTGGTGCCTTTCTCTTGCCTACCGGGGTAGTGTAAAAACTACCAACAGAACTCATTTCTGGCACCTTCCCCGGTGGAGTTGTGCATGGGGTGTGTTTGGAACATTTTGTCACCAGCCGAGTCCAAAATTCAGCGATTCCCCATCTCAGCCCAGAAAGCAGGTAGAACAAGTTTTGTGGTGCCTTTCAGGTGCCTACCGGGGTAGTGTAAAAACTACCAACAGAACTCGTTTCTGGCACCTTCCCCGGTGGAGTTGTGCATGGGGTGTGTTTGGAACATTTTGTCACCAGCCGAGTCCAAAATTCAGCGATTCCCCATCTCAGCCCAGAAAGCAGGTAGAACAAGTTTTGTGGTGCCTTTCGGCTGCCTACCGGGGTAGTGTAAAAACTACCAAGAGAACTCGTTTCTGGCACCTTCCCCGGTGGAGTTGTGCATGGGGTGTGTTTGGAACATTTTGTTACCAGCCGAGTCCAAAATTCAGCCGTTCCCCATCTCAGCCCAGAAAGCAGGTAGAACAAGTTTTGTGGTGCCTTTCAGCTGCCTACCGGGGTAGTGTAAAAACTACCAACAGAACTCGTTTCTGGCACCTTCCCCGGTGGAGTTGTGCATGGGGTGTGTTTGGAACATTTTGTCACCAGCCGAGTCCAAAATTCAGCGATTCCCCATCTCAGCCCAGAAAGCAGGTAGAACAAGTTTTGTGGTGCCTTTCAGCTGCCTACCGGGGTAGTGTAAAAACCACCAACAGAACTCGTTTCTGGCACCTTCCCCGGTGGAGTTGTGCATGGGGTGTGTTTGGAACATTTTGTCACCAGCCGAGTTGAAAATTCAGCGATTCCCCATCTCAGCCCAGAAAGCAGGTAGAACAAGTTTTGTGGTGCCTTTCGGCTGCCTACCGGGGTAGTGTAAAAACTACCAACAGAACTCGTTTCTGGCACCTTCCCCGGTGGAGTTGTGCATGGGGTGTGTTTGGAACATTTTGTCACCAGCCGAGTCCAAAATTCAGCGATTCCCCATCTCAGCCCAGAAAGCAGGTAGAACAAGTTTTGTGGTGCCTTTCAGCTGCCTACCGGGGTAGTGTAAAAACTACCAACAGAACTCGTTTCTGGCACCTTCCCCGGTGGAGTTGTGCATGGGGTGTGTTTGGAACATTTTGTCAGCAGCCGAGTCCAAAATTCAGCGATTCCCCATCTCAGCCCAGAAAGCAGGTAGAACAAGTTTTGTGGTGCCTTTCAGCTGCCTACCGGGGTAGTGTAAAAACTACCAACAGAACTCGTTTCTGGCACCTTCCCCGGTGGAGTTGTGCATGGGGTGTGTTTGGAACATTTTGTCACCAGCCGAGTCCAAAATTCAGCGATTCCCCATCTCAGCCCAGAAAGCAGGTAGAACAAGTTTTGTGGTGCCTTTCAGCTGCCTACCGGGGTACTGTAAAAACTACCAACAGAACTCGTTTCTGGCACCTTCCCCGGTGGAGTTGTGCATGGGGTGTGTTTGGAACATTTTGTCACCAGCCGAGTCCAAAATTCAGCCGTTCCCCATCTCAGCCCAGAAAGCAGGTAGAACAAGTTTTGTGGTGCCTTTCAGCTGCCTACCGGGGTAGTGTAAAAACTACCAACAGAACTCGTTTCTGGCACCTTCCCCGGTGGAGTTGTGCATGGGGTGTGTTTGGAACATTTTGTCACCAGCCGAGTCCAAAATTCAGCGATTCCCCATCTCAGCCCAGAAAGCAGGTAGAACAAGTTTTGTGGTGCCTTTCTCTTGCCTACCGGGGTAGTGTAAAAACTACCAACAGAACTCGTTTCTGGCACCTTCCCCGGTGGAGTTGTGCATGGGGTGTGTTTGGAACATTTTGTCAGCAGCCGAGTCCAAAATTCAGCGATTCCCCATCTCAGCCCAGAAAGCAGGTAGAACAAGTTTTGTGGTGCCTTTCAGCTGCCTACCGGGGTAGTGTAAAAACTACCAACAGAACTCGTTTCTGGCACCTTCCCCGGTGGAGTTGTGCATGGGGTGTGTTTGGAACATTTTGTCAGCAGCCGAGTCCAAAATTCAGCGATTCCCCATCTCAGCCCAGAAAGCAGGTAGAACAAGTTTTGTGGTGCCTTTCAGCTGCCTACCGGGGTAGTGTAAAAACTACCAACAGTACTCGTTTCTGGCACCTTCCCCGGTGGAGTTGTGCATGGGGTGTGTTTGGAACATTTTGTCACCAGCCGAGTCCAAAAGTCAGCGATTCCCCATCTCAGCCCAGAAAGCAGGTAGAACAAGTTTTGTGGTGCCTTTCAGCTGCCTACCGGGGTAGTGTAAAAACTACCAACAGAACTCGTTTCTGGCACCTTCCCCGGTGGAGTTGTGCATGGGGTGTGTTTGGAACATTTTGTCAGCAGCCGAGTCCAAAATTCAGCGATTCCCCATCTCAGCCCAGAAAGCAGGTAGAACAAGTTTTGTGGTGCCTTTCTCTTGCCTACCGGGGTAGTGTAAAAACTACCAACAGAACTCGTTTCTGGCACCTTCCCCGGTGGAGTTGTGCATGGGGTGTGTTTGGAACATTTTGTCACCAGCCGAGTCCAAAATTCAGCTATTCCCCATCTCAGCCCAGAAAGCAGGTAGAACAAGTTTTGTGGTGCCTTTCAGCTGCCTACCGGGGTAGTGTAAAAACTACCAACAGAACTCGTTTCTGGCACCTTCCCCGGTGGAGTTGTGCATGGGGTGTGTTTGGAACATTTTGTCACCAGCCGAGTCCAAAATTCAGCGATTCCCCATCTCAGCCCAGAAAGCAGGTAGAACAAGTTTTGTGGTGCCTTTCAGGTGCCTACCGGGGTAGTGTAAAAACTACCAACAGAACTCGTTTCTGGCACCTTCCCCGGTGGAGTTGTGCATGGGGTGTGTTTGGAACATTTTGTCACCAGCCGAGTCCAAAATTCAGCGATTCCCCATCTCAGCCCAGAAAGCAGGTAGAACAAGTTTTGTGGTGCCTTTCTCTTGCCTACCGGGGTAGTGTAAAAACTACCAACAGAACTCGTTTCTGGCACCTTCCCCGGTGGAGTTGTGCATGGGGTGTGTTTGGAACATTTTGTTACCAGCCGAGTCCAAAATTCAGCCGTTCCCCATCTCAGCCCAGAAAGCAGGTAGAACAAGTTTTGTGGTGCCTTTCAGCTGCCTACCGGGGTAGTGTAAAAACTACCAACAGAACTCGTTTCTGGCACCTTCCCCGGTGGAGTTGTGCATGGGGTGTGTTTGGAACATTTTGTCACCAGCCGAGTCCAAAATTCAGCGATTCCCCATCTCAGCCCAGAAAGCAGGTAGAACAAGTTTTGTGGTGCCTTTCTCTTGCCTACCGGGGTAGTGTAAAAACCACCAACAGAACTCGTTTCTGGCACCTTCCCCGGTGGAGTTGTGCATGGGGTGTGTTTGGAACATTTTGTCACCAGCCGAGTTGAAAATTCAGCGATTCCCCATCTCAGCCCAGAAAGCAGGTAGAACAAGTTTTGTGGTGCCTTTCGGCTGCCTACCGGGGTAGTGTAAAAACTACCAACAGAACTCGTTTCTGGCACCTTCCCCGGTGGAGTTGTGCATGGGGTGTGTTTGGAACATTTTGTCACCAGCCGAGTCCAAAATTCAGCGATTCCCCATCTCAGCCCAGAAAGCAGGTAGAACAAGTTTTGTGGTGCCTTTCAGCTGCCTACCGGGGTAGTGTAAAAACTACCAACAGAACTCGTTTCTGGCACCTTCCCCGGTGGAGTTGTGCATGGGGTGTGTTTGGAACATTTTGTCACCAGCCGAGTCCAAAATTCAGCGATTCCCCATCTCAGCCCAGAAAGCAGGTAGAACAAGTTTTGTGGTGCCTTTCAGCTGCCTACCGGGGTAGTGTAAAAACTACCAACAGAACTCGTTTCTGGCACCTTCCCCGGTGGAGTTGTGCATGGGGTGTGTTTGGCACATTTTGTCACCAGCCGAGTCCAAAATTCAGCGATTCCCCATCTCAGCCCAGAAAGCAGGTAGAACAAGTTTTGTGGTGCCTTTCAGCTGCCTACCGGGGTAGTGTAAAAACTACCAACAGAACTCGTTTCTGGCACCTTCCCCGGTGGAGTTGTGCATGGGGTGTGTTTGGAACATTTTGTCAGCAGCCGAGTCCAAAATTCAGCGATTCCCCATCTCAGCCCAGAAAGCAGGTACAACAAGTTTTGTGGTGCCTTTCAGCTGCCTACCGGGGTAGTGTAAAAACTACCAACAGAACTCGTTTCTGGCACCTTCCCCGGTGGAGTTGTGCATGGGGTGTGTTTGGAACATTTTGTCACCAGCCGAGTCCAAAATTCAGCGATTCCCCATCTCAGCCCAGAAAGCAGGTAGAACAAGTTTTGTGGTGCCTTTCAGCTGCCTACCGGGGTAGTGTAAAAACTACCAACAGAACTCATTTCTGGCACCTTCCCCGGTGGAGTTGTGCATGGGGTGTGTTTGGAACATTTTGTCACCAGCCGAGTCCAAAATTCAGCCGTTCCCCATCTCAGCCCAGAAAGCAGGTAGAACAAGTTTTGTGGTGCCTTTCAGCTGCCTACCGGGGTAGTGTAAAAACTACCAACAGAACTCGTTTCTGGCACCTTCCCCGGTGGAGTTGTGCATGGGGTGTGTTTGGAACATTTTGTCACCAGCCGAGTTGAAAATTCAGCGATTCCCCATCTCAGCCCAGAAAGCAGGTAGAACAAGTTTTGTGGTGCCTTTCTCTTGCCTACCGGGGTAGTGTAAAAACTACCAACAGAACTCGTTTCTGGCACCTTCCCCGGTGGAGTTGTGCATGGGGTGTGTTTGGAACATTTTGTCAGCAGCCGAGTCCAAAATTCAGCGATTCCCCATCTCAGCCCAGAAAGCAGGTAGAACAAGTTTTGTGGTGCCTTTCAGCTGCCTACCGGGGTAGTGTAAAAACTACCAACAGAACTCGTTTCTGGCACCTTCCCCGGTGGAGTTGTGCATGGGGTGTGTTTGGAACATTTTGTCAGCAGCCGAGTCCAAAATTCAGCGATTCCCCATCTCAGCCCAGAAAGCAGGTAGAACAAGTTTTGTGGTGCCTTTCAGCTGCCTACCGGGGTAGTGTAAAAACTACCAACAGAACTCGTTTCTGGCACCTTCCCCGGTGGAGTTGTGCATGGGGTGTGTTTGGAACATTTTGTCACCAGCCGAGTCCAAAATTCAGCGATTCCCCATCTCAGCCCAGAAAGCAGGTAGAACAAGTTTTGTGGTGCCTTTCAGCTGCCTACCGGGGTAGTGTAAAAACTACCAACAGAACTCGTTTCTGGCACCTTCCCCGGTGGAGTTGTGCATGGGGTGTGTTTGGAACATTTTGTCACCAGCCGAGTCCAAAATTCAGCGATTCCCCATCTCAGCCCAGAAAGCAGGTAGAACAAGTTTTGTGGTGCCTTTCTCTTGCCTACCGGGGTAGTGTAAAAACTACCAACAGAACTCGTTTCTGGCACCTTCCCCGGTGGAGTTGTGCATGGGGTGTGTTTGGAACATTTTGTCACCAGCCGAGTCCAAAATTCAGCTATTCCCCATCTCAGCCCAGAAAGCAGGTAGAACAAGTTTTGTGGTGCCTTTCTCTTGCCTACCGGGGTAGTGTAAAAACTACCAACAGAACTCATTTCTGGCACCTTCCCCGGTGGAGTTGTGCATGGGGTGTGTTTGGAACATTTTGTCACCAGCCGAGTCCAAAATTCAGCGTTTCCCCATCTCAGCCCAGAAAGCAGGTAGAACAAGTTTTGTGGTGCCTTTCAGGTGCCTACCGGGGTAGTGTAAAAACTACCAACAGAACTCGTTTCTGGCACCTTCCCCGGTGGAGTTGTGCATGGGGTGTGTTTGGAACATTTTGTCACCAGCCGAGTCCAAAATTCAGCGATTCCCCATCTCAGCCCAGAAAGCAGGTAGAACAAGTTTTGTGGTGCCTTTCAGCTGCCTACCGGGGTAGTGTAAAAACTACCAACAGAACTCGTTTCTGGCACCTTCCCCGGTGGAGTTGTGCATGGGGTGTGTTTGGAACATTTTGTTACCAGCCGAGTCCAAAATTCAGCCGTTCCCCATCTCAGCCCAGAAAGCAGGTAGAACAAGTTTTGTGGTGCCTTTCAGCTGCCTACCGGGGTAGTGTAAAAACTACCAACAGAACTCATTTCTGGCACCTTCCCCGGTGGAGTTGTGCATGGGGTGTGTTTGGAACATTTTGTCACCAGCCGAGTCCAAAATTCAGCGATTCCCCATCTCAGCCCAGAAAGCAGGTAGAACAAGTTTTGTGGTGCCTTTCAGCTGCCTACCGGGGTAGTGTAAAAACCACCAACAGAACTCGTTTCTGGCACCTTCCCCGGTGGAGTTGTGCATGGGGTGTGTTTGGAACATTTTGTCACCAGCCGAGTCCAAAATTCAGCGATTCCCCATCTCAGCCCAGAAAGCAGGTAGAACAAGTTTTGTGGTGCCTTTCGGCTGCCTACCGGGGTAGTGTAAAAACTACCAACAGAACTCGTTTCTGGCACCTTCCCCGGTGGAGTTGTGCATGGGGTGTGTTTGGAACATTTTGTCACCAGCCGAGTCCAAAATTCAGCGATTCCCCATCTCAGCCCAGAAAGCAGGTAGAACAAGTTTTGTGGTGCCTTTCGGCTGCCTACCGGGGTAGTGTAAAAACTACCAACAGAACTCGTTTCTGGCACCTTCCCCGGTGGAGTTGTGCATGGGGTGTGTTTGGAACATTTTGTCACCAGCCGAGTCCAAAATTCAGCGATTCCCCATCTCAGCCCAGAAAGCAGGTAGAACAAGTTTTGTGGTGCCTTTCTCTTGCCTACCGGGGTAGTGTAAAAACTACCAACAGAACTCGTTTCTGGCACCTTCCCCGGTGGAGTTGTGCATGGGGTGTGTTTGGAACATTTTGTCACCAGCCGAGTCCAAAATTCAGCGATTCCCCATCTCAGCCCAGAAAGCAGGTAGAACAAGTTTTGTGGTGCCTTTCGGCTGCCTACCGGGGTAGTGTAAAAACTACCAACAGAACTCATTTCTGGCACCTTCCCCGGTGGAGTTGTGCATGGGGTGTGTTTGGAACATTTTGTCACCAGCCGAGTCCAAAATTCAGCGATTCCCCATCTCAGCCCAGAAAGCAGGTAGAACAAGTTTTGTGGTGCCTTTCAGGTGCCTACCGGGGTAGTGTAAAAACTACCAACAGAACTCGTTTCTGGCACCTTCCCCGGTGGAGTTGTGCATGGGGTGTGTTTGGAACATTTTGTCACCAGCCGAGTCCAAAATTCAGCGATTCCCCATCTCAGCCCAGAAAGCAGGTAGAACAAGTTTTGTGGTGCCTTTCGGCTGCCTACCGGGGTAGTGTAAAAACTACCAAGAGAACTCGTTTCTGGCACCTTCCCCGGTGGAGTTGTGCATGGGGTGTGTTTGGAACATTTTGTTACCAGCCGAGTCCAAAATTCAGCCGTTCCCCATCTCAGCCCAGAAAGCAGGTAGAACAAGTTTTGTGGTGCCTTTCAGCTGCCTACCGGGGTAGTGTAAAAACTACCAACAGAACTCGTTTCTGGCACCTTCCCCGGTGGAGTTGTGCATGGGGTGTGTTTGGAACATTTTGTCACCAGCCGAGTCCAAAATTCAGCGATTCCCCATCTCAGCCCAGAAAGCAGGTAGAACAAGTTTTGTGGTGCCTTTCAGCTGCCTACCGGGGTAGTGTAAAAACCACCAACAGAACTCGTTTCTGGCACCTTCCCCGGTGGAGTTGTGCATGGGGTGTGTTTGGAACATTTTGTCACCAGCCGAGTTGAAAATTCAGCGATTCCCCATCTCAGCCCAGAAAGCAGGTAGAACAAGTTTTGTGGTGCCTTTCTCTTGCCTACCGGGGTAGTGTAAAAACTACCAACAGAACTCGTTTCTGGCACCTTCCCCGGTGGAGTTGTGCATGGGGTGTGTTTGGAACATTTTGTCACCAGCCGAGTCCAAAATTCAGCGATTCCCCATCTCAGCCCAGAAAGCAGGTAGAACAAGTTTTGTGGTGCCTTTCAGCTGCCTACCGGGGTAGTGTAAAAACTACCAACAGAACTCGTTTCTGGCACCTTCCCCGGTGGAGTTGTGCATGGGGTGTGTTTGGAACATTTTGTCAGCAGCCGAGTCCAAAATTCAGCGATTCCCCATCTCAGCCCAGAAAGCAGGTAGAACAAGTTTTGTGGTGCCTTTCAGCTGCCTACCGGGGTAGTGTAAAAACTACCAACAGAACTCGTTTCTGGCACCTTCCCCGGTGGAGTTGTGCATGGGGTGTGTTTGGAACATTTTGTCACCAGCCGAGTCCAAAATTCAGCGATTCCCCATCTCAGCCCAGAAAGCAGGTAGAACAAGTTTTGTGGTGCCTTTCAGCTGCCTACCGGGGTAGTGTAAAAACTACCAACAGAACTCGTTTCTGGCACCTTCCCCGGTGGAGTTGTGCATGGGGTGTGTTTGGAACATTTTGTCACCAGCCGAGTTGAAAATTCAGCGATTCCCCATCTCAGCCCAGAAAGCAGGTAGAACAAGTTTTGTGGTGCCTTTCTCTTGCCTACCGGGGTAGTGTAAAAACTACCAACAGAACTCGTTTCTGGCACCTTCCCCGGTGGAGTTGTGCATGGGGTGTGTTTGGAACATTTTGTCAGCAGCCGAGTCCAAAATTCAGCGATTCCCCATCTCAGCCCAGAAAGCAGGTAGAACAAGTTTTGTGGTGCCTTTCAGCTGCCTACCGGGGTAGTGTAAAAACTACCAACAGAACTCGTTTCTGGCACCTTCCCCGGTGGAGTTGTGCATGGGGTGTGTTTGGAACATTTTGTCAGCAGCCGAGTCCAAAATTCAGCGATTCCCCATCTCAGCCCAGAAAGCAGGTAGAACAAGTTTTGTGGTGCCTTTCAGCTGCCTACCGGGGTAGTGTAAAAACTACCAACAGAACTCGTTTCTGGCACCTTCCCCGGTGGAGTTGTGCATGGGGTGTGTTTGGAACATTTTGTCAGCAGCCGAGTCCAAAATTCAGCGATTCCCCATCTCAGCCCAGAAAGCAGGTAGAACAAGTTTTGTGGTGCCTTTCAGCTGCCTACCGGGGTAGTGTAAAAACTACCAACAGAACTCGTTTCTGGCACCTTCCCCGGTGGAGTTGTGCATGGGGTGTGTTTGGAACATTTTGTCACCAGCCGAGTCCAAAATTCAGCGATTCCCCATCTCAGCCCAGAAAGCAGGTAGAACAAGTTTTGTGGTGCCTTTCAGCTGCCTACCGGGGTAGTGTAAAAACTACCAACAGTACTCGTTTCTGGCACCTTCCCCGGTGGAGTTGTGCATGGGGTGTGTTTGGAACATTTTGTCACCAGCCGAGTCCAAAATTCAGCGATTCCCCATCTCAGCCCAGAAAGCAGGTAGAACAAGTTTTGTGGTGCCTTTCAGCTGCCTACCGGGGTAGTGTAAAAACTACCAACAGAACTCGTTTCTGGCACCTTCCCCGGTGGAGTTGTGCATGGGGTGTGTTTGGAACATTTTGTCAGCAGCCGAGTCCAAAATTCAGCGATTCCCCATCTCAGCCCAGAAAGCAGGTAGAACAAGTTTTGTGGTGCCTTTCAGCTGCCTACCGGGGTAGTGTAAAAACTACCAACAGAACTCGTTTCTGGCACCTTCCCCGGTGGAGTTGTGCATGGGGTGTGTTTGGAACATTTTGTCACCAGCCGAGTCCAAAATTCAGCGATTCCCCATCTCAGCCCAGAAAGCAGGTAGAACAAGTTTTGTGGTGCCTTTCTCTTGCCTACCGGGGTAGTGTAAAAACTACCAACAGAACTCGTTTCTGGCACCTTCCCCGGTGGAGTTGTGCATGGGGTGTGTTTGGAACATTTTGTTACCAGCCGAGTCCAAAATTCAGCCGTTCCCCATCTCAGCCCAGAAAGCAGGTAGAACAAGTTTTGTGGTGCCTTTCAGCTGCCTACCGGGGTAGTGTAAAAACTACCAACAGAACTCGTTTCTGGCACCTTCCCCGGTGGAGTTGTGCATGGGGTGTGTTTGGAACATTTTGTCACCAGCCGAGTCCAAAATTCAGCCGTTCCCCATCTCAGCCCAGAAAGCAGGTAGAACAAGTTTTGTGGTGCCTTTCAGCTGCCTACCGGGGTAGTGTAAAAACTACCAACAGAACTCGTTTCTGGCACCTTCCCCGGTGGAGTTGTGCATGGGGTGTGTTTGGAACATTTTGTCACCAGCCGAGTCCAAAATTCAGCGATTCCCCATCTCAGCCCAGAAAGCAGGTAGAACAAGTTTTGTGGTGCCTTTCTCTTGCCTACCGGGGTAGTGTAAAAACTACCAACAGAACTCGTTTCTGGCACCTTCCCCGGTGGAGTTGTGCATGGGGTGTGTTTGGAACATTTTGTCACCAGCCGAGTCCAAAATTCAGCGATTCCCCATCTCAGCCCAGAAAGCAGGTAGAACAAGTTTTGTGGTGCCTTTCAGCTGCCTACCGGGGTAGTGTAAAAACTACCAACAGAACTCGTTTCTGGCACCTTCCCCGGTGGAGTTGTGCATGGGGTGTGTTTGGAACATTTTGTCACCAGCCGAGTCCAAAATTCAGCGATTCCCCATCTCAGCCCAGAAAGCAGGTAGAACAAGTTTTGTGGTGCCTTTCTCTTGCCTACCGGGGTAGTGTAAAAACTACCAACAGAACTCGTTTCTGGCACCTTCCCCGGTGGAGTTGTGCATGGGGTGTGTTTGGAACATTTTGTCAGCAGCCGAGTCCAAAATTCAGCGATTCCCCATCTCAGCCCAGAAAGCAGGTAGAACAAGTTTTGTGGTGCCTTTCAGCTGCCTACCGGGGTAGTGTAAAAACTACCAACAGAACTCGTTTCTGGCACCTTCCCCGGTGGAGTTGTGCATGGGGTGTGTTTGGAACATTTTGTCAGCAGCCGAGTCCAAAATTCAGCTATTCCCCATCTCAGCCCAGAAAGCAGGTAGAACAAGTTTTGTGGTGCCTTTCTCTTGCCTACCGGGGTAGTGTAAAAACTACCAACAGAACTCGTTTCTGGCACCTTCCCCGGTGGAGTTGTGCATGGGGTGTGTTTGGAACATTTTGTCAGCAGCCGAGTCCAAAATTCAGCGATTCCCCATCTCAGCCCAGAAAGCAGGTAGAACAAGTTTTGTGGTGCCTTTCTCTTGCCTACCGGGGTAGTGTAAAAACTACCAACAGAACTCATTTCTGGCACCTTCCCCGGTGGAGTTGTGCATGGGGTGTGTTTGGAACATTTTGTCACCAGCCGAGTCCAAAATTCAGCGATTCCCCATCTCAGCCCAGAAAGCAGGTAGAACAAGTTTTGTGGTGCCTTTCAGGTGCCTACCGGGGTAGTGTAAAAACTACCAACAGAACTCGTTTCTGGCACCTTCCCCGGTGGAGTTGTGCATGGGGTGTGTTTGGAACATTTTGTCACCAGCCGAGTCCAAAATTCAGCGATTCCCCATCTCAGCCCAGAAAGCAGGTAGAACAAGTTTTGTGGTGCCTTTCGGCTGCCTACCGGGGTAGTGTAAAAACTACCAAGAGAACTCGTTTCTGGCACCTTCCCCGGTGGAGTTGTGCATGGGGTGTGTTTGGAACATTTTGTTACCAGCCGAGTCCAAAATTCAGCCGTTCCCCATCTCAGCCCAGAAAGCAGGTAGAACAAGTTTTGTGGTGCCTTTCAGCTGCCTACCGGGGTAGTGTAAAAACTACCAACAGAACTCGTTTCTGGCACCTTCCCCGGTGGAGTTGTGCATGGGGTGTGTTTGGAACATTTTGTCACCAGCCGAGTCCAAAATTCAGCGATTCCCCATCTCAGCCCAGAAAGCAGGTAGAACAAGTTTTGTGGTGCCTTTCAGCTGCCTACCGGGGTAGTGTAAAAACCACCAACAGAACTCGTTTCTGGCACCTTCCCCGGTGGAGTTGTGCATGGGGTGTGTTTGGAACATTTTGTCACCAGCCGAGTTGAAAATTCAGCGATTCCCCATCTCAGCCCAGAAAGCAGGTAGAACAAGTTTTGTGGTGCCTTTCGGCTGCCTACCGGGGTAGTGTAAAAACTACCAACAGAACTCGTTTCTGGCACCTTCCCCGGTGGAGTTGTGCATGGGGTGTGTTTGGAACATTTTGTCACCAGCCGAGTCCAAAATTCAGCGATTCCCCATCTCAGCCCAGAAAGCAGGTAGAACAAGTTTTGTGGTGCCTTTCAGCTGCCTACCGGGGTAGTGTAAAAACTACCAACAGAACTCGTTTCTGGCACCTTCCCCGGTGGAGTTGTGCATGGGGTGTGTTTGGAACATTTTGTCACCAGCCGAGTCCAAAATTCAGCGATTCCCCATCTCAGCCCAGAAAGCAGGTAGAACAAGTTTTGTGGTGCCTTTCAGCTGCCTACCGGGGTAGTGTAAAAACTACCAACAGAACTCGTTTCTGGCACCTTCCCCGGTGGAGTTGTGCATGGGGTGTGTTTGGAACATTTTGTCAGCAGCCGAGTCCAAAATTCAGCGATTCCCCATCTCAGCCCAGAAAGCAGGTAGAACAAGTTTTGTGGTGCCTTTCAGCTGCCTACCGGGGTAGTGTAAAAACTACCAACAGAACTCGTTTCTGGCACCTTCCCCGGTGGAGTTGTGCATGGGGTGTGTTTGGAACATTTTGTCAGCAGCCGAGTCCAAAATTCAGCGATTCCCCATCTCAGCCCAGAAAGCAGGTAGAACAAGTTTTGTGGTGCCTTTCAGCTGCCTACCGGGGTAGTGTAAAAACTACCAACAGAACTCGTTTCTGGCACCTTCCCCGGTGGAGTTGTGCATGGGGTGTGTTTGGAACATTTTGTCAGCAGCCGAGTCCAAAATTCAGCGATTCCCCATCTCAGCCCAGAAAGCAGGTAGAACAAGTTTTGTGGTGCCTTTCAGCTGCCTACCGGGGTAGTGTAAAAACTACCAACAGAACTCGTTTCTGGCACCTTCCCCGGTGGAGTTGTGCATGGGGTGTGTTTGGAACATTTTGTCACCAGCCGAGTCCAAAATTCAGCGATTCCCCATCTCAGCCCAGAAAGCAGGTAGAACAAGTTTTGTGGTGCCTTTCAGCTGCCTACCGGGGTAGTGTAAAAACTACCAACAGTACTCGTTTCTGGCACCTTCCCCGGTGGAGTTGTGCATGGGGTGTGTTTGGAACATTTTGTCACCAGCCGAGTCCAAAATTCAGCGATTCCCCATCTCAGCCCAGAAAGCAGGTAGAACAAGTTTTGTGGTGCCTTTCAGCTGCCTACCGGGGTAGTGTAAAAACTACCAACAGAACTCGTTTCTGGCACCTTCCCCGGTGGAGTTGTGCATGGGGTGTGTTTGGAACATTTTGTCAGCAGCCGAGTCCAAAATTCAGCGATTCCCCATCTCAGCCCAGAAAGCAGGTAGAACAAGTTTTGTGGTGCCTTTCAGCTGCCTACCGGGGTAGTGTAAAAACTACCAACAGAACTCGTTTCTGGCACCTTCCCCGGTGGAGTTGTGCATGGGGTGTGTTTGGAACATTTTGTCACCAGCCGAGTCCAAAATTCAGCGATTCCCCATCTCAGCCCAGAAAGCAGGTAGAACAAGTTTTGTGGTGCCTTTCTCTTGCCTACCGGGGTAGTGTAAAAACTACCAACAGAACTCGTTTCTGGCACCTTCCCCGGTGGAGTTGTGCATGGGGTGTGTTTGGAACATTTTGTTACCAGCCGAGTCCAAAATTCAGCCGTTCCCCATCTCAGCCCAGAAAGCAGGTAGAACAAGTTTTGTGGTGCCTTTCAGCTGCCTACCGGGGTAGTGTAAAAACTACCAACAGAACTCATTTCTGGCACCTTCCCCGGTGGAGTTGTGCATGGGGTGTGTTTGGAACATTTTGTCACCAGCCGAGTCCAAAATTCAGCCGTTCCCCATCTCAGCCCAGAAAGCAGGTAGAACAAGTTTTGTGGTGCCTTTCAGCTGCCTACCGGGGTAGTGTAAAAACTACCAACAGAACTCGTTTCTGGCACCTTCCCCGGTGGAGTTGTGCATGGGGTGTGTTTGGAACATTTTGTCACCAGCCGAGTCCAAAATTCAGCGATTCCCCATCTCAGCCCAGAAAGCAGGTAGAACAAGTTTTGTGGTGCCTTTCTCTTGCCTACCGGGGTAGTGTAAAAACTACCAACAGAACTCGTTTCTGGCACCTTCCCCGGTGGAGTTGTGCATGGGGTGTGTTTGGAACATTTTGTCACCAGCCGAGTCCAAAATTCAGCGATTCCCCATCTCAGCCCAGAAAGCAGGTAGAACAAGTTTTGTGGTGCCTTTCTCTTGCCTACCGGGGTAGTGTAAAAACTACCAACAGAACTCGTTTCTGGCACCTTCCCCGGTGGAGTTGTGCATGGGGTGTGTTTGGAACATTTTGTCACCAGCCGAGTCCAAAATTCAGCTATTCCCCATCTCAGCCCAGAAAGCAGGTAGAACAAGTTTTGTGGTGCCTTTCTCTTGCCTACCGGGGTAGTGTAAAAACTACCAACAGAACTCGTTTCTGGCACCTTCCCCGGTGGAGTTGTGCATGGGGTGTGTTTGGAACATTTTGTCAGCAGCCGAGTCCAAAATTCAGCGATTCCCCATCTCAGCCCAGAAAGCAGGTAGAACAAGTTTTGTGGTGCCTTTCAGCTGCCTACCGGGGTAGTGTAAAAACTACCAACAGAACTCGTTTCTGGCACCTTCCCCGGTGGAGTTGTGCATGGGGTGTGTTTGGAACATTTTGTCAGCAGCCGAGTCCAAAATTCAGCTATTCCCCATCTCAGCCCAGAAAGCAGGTAGAACAAGTTTTGTGGTGCCTTTCTCTTGCCTACCGGGGTAGTGTAAAAAACTACCAACAGAACTCGTTTCTGGCACCTTCCCCGGTGGAGTTGTGCATGGGGTGTGTTTGGAACATTTTGTCACCAGCCGAGTCCAAAATTCAGCGATTCCCCATCTCAGCCCAGAAAGCAGGTAGAACAAGTTTTGTGGTGCCTTTCAGCTGCCTACCGGGGTAGTGTAAAAACTACCAACAGAACTCGTTTCTGGCACCTTCCCCGGTGGAGTTGTGCATGGGGTGTGTTTGGAACATTTTGTCACCAGCCGAGTCCAAAATTCAGCGATTCCCCATCTCAGCCCAGAAAGCAGGTAGAACAAGTTTTGTGGTGCCTTTCAGCTGCCTACCGGGGTAGTGTAAAAACTACCAACAGAACTCGTTTCTGGCACCTTCCCCGGTGGAGTTGTGCATGGGGTGTGTTTGGAACATTTTGTCACCAGCCGAGTCCAAAATTCAGCGATTCCCCATCTCAGCCCAGAAAGCAGGTAGAACAAGTTTTGTGGTGCCTTTCAGCTGCCTACCGGGGTAGTGTAAAAACTACCAACAGAACTCGTTTCTGGCACCTTCCCCGGTGGAGTTGTGCATGGGGTGTGTTTGGAACATTTTGTCACCAGCCGAGTCCAAAATTCAGCGATTCCCCATCTCAGCCCAGAAAGCAGGTAGAACAAGTTTTGTGGTGCCTTTCTCTTGCCTACCGGGGTAGTGTAAAAAACTACCAACAGAACTCGTTTCTGGCACCTTCCCCGGTGGAGTTGTGCATGGGGTGTGTTTGGAACATTTTGTTACCAGCCGAGTCCAAAATTCAGCCGTTCCCCATCTCAGCCCAGAAAGCAGGTAGAACAAGTTTTGTGGTGCCTTTCAGCTGCCTACCGGGGTAGTGTAAAAACTACCAACAGAACTCGTTTCTGGCACCTTCCCCGGTGGAGTTGTGCATGGGGTGTGTTTGGAACATTTTGTCACCAGCCGAGTCCAAAATTCAGCGATTCCCCATCTCAGCCCAGAAAGCAGGTAGAACAAGTTTTGTGGTGCCTTTCAGGTGCCTACCGGGGTAGTGTAAAAACTACCAACAGAACTCGTTTCTGGCACCTTCCCCGGTGGAGTTGTGCATGGGGTGTGTTTGGAACATTTTGTTACCAGCCGAGTCCAAAATTCAGCCGTTCCCCATCTCAGCCCAGAAAGCAGGTAGAACAAGTTTTGTGGTGCCTTTCAGCTGCCTACCGGGGTAGTGTAAAAACTACCAACAGAACTCGTTTCTGGCACCTTCCCCGGTGGAGTTGTGCATGGGGTGTGTTTGGAACATTTTGTCACCAGCCGAGTTGAAAATTCAGCGATTCCCCATCTCAGCCCAGAAAGCAGGTAGAACAAGTTTTGTGGTGCCTTTCGGCTGCCTACCGGGGTAGTGTAAAAACTACCAACAGAACTCGTTTCTGGCACCTTCCCCGGTGGAGTTGTGCATGGGGTGTGTTTGGAACATTTTGTCACCAGCCGAGTCCAAAATTCAGCGATTCCCCATCTCAGCCCAGAAAGCAGGTAGAACAAGTTTTGTGGTGCCTTTCAGCTGCCTACCGGGGTAGTGTAAAAACTACCAACAGAACTCGTTTCTGGCACCTTCCCCGGTGGAGTTGTGCATGGGGTGTGTTTGGAACATTTTGTCACCAGCCGAGTCCAAAATTCAGCGATTCCCCATCTCAGCCCATCAAGCAGGTAGAACAAGTTTTGTGGTGCCTTTCAGCTGCCTACCGGGGTAGTGTAAAAACTACCAACAGAACTCGTTTCTGGCACCTTCCCCGGTGGAGTTGTGCATGGGGTGTGTTTGGAACATTTTGTCACCAGCCGAGTCCAAAATTCAGCGATTCCCCATCTCAGCCCAGAAAGCAGGTAGAACAAGTTTTGTGGTGCCTTTCAGCTGCCTACCGGGGTAGTGTAAAAACTACCAACAGAACTCGTTTCTGGCACCTTCCCCGGTGGAGTTGTGCATGGGGTGTGTTTGGAACATTTTGTCAGCAGCCGAGTCCAAAATTCAGCGATTCCCCATCTCAGCCCAGAAAGCAGGTAGAACAAGTTTTGTGGTGCCTTTCAGCTGCCTACCGGGGTAGTGTAAAAACTACCAACAGAACTCGTTTCTGGCACCTTCCCCGGTGGAGTTGTGCATGGGGTGTGTTTGGAACATTTTGTCACCAGCCGAGTCCAAAATTCAGCGATTCCCCATCTCAGCCCAGAAAGCAGGTAGAACAAGTTTTGTGGTGCCTTTCTCTTGCCTACCGGGGTAGTGTAAAAACTACCAACAGAACTCGTTTCTGGCACCTTCCCCGGTGGAGTTGTGCATGGGGTGTGTTTGGAACATTTTGTTACCAGCCGAGTCCAAAATTCAGCCGTTCCCCATCTCAGCCCAGAAAGCAGGTAGAACAAGTTTTGTGGTGCCTTTCAGCTGCCTACCGGGGTAGTGTAAAAACTACCAACAGAACTCGTTTCTGGCACCTTCCCCGGTGGAGTTGTGCATGGGGTGTGTTTGGAACATTTTGTCACCAGCCGAGTCCAAAATTCAGCGATTCCCCATCTCAGCCCAGAAAGCAGGTAGAACAAGTTTTGTGGTGCCTTTCAGCTGCCTACCGGGGTAGTGTAAAAACTACCAACAGAACTCGTTTCTGGCACCTTCCCCGGTGGAGTTGTGCATGGGGTGTGTTTGGAACATTTTGTCACCAGCCGAGTCCAAAATTCAGCGATTCCCCATCTCAGCCCAGAAAGCAGGTAGAACAAGTTTTGTGGTGCCTTTCTCTTGCCTACCGGGGTAGTGTAAAAACTACCAACAGAACTCGTTTCTGGCACCTTCCCCGGTGGAGTTGTGCATGGGGTGTGTTTGGAACATTTTGTCACCAGCCGAGTCCAAAATTCAGCGATTCCCCATCTCAGCCCAGAAAGCAGGTAGAACAAGTTTTGTGGTGCCTTTCTCTTGCCTACCGGGGTAGTGTAAAAACTACCAACAGAACTCGTTTCTGGCACCTTCCCCGGTGGAGTTGTGCATGGGGTGTGTTTGGAACATTTTGTCACCAGCCGAGTCCAAAATTCAGCGATTCCCCATCTCAGCCCAGAAAGCAGGTACAACAAGTTTTGTGGTGCCTTTCAGCTGCCTACCGGGGTAGTGTAAAAACTACCAACAGAACTCGTTTCTGGCACCTTCCCCGGTGGAGTTGTGCATGGGGTGTGTTTGGAACATTTTGTCACCAGCCGAGTCCAAAATTCAGCGATTCCCCATCTCAGCCCAGAAAGCAGGTAGAACAAGTTTTGTGGTGCCTTTCAGCTGCCTACCGGGGTAGTGTAAAAACTACCAACAGAACTCGTTTCTGGCACCTTCCCCGGTGGAGTTGTGCATGGGGTGTGTTTGGAACATTTTGTCAGCAGCCGAGTCCAAAATTCAGCTATTCCCCATCTCAGCCCAGAAAGCAGGTAGAACAAGTTTTGTGGTGCCTTTCTCTTGCCTACCGGGGTAGTGTAAAAAATACCAACAGAACTCGTTTCTGGCACCTTCCCCGGTGGAGTTGTGCATGGGGTGTGTTTGGAACATTTTGTCAGCAGCCGAGTCCAAAATTCAGCGATTCCCCATCTCAGCCCAGAAAGCAGGTAGAACAAGTTTTGTGGTGCCTTTCAGGTGCCTACCGGGGTAGTGTAAAAACTACCAACAGAACTCGTTTCTGGCACCTTCCCCGGTGGAGTTGTGCATGGGGTGTGTTTGGAACATTTTGTCACCAGCCGAGTCCAAAATTCAGCGATTCCCCATCTCAGCCCAGAAAGCAGGTAGAACAAGTTTTGTGGTGCCTTTCAGCTGCCTACCGGGGTAGTGTAAAAACTACCAACAGAACTCGTTTCTGGCACCTTCCCCGGTGGAGTTGTGCATGGGGTGTGTTTGGAACATTTTGTCAGCAGCCGAGTCCAAAATTCAGCTATTCCCCATCTCAGCCCAGAAAGCAGGTAGAACAAGTTTTGTGGTGCCTTTCTCTTGCCTACCGGGGTAGTGTAAAAACTACCAACACAACTCGTTTCTGGCACCTTCCCCGGTGGAGTTGTGCATGGGGTGTGTTTGGAACATTTTGTCACCAGCCGAGTCCAAAATTCAGCGATTCCCCATCTCAGCCCAGAAAGCAGGTAGAACAAGTTTTGTGGTGCCTTTCAGCTGCCTACCGGGGTAGTGTAAAAACTACCAACAGAACTCGTTTCTGGCACCTTTCCCGGTGGAGTTGTGCATGGGGTGTGTTTGGAACATTTTGTTACCAGCCGAGTCCAAAATTCAGCCGTTCCCCATCTCAGCCCAGAAAGCAGGTAGAACAAGTTTTGTGGTGCCTTTCTCTTGCCTACCGGGGTAGTGTAAAAACTACCAACAGAACTCGTTTCTGGCACCTTCCCCGGTGGAGTTGTGCATGGGGTGTGTTTGGAACATTTTGTCACCAGCCGAGTCCAAAATTCAGCGATTCCCCATCTCAGCCAGAAAGCAGGTAGAACAAGTTTTGTGGTGCCTTTCAGCTGCCTACCGGGGTAGTGTAAAAACTACCAAAAGAACTCGTTTCTGGCACCTTCCCCGGTGGAGTTGTGCATGGGGTGTGTTTGGAACATTTTGTCAGCAGCCGAGTCCAAAATTCAGCTATTCCCCATCTCAGCCCAGAAAGCAGGTAGAACAAGTTTTGTGGTGCCTTTCTCTTGCCTACCGGGGTAGTGTAAAAACGACCAACAGAACTCGTTTCTGGCACCTTCCCCGGTGGAGTTGTGCATGGGGTGTGTTTGGAACATTTTGTCACCAGCCGAGTCCAAAATTCAGCGATTCCCCATCTCAGCCCAGAAAGCAGGTAGAACAAGTTTTGTGGTGCCTTTCAGCTGCCTACCGGGGTAGTGTAAAAACTACCAACAGAACTCGTTTCTGGCACCTTCCCCGGTGGAGTTGTGCATGGGGTGTGTTTGGAACATTTTGTCACCAGCCGAGTCCAAAATTCAGCGATTCCCCATCTCAGCCCAGAAAGCAGGTAGAACAAGTTTTGTGGTGCCTTTCAGCTGCCTACCGGGGTAGTGTAAAAACT
Organism: Falco cherrug; assembly: GCF_023634085.1. Classification (NCBI taxonomy): domain Eukaryota; kingdom Metazoa; phylum Chordata; class Aves; order Falconiformes; family Falconidae; genus Falco; species Falco cherrug. Next base: position 33,528 of record NW_026599311.1, on the reverse strand, counting down.
ACCAACAGAACTCGTTTCTGGCACCTTCCCCGGTGGAGTTGTGCATGGGGTGTGTTTGGAACATTTTGTCACCAGCCGAGTCCAAAATTCAGCGATTCCCCATCTCAGCCCAGAAAGCAGGTAGAACAAGTTTTGTGGTGCCTTTCAGCTGCCTACCGGGGTAGTGTAAAAACTACCAACAGTACTCGTTTCTGGCACCTTCCCCGGTGGAGTTGTGCATGGGGTGTGTTTGGAACATTTTGTCACCAGCCGAGTCCAAAATTCAGCGATTCCCCATCTCAGCCCAGAAAGCAGGTAGAACAAGTTTTGTGGTGCCTTTCAGCTGCCTACCGGGGTAGTGTAAAAACTACCAACAGAACTCGTTTCTGGCACCTTCCCCGGTGGAGTTGTGCATGGGGTGTGTTTGGAACATTTTGTCACCAGCCGAGTCCAAAATTCAGCCGTTCCCCATCTCAGCCCAGAAAGCAGGTAGAACAAGTTTTGTGGTGCCTTTCAGCTGCCTACCGGGGTAGTGTAAAAACTACCAACAGAACTCGTTTCTGGCACCTTCCCCGGTGGAGTTGTGCATGGGGTGTGTTTGGAACATTTTGTCACCAGCCGAGTCCAAAATTCAGCGATTCCCCATCTCAGCCCAGAAAGCAGGTAGAACAAGTTTTTGTGGTGCCTTTCAGCTGCCTACCGGGGTAGTGTAAAAACTACCAACAGAACTCGTTTCTGGCACCTTCCCCGGTGGAGGTGTGCATGGGGTGTGTTTGGAACATTTCGTCAGCAGCCGAGTCCAAAATTCAGCGATTCCCCATCTCAGCCCAGAAAGCAGGTAGAACAAGTTTTGTGGTGCCTTTCAGCTGCCTACCGGGGTAGTGTAAAAACTACCAACAGAACTCGTTTCTGGCACCTTCCCCGGTGGAGTTGTGCATGGGGTGTGTTTGGAACATTTTGTCACCAGCCGAGTCCAAAATTCAGCGATTCCCCATCTCAGCCCAGAAAGCAGGTAGAACAAGTTTTGTGGTGCCTTTCAGCTGCCTACCGGGGTAGTGTAAAAACTACCAACAGAACTCGTTTCTGGCACCTTCCCCGGTGGAGTTGTGCATGGGGTGTGTTTGGAACATTTTGTCACCAGCCGAGTCCAAAATTCAGCGATTCCCCATCTCAGCCCAGAAAGCAGGTAGAACAAGTTTTGTGGTGCCTTTCAGCTGCCTACCGGGGGTAGTGTAAAAACTACCAACAGAACTCGTTTCTGGCACCTTCCCCGGTGGAGGTGTGCATGGGGTGTGTTTGGAACATTTTGTCAGCAGCCGAGTCCAAAATTCAGCGATTCCCCATCTCAGCCCAGAAAGCAGGTAGAACAAGTTTTGTGGTGCCTTTCAGCTGCCTACCGGGGTAGTGTAAAAACTACCAACAGAACTCGTTTCTGGCACCTTCCCCGGTGGAGTTGTGCATGGGGTGTGTTTGGAACATTTTGTCACCAGCCGAGTCCAAAAGTCAGCGATTCCCCATCTCAGCCCAGAAAGCAGGTAGAACAAGTTTTGTGGTGCCTTTCAGCTGCCTACCGGGGGTAGTGTAAAAACTACCAACAGAACTCGTTTCTGGCACCTTCCCCGGTGGAGTTGTGCATGGGGTGTGTTTGGAACATTTTGTCACCAGCCGAGTCCAAAATTCAGCGATTCCCCATCTCAGCCCAGAAAGCAGGTAGAACAAGTTTTGTGGTGCCTTTCAGCTGCCTACCGGGGTAGTGTAAAAACTACCAACAGAACTCGTTTCTGGCACCTTCCCCGGTGGAGTTGTGCATGGGGTGTGTTTGGAACATTTTGTTACCAGCCGAGTCCAAAATTCAGCCGTTCCCCATCTCAGCCCAGAAAGCAGGTAGAACAAGTTTTGTGGTGCCTTTCAGCTGCCTACCGGGGGTAGTGTAAAAACTACCAACAGAACTCGTTTCTGGCACCTTCCCCGGTGGAGTTGTGCATGGGGTGTGTTTGGAACATTTTGTCACCAGCCGAGTCCAAAATTCAGCGTTTCCCCATCTCAGCCCAGAAAGCAGGTAGAACAAGTTTTGTGGTGCCTTTCAGCTGCCTACCGGGGTAGTGTAAAAACTACCAACAGAACTCGTTTCTGGCACCTTCCCCGGTGGAGTTGTGCATGGGGTGTGTTTGGAACATTTTGTTACCAGCCGAGTCCAAAATTCAGCCGTTCCCCATCTCAGCCCAGAAAGCAGGTAGAACAAGTTTTGTGGTGCCTTTCAGCTGCCTACCGGGGTAGTGTAAAAACTACCAACAGAACTCGTTTCTGGCACCTTCCCCGGTGGAGTTGTGCATGGGGTGTGTTTGGAACATTTTGTCACCAGCCGAGTCCAAAATTCAGCGATTCCCCATCTCAGCCCAGAAAGCAGGTAGAACAAGTTTTGTGGTGCCTTTCGGCTGCCTACCGGGGTAGTGTAAAAACTACCAACAGAACTCGTTTCTGGCACCTTCCCCGGTGGAGTTGTGCATGGGGTGTGTTTGGAACATTTTGTCACCAGCCGAGTCCAAAATTCAGCGATTCCCCATCTCAGCCCAGAAAGCAGGTAGAACAAGTTTTGTGGTGCCTTTCAGCTGCCTACCGGGGTAGTGTAAAAACTACCAACAGAACTCGTTTCTGGCACCTTCCCCGGTGGAGTTGTGCATGGGGTGTGTTTGGAACATTTTGTCACCAGCCGAGTCCAAAATTCAGCGATTCCCCATCTCAGCCCAGAAAGCAGGTAGAACAAGTTTTGTGGTGCCTTTCAGGTGCCTACCGGGGTAGTGTAAAAACTACCAACAGAACTCGTTTCTGGCACCTTCCCCGGTGGAGTTGTGCATGGGGTGTGTTTGGAACATTTTGTCACCAGCCGAGTCCAAAATTCAGCGATTCCCCATCTCAGCCAGAAAGCAGGTAGAACAAGTTTTGTGGTGCCTTTCAGCTGCCTACCGGGGGTAGTGTAAAAACTACCAACAGAACTCGTTTCTGGCACCTTCCCCGGTGGAGTTGTGCATGGGGTGTGTTTGGAACATTTTGTCAGCAGCCGAGTCCAAAATTCAGCTATTCCCCATCTCAGCCCAGAAAGCAGGTAGAACAAGTTTTGTGGTGCCTTTCTCTTGCCTACCGGGGTAGTGTAAAAACGACCAACAGAACTCGTTTCTGGCACCTTCCCCGGTGGAGTTGTGCATGGGGTGTGTTTGGAACATTTTGTCACCAGCCGAGTCCAAAATTCAGCGATTCCCCATCTCAGCCCAGAAAGCAGGTAGAACAAGTTTTGTGGTGCCTTTCTCTTGCCTACCGGGGTAGTGTAAAAACTACCAGGAGAACTCCTGTCTGGCACCTTCCCCGGTGGAGTTGTGCATGGGGTGTGTTTGGAACATTTTGTCAGCAGCCGAGTCCAAAATTCAGCGATTCCCCATCTCAGCCCAGAAAGCAGGTAGAACAAGTTTTGTGGTGCCTTTCAGCTGCCTACCGGGGTAGTGTAAAAACTACCAACAGAACTCGTTTCTGGCACCTTCCCCGGTGGAGTTGTGCATGGGGTGTGTTTGGAACATTTTGTCACCAGCCGAGTCCAAAATTCAGCCGTTCCCCATCTCAGCCCAGAAAGCAGGTAGAACAAGTTTTGTGGTGCCTTTCAGCTGCCTACCGGGGTAGTGTAAAAACTACCAACAGAACTCGTTTCTGGCACCTTCCCCGGTGGAGTTGTGCATGGGGTGTGTTTGGAACATTTTGTCACCAGCCGAGTCCAAAATTCAGCGATTCCCCATCTCAGCCCAGAAAGCAGGTAGAACAAGTTTTGTGGTGCCTTTCAGCTGCCTACCGGGGTACTGTAAAAACTACCAACAGAACTCGTTTCTGGCACCTTCCCCGGTGGAGTTGTGCATGGGGTGTGTTTGGAACATTTTGTTACCAGCCGAGTCCAAAATTCAGCCGTTCCCCATCTCAGCCCAGAAAGCAGGTAGAACAAGTTTTGTGGTGCCTTTCAGCTGCCTACCGGGGTAGTGTAAAAACTACCAACAGAACTCGTTTCTGGCACCTTCCCCGGTGGAGTTGTGCATGGGGTGTGTTTGGAACATTTTGTCACCAGCCGAGTCCAAAATTCAGCGTTTCCCCATCTCAGCCCAGAAAGCAGGTAGAACAAGTTTTGTGGTGCCTTTCAGCTGCCTACCGGGGTAGTGTAAAAACTACCAACAGAACTCGTTTCTGGCACCTTCCCCGGTGGAGTTGTGCATGGGGTGTGTTTGGAACATTTTGTTACCAGCCGAGTCCAAAATTCAGCCGTTCCCCATCTCAGCCCAGAAAGCAGGTAGAACAAGTTTTGTGGTGCCTTTCAGCTGCCTACCGGGGTAGTGTAAAAACTACCAACAGAACTCGTTTCTGGCACCTTCCCCGGTGGAGTTGTGCATGGGGTGTGTTTGGAACATTTTGTCACCAGCCGAGTCCAAAATTCAGCGATTCCCCATCTCAGCCCAGAAAGCAGGTAGAACAACTTTTGTGGTGCCTTTCAGCTGCCTACCGGGGTAGTGTAAAAACTACCAACAGAACTCGTTTCTGGCACCTTCCCCGGTGGAGTTGTGCATGGGGTGTGTTTGGAACATTTTGTCACCAGCCGAGTCCAAAATTCAGCGATTCCCCATCTCAGCCCAGAAAGCAGGTAGAACAAGTTTTGTGGTGCCTTTCAGCTGCCTACCGGGGTAGTGTAAAAACTACCAACAGAACTCGTTTCTGGCACCTTCCCCGGTGGAGTTGTGCATGGGGTGTGTTTGGAACATTTTGTCACCAGCCGAGTCCAAAATTCAGCGATTCCCCATCTCAGCCCAGAAAGCAGGTAGAACAAGTTTTGTGGTGCCTTTCAGCTGCCTACCGGGGGTAGTGTAAAAACTACCAACAGAACTCGTTTCTGGCACCTTCCCCGGTGGAGTTGTGCATGGGGTGTGTTTGGAACATTTTGTCACCAGCCGAGTCCAAAATTCAGCGATTCCCCATCTCAGCCAGAAAGCAGGTAGAACAAGTTTTGTGGTGCCTTTCAGCTGCCTACCGGGGTAGTGTAAAAACTACCAACAGAACTCGTTTCTGGCACCTTCCCCGGTGGAGTTGTGCATGGGGTGTGTTTGGAACATTTTGTCAGCAGCCGAGTCCAAAATTCAGCTATTCCCCATCTCAGCCCAGAAAGCAGGTAGAACAAGTTTTGTGGTGCCTTTCTCTTGCCTACCGGGGTAGTGTAAAAACGACCAACAGAACTCGTTTCTGGCACCTTCCCCGGTGGAGTTGTGCATGGGGTGTGTTTGGAACATTTTGTCACCAGCCGAGTCCAAAATTCAGCGATTCCCCATCTCAGCCCAGAAAGCAGGTAGAACAAGTTTTGTGGTGCCTTTCAGCTGCCTACCGGGGTAGTGTAAAAACTACCAACAGAACTCGTTTCTGGCACCTTCCCCGGTGGAGTTGTGCATGGGGTGTGTTTGGAACATTTTGTCACCAGCCGAGTCCAAAATTCAGCGATTCCCCATCTCAGCCCAGAAAGCAGGTAGAACAAGTTTTGTGGTGCCTTTCAGCTGCCTACCGGGGTAGTGTAAAAACTACCAACAGAACTCGTTTCTGGCACCTTCCCCGGTGGAGTTGTGCATGGGGTGTGTTTGGAACATTTTGTCACCAGCCGAGTCCAAAATTCAGCGATTCCCCATCTCAGCCCAGAAAGCAGGTAGAACAAGTTTTGTGGTGCCTTTCAGCTGCCTACCGGGGTAGTGTAAAAACTACCAACAGAACTCGTTTCTGGCACCTTCCCCGGTGGAGTTGTGCATGGGGTGTGTTTGGAACATTTTGTCACCAGCCGAGTCCAAAATTCAGCGATTCCCCATCTCAGCCCAGAAAGCAGGTAGAACAAGTTTTGTGGTGCCTTTCAGCTGCCTACCGGGGTACTGTAAAAACTACCAACAGAACTCGTTTCTGGCACCTTCCCCGGTGGAGTTGTGCATGGGGTGTGTTTGGAACATTTTGTCACCAGCCGAGTCCAAAATTCAGCCGTTCCCCATCTCAGCCCAGAAAGCAGGTAGAACAAGTTTTGTGGTGCCTTTCAGCTGCCTACCGGGGTAGTGTAAAAACTACCAACAGAACTCGTTTCTGGCACCTTCCCCGGTGGAGTTGTGCATGGGGTGTGTTTGGAACATTTTGTCACCAGCCGAGTCCAAAATTCAGCGATTCCCCATCTCAGCCCAGAAAGCAGGTAGAACAAGTTTTGTGGTGCCTTTCAGCTGCCTACCGGGGTAGTGTAAAAACTACCAACAGAACTCGTTTCTGGCACCTTCCCCGGTGGAGGTGTGCATGGGGTGTGTTTGGAACATTTTGTCAGCAGCCGAGTCCAAAATTCAGCGATTCCCCATCTCAGCCCAGAAAGCAGGTAGAACAAGTTTTGTGGTGCCTTTCAGCTGCCTACCGGGGTAGTGTAAAAACTACCAACAGAACTCGTTTCTGGCACCTTCCCCGGTGGAGTTGTGCATGGGGTGTGTTTGGAACATTTTGTCAGCAGCCGAGTCCAAAATTCAGCTATTCCCCATCTCAGCCCAGAAAGCAGGTAGAACAAGTTTTGTGGTGCCTTTCAGCTGCCTACCGGGGTAGTGTAAAAACTACCAACAGAACTCGTTTCTGGCACCTTCCCCGGTGGAGTTGTGCATGGGGTGTGTTTGGAACATTTTGTCAGCAGCCGAGTCCAAAATTCAGCGATTCCCCATCTCAGCCCAGAAAGCAGGTAGAACAAGTTTTGTGGTGCCTTTCAGCTGCCTACCGGGGTAGTGTAAAAACTACCAACAGAACTCGTTTCTGGCACCTTCCCCGGTGGAGTTGTGCATGGGGTGTGTTTGGAACATTTTGTCAGCAGCCGAGTCCAAAATTCAGCGATTCCCCATCTCAGCCCAGAAAGCAGGTAGAACAAGTTTTGTGGTGCCTTTCAGCTGCCTACCGGGGTAGTGTAAAAACTACCAACAGAACTCGTTTCTGGCACCTTCCCCGGTGGAGTTGTGCATGGGGTGTGTTTGGAACATTTTGTCACCAGCCGAGTCCAAAATTCAGCGTTTCCCCATCTCAGCCCAGAAAGCAGGTAGAACAAGTTTTGTGGTGCCTTTCAGCTGCCTACCGGGGTAGTGTAAAAACTACCAACAGAACTCGTTTCTGGCACCTTCCCCGGTGGAGTTGTGCATGGGGTGTGTTTGGAACATTTTGTTACCAGCCGAGTCCAAAATTCAGCCGTTCCCCATCTCAGCCCAGAAAGCAGGTAGAACAAGTTTTGTGGTGCCTTTCAGCTGCCTACCGGGGTAGTGTAAAAACTACCAACAGAACTCGTTTCTGGCACCTTCCCCGGTGGAGTTGTGCATGGGGTGTGTTTGGAACATTTTGTCACCAGCCGAGTCCAAAATTCAGCGATTCCCCATCTCAGCCCAGAAAGCAGGTAGAACAAGTTTTGTGGTGCCTTTCGGCTGCCTACCGGGGTAGTGTAAAAACTACCAACAGAACTCGTTTCTGGCACCTTCCCCGGTGGAGTTGTGCATGGGGTGTGTTTGGAACATTTTGTCACCAGCCGAGTCCAAAATTCAGCGATTCCCCATCTCAGCCCAGAAAGCAGGTAGAACAAGTTTTGTGGTGCCTTTCAGCTGCCTACCGGGGTAGTGTAAAAACTACCAACAGAACTCGTTTCTGGCACCTTCCCCGGTGGAGTTGTGCATGGGGTGTGTTTGGAACATTTTGTCACCAGCCGAGTCCAAAATTCAGCGATTCCCCATCTCAGCCCAGAAAGCAGGTAGAACAAGTTTTGTGGTGCCTTTCAGCTGCCTACCGGGGTAGTGTAAAAACTACCAACAGAACTCGTTTCTGGCACCTTCCCCGGTGGAGTTGTGCATGGGGTGTGTTTGGAACATTTTGTCACCAGCCGAGTCCAAAATTCAGCGATTCCCCATCTCAGCCAGAAAGCAGGTAGAACAAGTTTTGTGGTGCCTTTCAGCTGCCTACCGGGGTAGTGTAAAAACTACCAACAGAACTCGTTTCTGGCACCTTCCCCGGTGGAGTTGTGCATGGGGTGTGTTTGGAACATTTTGTCAGCAGCCGAGTCCAAAATTCAGCTATTCCCCATCTCAGCCCAGAAAGCAGGTAGAACAAGTTTTGTGGTGCCTTTCAGCTGCCTACCGGGGTAGTGTAAAAACGACCAACAGAACTCGTTTCTGGCACCTTCCCCGGTGGAGTTGTGCATGGGGTGTGTTTGGAACATTTTGTCACCAGCCGAGTCCAAAATTCAGCGATTCCCCATCTCAGCCCAGAAAGCAGGTAGAACAAGTTTTGTGGTGCCTTTCTCTTGCCTACCGGGGTAGTGTAAAAACTACCAACAGAACTCGTTTCTGGCACCTTCCCCGGTGGAGTTGTGCATGGGGTGTGTTTGGAACATTTTGTCACCAGCCGAGTCCAAAATTCAGCGATTCCCCATCTCAGCCCAGAAAGCAGGTAGAACAAGTTTTGTGGTGCCTTTCAGCTGCCTACCGGGGTAGTGTAAAAACTACCAACAGAACTCGTTTCTGGCACCTTCCCCGGTGGAGTTGTGCATGGGGTGTGTTTGGAACATTTTGTCACCAGCCGAGTCCAAAATTCAGCGATTCCCCATCTCAGCCCAGAAAGCAGGTAGAACAAGTTTTGTGGTGCCTTTCAGCTGCCTACCGGGGTAGTGTAAAAACTACCAACAGAACTCGTTTCTGGCACCTTCCCCGGTGGAGTTGTGCATGGGGTGTGTTTGGAACATTTTGTCACCAGCCGAGTCCAAAATTCAGCGATTCCCCATCTCAGCCCAGAAAGCAGGTAGAACAAGTTTTGTGGTGCCTTTCAGCTGCCTACCGGGGTAGTGTAAAAACTACCAACAGAACTCGTTTCTGGCACCTTCCCCGGTGGAGTTGTGCATGGGGTGTGTTTGGAACATTTTGTCACCAGCCGAGTCCAAAATTCAGCCGTTCCCCATCTCAGCCCAGAAAGCAGGTAGAACAAGTTTTGTGGTGCCTTTCAGCTGCCTACCGGGGTAGTGTAAAAAACTACCAACAGAACTCCTTTCTGGCACCTTCCCCGGTGGAGTTGTGCATGGGGTGTGTTTGGAACATTTTGTCACCAGCCGAGTCCAAAATTCAGCGATTCCCCATCTCAGCCCAGAAAGCAGGTAGAACAAGTTTTGTGGTGCCTTTCAGCTGCCTACCGGGGTAGTGTAAAAACTACCAACAGAACTCGTTTCTGGCACCTTCCCCGGTGGAGGTGTGCATGGGGTGTGTTTGGAACATTTTGTCAGCAGCCGAGTCCAAAATTCAGCGATTCCCCATCTCAGCCAGAAAGCAGGTAGAACAAGTTTTGTGGTGCCTTTCAGCTGCCTACCGGGGTAGTGTAAAAACTACCAACAGAACTCGTTTCTGGCACCTTCCCCGGTGGAGTTGTGCATGGGGTGTGTTTGGAACATTTTGTCAGCAGCCGAGTCCAAAATTCAGCTATTCCCCATCTCAGCCCAGAAAGCAGGTAGAACAAGTTTTGTGGTGCCTTTCTCTTGCCTACCGGGGTAGTGTAAAAACGACCAACAGAACTCGTTTCTGGCACCTTCCCCGGTGGAGTTGTGCATGGGGTGTGTTTGGAACATTTTGTCACCAGCCGAGTCCAAAATTCAGCGATTCCCCATCTCAGCCCAGAAAGCAGGTAGAACAAGTTTTGTGGTGCCTTTCAGCTGCCTACCGGGGTAGTGTAAAAACTACCAACAGAACTCGTTTCTGGCACCTTCCCCGGTGGAGTTGTGCATGGGGTGTGTTTGGAACATTTTGTCACCAGCCGAGTCCAAAATTCAGCGATTCCCCATCTCAGCCCAGAAAGCAGGTAGAACAAGTTTTGTGGTGCCTTTCAGCTGCCTACCGGGGTAGTGTAAAAACTACCAACAGAACTCGTTTCTGGCACCTTCCCCGGTGGAGTTGTGCATGGGGTGTGTTTGGAACATTTTGTCACCAGCCGAGTCCAAAATTCAGCGATTCCCCATCTCAGCCCAGAAAGCAGGTAGAACAAGTTTTGTGGTGCCTTTCAGCTGCCTACCGGGGTAGTGTAAAAACTACCAACAGAACTCGTTTCTGGCACCTTCCCCGGTGGAGTTGTGCATGGGGTGTGTTTGGAACATTTTGTCACCAGCCGAGTCCAAAATTCAGCGATTCCCCATCTCAGCCCAGAAAGCAGGTAGAACAAGTTTTGTGGTGCCTTTCAGCTGCCTACCGGGGTAGTGTAAAAACTACCAACAGAACTCGTTTCTGGCACCTTCCCCGGTGGAGTTGTGCATGGGGTGTGTTTGGAACATTTTGTCACCAGCCGAGTCCAAAATTCAGCCGTTCCCCATCTCAGCCCAGAAAGCAGGTAGAACAAGTTTTGTGGTGCCTTTCAGCTGCCTACCGGGGTAGTGTAAAAACTACCAACAGAACTCGTTTCTGGCACCTTCCCCGGTGGAGTTGTGCATGGGGTGTGTTTGGAACATTTTGTCACCAGCCGAGTCCAAAATTCAGCGATTCCCCATCTCAGCCCAGAAAGCAGGTAGAACAAGTTTTGTGGTGCCTTTCAGCTGCCTACCGGGGTAGTGTAAAAACTACCAACAGAACTCGTTTCTGGCACCTTCCCCGGTGGAGGTGTGCATGGGGTGTGTTTGGAACATTTTGTCACCAGCCGAGTCCAAAATTCAGCGATTCCCCATCTCAGCCCAGAAAGCAGGTAGAACAAGTTTTGTGGTGCCTTTCAGCTGCCTACCGGGGTAGTGTAAAAACTACCAACAGAACTCGTTTCTGGCACCTTCCCCGGTGGAGTTGTGCATGGGGTGTGTTTGGAACATTTTGTCACCAGCCGAGTCCAAAATTCAGCGATTCCCCATCTCAGCCCAGAAAGCAGGTAGAACAAGTTTTGTGGTGCCTTTCAGCTGCCTACCGGGGTAGTGTAAAAACTACCAACAGAACTCGTTTCTGGCACCTTCCCCGGTGGAGTTGTGCATGGGGTGTGTTTGGAACATTTTGTCAGCAGCCGAGTCCAAAATTCAGCGATTCCCCATCTCAGCCCAGAAAGCAGGTAGAACAAGTTTTGTGGTGCCTTTCAGCTGCCTACCGGGGTAGTGTAAAAACTACCAACAGAACTCGTTTCTGGCACCTTCCCCGGTGGAGTTGTGCATGGGGTGTGTTTGGAACATTTTGTCAGCAGCCGAGTCCAAAATTCAGCGATTCCCCATCTCAGCCCAGAAAGCAGGTAGAACAAGTTTTGTGGTGCCTTTCAGCTGCCTACCGGGGTAGTGTAAAAACTACCAACAGAACTCGTTTCTGGCACCTTCCCCGGTGGAGTTGTGCATGGGGTGTGTTTGGAACATTTTGTCACCAGCCGAGTCCAAAATTCAGCGATTCCCCATCTCAGCCCAGAAAGCAGGTAGAACAAGTTTTGTGGTGCCTTTCAGCTGCCTACCGGGGGTAGTGTAAAAACTACCAACAGAACTCGTTTCTGGCACCTTCCCCGGTGGAGTTGTGCATGGGGTGTGTTTGGAACATTTTGTCACCAGCCGAGTCCAAAATTCAGCGATTCCCCATCTCAGCCCAGAAAGCAGGTAGAACAAGTTTTGTGGTGCCTTTCAGCTGCCTACCGGGGTAGTGTAAAAAACTACCAACAGAACTCGTTTCTGGCACCTTCCCCGGTGGAGTTGTGCATGGGGTGTGTTTGGAACATTTTGTCACCAGCCGAGTCCAAAATTCAGCGATTCCCCATCTCAGCCCAGAAAGCAGGTAGAACAAGTTTTGTGGTGCCTTTCAGGTGCCTACCGGGGTAGTGTAAAAACTACCAACAGAACTCGTTTCTGGCACCTTCCCCGGTGGAGTTGTGCATGGGGTGTGTTTGGAACATTTTGTCACCAGCCGAGTCCAAAATTCCGCGATTCCCCATCTCAGCCCAGAAAGCAGGTAGAACAAGTTTTGTGGTGCCTTTCAGCTGCCTACCGGGGTAGTGTAAAAACTACCAACAGAACTCGTTTCTGGCACCTTCCCCGGTGGAGGTGTGCATGGGGTGTGTTTGGAACATTTTGTCAGCAGCCGAGTCCAAAATTCAGCGATTCCCCATCTCAGCCCAGAAAGCAGGTAGAACAAGTTTTGTGGTGCCTTTCAGCTGCCTACCGGGGTAGTGTAAAAACTACCAACAGAACTCGTTTCTGGCACCTTCCCCGGTGGAGTTGTGCATGGGGTGTGTTTGGAACATTTTGTCACCAGCCGAGTCCAAAATTCAGCGATTCCCCATCTCAGCCCAGAAAGCAGGTAGAACAAGTTTTGTGGTGCCTTTCAGCTGCCTACCGGGGTAGTGTAAAAACTACCAACAGAACTCGTTTCTGGCACCTTCCCCGGTGGAGGTGTGCATGGGGTGTGTTTGGAACATTTTGTCAGCAGCCGAGTCCAAAATTCAGCGATTCCCCATCTCAGCCCAGAAAGCAGGTAGAACAAGTTTTGTGGTGCCTTTCAGCTGCCTACCGGGGTAGTGTAAAAACTACCAACAGAACTCGTTTCTGGCACCTTCCCCGGTGGAGTTGTGCATGGGGTGTGTTTGGAACATTTTGTCACCAGCCGAGTCCAAAATTCAGCGATTCCCCATCTCAGCCCAGAAAGCAGGTAGAACAAGTTTTGTGGTGCCTTTCAGCTGCCTACCGGGGTAGTGTAAAAACTACCAACAGAACTCGTTTCTGGCACCTTCCCCGGTGGAGTTGTGCATGGGGTGTGTTTGGAACATTTTGTCAGCAGCCGAGTCGAAAATTCAGCGATTCCCCATCTCAGCCCAGAAAGCAGGTAGAACAAGTTTTGTGGTGCCTTTCAGCTGCCTACCGGGGTAGTGTAAAAACTACCAACAGTACTCGTTTCTGGCACCTTCCCCGGTGGAGTTGTGCATGGGGTGTGTTTGGAACATTTTGTCACCAGCCGAGTCCAAAATTCAGCGATTCCCCATCTCAGCCCAGAAAGCAGGTAGAACAAGTTTTGTGGTGCCTTTCAGGTGCCTACCGGGGTAGTGTAAAAACTACCAACAGAACTCGTTTCTGGCACCTTCCCCGGTGGAGTTGTGCATGGGGTGTGTTTGGAACATTTTGTCACCAGCCGAGTCCAAAATTCCGCGATTCCCCATCTCAGCCCAGAAAGCAGGTAGAACAAGTTTTGTGGTGCCTTTCAGCTGCCTACCGGGGTAGTGTAAAAACTACCAACAGAACTCGTTTCTGGCACCTTCCCCGGTGGAGTTGTGCATGGGGTGTGTTTGGAACATTTTGTCACCAGCCGAGTCCAAAATTCAGCGATTCCCCATCTCAGCCCAGAAAGCAGGTAGAACAAGTTTTGTGGTGCCTTTCAGCTGCCTACCGGGGTAGTGTAAAAACTACCAACAGAACTCGTTTCTGGCACCTTCCCCGGTGGAGGTGTGCATGGGGTGTGTTTGGAACATTTTGTCAGCAGCCGAGTCCAAAATTCAGCGATTCCCCATCTCAGCCCAGAAAGCAGGTAGAACAAGTTTTGTGGTGCCTTTCAGCTGCCTACCGGGGTAGTGTAAAAACTACCAACAGAACTCGTTTCTGGCACCTTCCCCGGTGGAGTTGTGCATGGGGTGTGTTTGGAACATTTTGTCACCAGCCGAGTCCAAAATTCAGCGATTCCCCATCTCAGCCCAGAAAGCAGGTAGAACAAGTTTTGTGGTGCCTTTCGGCTGCCTACCGGGGTAGTGTAAAAACTACCAACAGAACTCGTTTCTGGCACCTTCCCCGGTGGAGTTGTGCATGGGGTGTGTTTGGAACATTTTGTCACCAGCCGAGTCCAAAATTCAGCGATTCCCCATCTCAGCCCAGAAAGCAGGTAGAACAAGTTTTGTGGTGCCTTTCAGCTGCCTACCGGGGTAGTGTAAAAACTACCAACAGAACTCGTTTCTGGCACCTTCCCCGGTGGAGTTGTGCATGGGGTGTGTTTGGAACATTTTGTCACCAGCCGAGTCCAAAATTCAGCGATTCCCCATCTCAGCCCAGAAAGCAGGTAGAACAAGTTTTGTGGTGCCTTTCAGCTGCCTACCGGGGTAGTGTAAAAACTACCAACAGAACTCGTTTCTGGCACCTTCCCCGGTGGAGGTGTGCATGGGGTGTGTTTGGAACATTTTGTCAGCAGCCGAGTCCAAAATTCAGCGATTCCCCATCTCAGCCCAGAAAGCAGGTAGAACAAGTTTTGTGGTGCCTTTCAGCTGCCTACCGGGGTACTGTAAAAACTACCAACAGAACTCGTTTCTGGCACCTTCCCCGGTGGAGTTGTGCATGGGGTGTGTTTGGAACATTTTGTCACCAGCCGAGTCCAAAATTCAGCGATTCCCCATCTCAGCCCAGAAAGCAGGTAGAACAAGTTTTGTGGTGCCTTTCGGCTGCCTACCGGGGTAGTGTAAAAACTACCAACAGAACTCGTTTCTGGCACCTTCCCCGGTGGAGTTGTGCATGGGGTGTGTTTGGAACATTTTGTCACCAGCCGAGTCCAAAATTCAGCGATTCCCCATCTCAGCCCAGAAAGCAGGTAGAACAAGTTTTGTGGTGCCTTTCAGCTGCCTACCGGGGTACTGTAAAAACTACCAACAGAACTCGTTTCTGGCACCTTCCCCGGTGGAGTTGTGCATGGGGTGTGTTTGGAACATTTTGTTACCAGCCGAGTCCAAAATTCAGCCGTTCCCCATCTCAGCCCAGAAAGCAGGTAGAACAGTTTTGTGGTGCCTTTCAGCTGCCTACCGGGGTAGTGTAAAAACTACCAACAGAACTCGTTTCTGGCACCTTCCCCGGTGGAGTTGTGCATGGGGTGTGTTTGGAACATTTTGTCACCAGCCGAGTCCAAAATTCAGCGATTCCCCATCTCAGCCCAGAAAGCAGGTAGAACAAGTTTTGTGGTGCCTTTCAGCTGCCTACCGGGGTAGTGTAAAAACTACCAACAGAACTCGTTTCTGGCACCTTCCCCGGTGGAGTTGTGCGTGGGGTGTGTTTGGAACATTTTGTTACCAGCCGAGTCCAAAATTCAGCCGTTCCCCATCTCAGCCCAGAAAGCAGGTAGAACAAGTTTTGTGGTGCCTTTCAGGTGCCTACCGGGGTAGTGTAAAAACTACCAACAGAACTCGTTTCTGGCACCTTCCCCGGTGGAGTTGTGCATGGGGTGTGTTTGGAACATTTTGTCACCAGCCGAGTCCAAAATTCAGCGATTCCCCATCTCAGCCCAGAAAGCAGGTAGAACAAGTTTTGTGGTGCCTTTCGGCTGCCTACCGGGGTAGTGTAAAAACTACCAACAGAACTCGTTTCTGGCACCTTCCCCGGTGGAGTTGTGCATGGGGTGTGTTTGGAACATTTTGTCACCAGCCGAGTCCAAAATTCAGCGATTCCCCATCTCAGCCCAGAAAGCAGGTAGAACAAGTTTTGTGGTGCCTTTCAGCTGCCTACCGGGGTAGTGTAAAAACTACCAACAGAACTCGTTTCTGGCACCTTCCCCGGTGGAGGTGTGCATGGGGTGTGTTTGGAACATTTTGTCAGCAGCCGAGTCCAAAATTCAGCGATTCCCCATCTCAGCCCAGAAAGCAGGTAGAACAAGTTTTGTGGTGCCTTTCAGCTGCCTACCGGGGTAGTGTAAAAACTACCAACAGAACTCGTTTCTGGCACCTTCCCCGGTGGAGTTGTGCATGGGGTGTGTTTGGAACATTTTGTCACCAGCCGAGTCCAAAATTCAGCGATTCCCCATCTCAGCCCAGAAAGCAGGTAGAACAAGTTTTGTGGTGCCTTTCAGCTGCCTACCGGGGTAGTGTAAAAACTACCAACAGTACTCGTTTCTGGCACCTTCCCCGGTGGAGTTGTGCATGGGGTGTGTTTGGAACATTTTGTCACCAGCCGAGTCCAAAATTCAGCGATTCCCCATCTCAGCCCAGAAAGCAGGTAGAACAAGTTTTGTGGTGCCTTTCAGCTGCCTACCGGGGTAGTGTAAAAACTACCAACAGAACTCGTTTCTGGCACCTTCCCCGGTGGAGTTGTGCATGGGGTGTGTTTGGAACATTTTGTCACCAGCCGAGTCCAAAATTCAGCGATTCCCCATCTCAGCCCAGAAAGCAGGTAGAACAAGTTTTGTGGTGCCTTTCAGCTGCCTACCGGGGTAGTGTAAAAACTACCAACAGAACTCGTTTCTGGCACCTTCCCCGGTGGAGTTGTGCATGGGGTGTGTTTGGAACATTTTGTCAGCAGCCGAGTCCAAAATTCAGCGATTCCCCATCTCAGCCCAGAAAGCAGGTAGAACAAGTTTTGTGGTGCCTTTCAGCTGCCTACCGGGGTAGTGTAAAAACTACCAACAGAACTCGTTTCTGGCACCTTCCCCGGTGGAGGTGTGCATGGGGTGTGTTTGGAACATTTTGTCAGCAGCCGAGTCCAAAATTCAGCGATTCCCCATCTCAGCCCAGAAAGCAGGTAGAACAAGTTTTGTGGTGCCTTTCAGCTGCCTACCGGGGTAGTGTAAAAACTACCAACAGAACTCGTTTCTGGCACCTTCCCCGGTGGAGTTGTGCATGGGGTGTGTTTGGAACATTTTGTCACCAGCCGAGTCCAAAATTCAGCGATTCCCCATCTCAGCCCAGAAAGCAGGTAGAACAAGTTTTGTGGTGCCTTTCAGCTGCCTACCGGGGTAGTGTAAAAACTACCAACAGTACTCGTTTCTGGCACCTTCCCCGGTGGAGTTGTGCATGGGGTGTGTTTGGAACATTTTGTCACCAGCCGAGTCCAAAATTCAGCGATTCCCCATCTCAGCCCAGAAAGCAGGTAGAACAAGTTTTGTGGTGCCTTTCAGCTGCCTACCGGGGTAGTGTAAAAACTACCAACAGAACTCGTTTCTGGCACCTTCCCCGGTGGAGTTGTGCATGGGGTGTGTTTGGAACATTTTGTCAGCAGCCGAGTCCAAAATTCAGCGATTCCCCATCTCAGCCCAGAAAGCAGGTAGAACAAGTTTTGTGGTGCCTTTCAGGTGCCTACCGGGGTAGTGTAAAAACTACCAACAGAACTCGTTTCTGGCACCTTCCCCGGTGGAGTTGTGCATGGGGTGTGTTTGGAACATTTTGTCACCAGCCGAGTCGAAAATTCAGCGATTCCCCATCTCAGCCCAGAAAGCAGGTAGAACAAGTTTTGTGGTGCCTTTCAGCTGCCTACCGGGGTAGTGTAAAAACTACCAACAGTACTCGTTTCTGGCACCTTCCCCGGTGGAGTTGTGCATGGGGTGTGTTTGGAACATTTTGTCACCAGCCGAGTCCGAAATTCAGCGATTCCCCATCTCAGCCCAGGAAGCAGGTAGAACAAGTTTTGTGGTGCCTTTCAGCTGCCTACCGGGGTAGTGTAAAAACTACCAACAGAACTCGTTTCTGGCACCTTCCCCGGTGGAGTTGTGCATGGGGTGTGTTTGGAACATTTTGTCACCAGCCGAGTCCAAAATTCAGCGATTCCCCATCTCAGCCCAGAAAGCAGGTAGAACAAGTTTTGTGGTGCCTTTCAGCTGCCTACCGGGGTAGTGTAAAAACTACCAACAGAACTCGTTTCTGGCACCTTCCCCGGTGGAGTTGTGCGTGGGGTGTGTTTGGAACATTTTGTTACCAGCCGAGTCCAAAATTCAGCCGTTCCCCATCTCAGCCCAGAAAGCAGGTAGAACAAGTTTTGTGGTGCCTTTCAGCTGCCTACCGGGGTAGTGTAAAAACTACCAACAGAACTCGTTTCTGGCACCTTCCCCGGTGGAGTTGTGCATGGGGTGTGTTTGGAACATTTTGTCACCAGCCGAGTCCAAAATTCAGCGATTCCCCATCTCAGCCCAGAAAGCAGGTAGAACAAGTTTTGTGGTGCCTTTCGGCTGCCTACCGGGGTAGTGTAAAAACTACCAACAGAACTCGTTTCTGGCACCTTCCCCGGTGGAGTTGTGCATGGGGTGTGTTTGGAACATTTTGTCACCAGCCGAGTCCAAAATTCAGCGATTCCCCATCTCAGCCCAGAAAGCAGGTAGAACAAGTTTTGTGGTGCCTTTCAGCTGCCTACCGGGGTAGTGTAAAAACTACCAACAGAACTCGTTTCTGGCACCTTCCCCGGTGGAGTTGTGCATGGGGTGTGTTTGGAACATTTTGTCACCAGCCGAGTCCAAAATTCAGCCGTTCCCCATCTCAGCCCAGAAAGCAGGTAGAACAAGTTTTGTGGTGCCTTTCAGCTGCCTACCGGGGTAGTGTAAAAACTACCAACAGAACTCGTTTCTGGCACCTTCCCCGGTGGAGTTGTGCATGGGGTGTGTTTGGAACATTTTGTCAGCAGCCGAGTCCAAAATTCAGCTATTCCCCATCTCAGCCCAGAAAGCAGGTAGAACAAGTTTTGTGGTGCCTTTCAGCTGCCTACCGGGGTAGTGTAAAAACTACCAACAGAACTCGTTTCTGGCACCTTCCCCGGTGGAGGTGTGCATGGGGTGTGTTTGGAACATTTTGTCAGCAGCCGAGTCCAAAATTCAGCGATTCCCCATCTCAGCCCAGAAAGCAGGTAGAACAAGTTTTGTGGTGCCTTTCAGCTGCCTACCGGGGTAGTGTAAAAACTACCAACAGAACTCGTTTCTGGCACCTTCCCCGGTGGAGTTGTGCATGGGGTGTGTTTGGAACATTTTGTCACCAGCCGAGTCCAAAATTCAGCGATTCCCCATCTCAGCCCAGAAAGCAGGTAGAACAAGTTTTGTGGTGCCTTTCAGCTGCCTACCGGGGTAGTGTAAAAACTACCAACAGTACTCGTTTCTGGCACCTTCCCCGGTGGAGTTGTGCATGGGGTGTGTTTGGAACATTTTGTCACCAGCCGAGTCCAAAATTCAGCGATTCCCCATCTCAGCCCAGAAAGCAGGTAGAACAAGTTTTGTGGTGCCTTTCAGCTGCCTACCGGGGTAGTGTAAAAACTACCAACAGAACTCGTTTCTGGCACCTTCCCCGGTGGAGTTGTGCATGGGGTGTGTTTGGAACATTTTGTCAGCAGCCGAGTCCAAAATTCAGCGATTCCCCATCTCAGCCCAGAAAGCAGGTAGAACAAGTTTTGTGGTGCCTTTCAGGTGCCTACCGGGGTAGTGTAAAAACTACCAACAGAACTCGTTTCTGGCACCTTCCCCGGTGGAGTTGTGCATGGGGTGTGTTTGGAACATTTTGTCACCAGCCGAGTCGAAAATTCAGCGATTCCCCATCTCAGCCCAGAAAGCAGGTAGAACAAGTTTTGTGGTGCCTTTCAGCTGCCTACCGGGGTAGTGTAAAAACTACCAACAGTACTCGTTTCTGGCACCTTCCCCGGTGGAGTTGTGCATGGGGTGTGTTTGGAACATTTTGTCACCAGCCGAGTCCGAAATTCAGCGATTCCCCATCTCAGCCCAGGAAGCAGGTAGAACAAGTTTTGTGGTGCCTTTCAGCTGCCTACCGGGGTAGTGTAAAAACTACCAACAGAACTCGTTTCTGGCACCTTCCCCGGTGGAGTTGTGCATGGGGTGTGTTTGGAACATTTTGTCACCAGCCGAGTCCAAAATTCAGCGATTCCCCATCTCAGCCCAGAAAGCAGGTAGAACAAGTTTTGTGGTGCCTTTCAGCTGCCTACCGGGGTAGTGTAAAAACTACCAACAGAACTCGTTTCTGGCACCTTCCCCGGTGGAGTTGTGCGTGGGGTGTGTTTGGAACATTTTGTTACCAGCCGAGTCCAAAATTCAGCCGTTCCCCATCTCAGCCCAGAAAGCAGGTAGAACAAGTTTTGTGGTGCCTTTCAGCTGCCTACCGGGGTAGTGTAAAAACTACCAACAGAACTCGTTTCTGGCACCTTCCCCGGTGGAGTTGTGCATGGGGTGTGTTTGGAACATTTTGTCACCAGCCGAGTCCAAAATTCAGCGATTCCCCATCTCAGCCCAGAAAGCAGGTAGAACAAGTTTTGTGGTGCCTTTCGGCTGCCTACCGGGGTAGTGTAAAAACTACCAACAGAACTCGTTTCTGGCACCTTCCCCGGTGGAGTTGTGCATGGGGTGTGTTTGGAACATTTTGTCACCAGCCGAGTCCAAAATTCAGCGATTCCCCATCTCAGCCCAGAAAGCAGGTAGAACAAGTTTTGTGGTGCCTTTCAGCTGCCTACCGGGGTAGTGTAAAAACTACCAACAGAACTCGTTTCTGGCACCTTCCCCGGTGGAGTTGTGCATGGGGTGTGTTTGGAACATTTTGTCACCAGCCGAGTCCAAAATTCAGCCGTTCCCCATCTCAGCCCAGAAAGCAGGTAGAACAAGTTTTGTGGTGCCTTTCAGCTGCCTACCGGGGTAGTGTAAAAACTACCAACAGAACTCGTTTCTGGCACCTTCCCCGGTGGAGTTGTGCATGGGGTGTGTTTGGAACATTTTGTCAGCAGCCGAGTCCAAAATTCAGCTATTCCCCATCTCAGCCCAGAAAGCAGGTAGAACAAGTTTTGTGGTGCCTTTCAGCTGCCTACCGGGGTAGTGTAAAAACTACCAACAGAACTCGTTTCTGGCACCTTCCCCGGTGGAGTTGTGCATGGGGTGTGTTTGGAACATTTTGTCAGCAGCCGAGTCCAAAATTCAGCGATTCCCCATCTCAGCCCAGAAAGCAGGTAGAACAAGTTTTGTGGTGCCTTTCAGGTGCCTACCGGGGTAGTGTAAAAACTACCAACAGAACTCGTTTCTGGCACCTTCCCCGGTGGAGTTGTGCATGGGGTGTGTTTGGAACATTTTGTCACCAGCCGAGTCGAAAATTCAGCGATTCCCCATCTCAGCCCAGAAAGCAGGTAGAACAAGTTTTGTGGTGCCTTTCAGCTGCCTACCGGGGTAGTGTAAAAACTACCAACAGTACTCGTTTCTGGCACCTTCCCCGGTGGAGTTGTGCATGGGGTGTGTTTGGAACATTTTGTCACCAGCCGAGTCCGAAATTCAGCGATTCCCCATCTCAGCCCAGGAAGCAGGTAGAACAAGTTTTGTGGTGCCTTTCAGCTGCCTACCGGGGTAGTGTAAAAACTACCAACAGAACTCGTTTCTGGCACCTTCCCCGGTGGAGTTGTGCATGGGGTGTGTTTGGAACATTTTGTCACCAGCCGAGTCCAAAATTCAGCGATTCCCCATCTCAGCCCAGAAAGCAGGTAGAACAAGTTTTGTGGTGCCTTTCAGCTGCCTACCGGGGTAGTGTAAAAACTACCAACAGAACTCGTTTCTGGCACCTTCCCCGGTGGAGTTGTGCATGGGGTGTGTTTGGAACATTTTGTCACCAGCCGAGTCCAAAATTCAGCGATTCCCCATCTCAGCCCAGAAAGCAGGTAGAACAAGTTTTGTGGTGCCTTTCTCTTGCCTACCGGGGTAGTGTAAAAACTACCAACAGAACTCGTTTCTGGCACCTTCCCCGGTGGAGTTGTGCATGGGGTGTGTTTGGAACATTTTGTTACCAGCCGAGTCCAAAATTCAGCCGTTCCCCATCTCAGCCCAGAAAGCAGGTAGAACAAGTTTTGTGGTGCCTTTCAGCTGCCTACCGGGGTAGTGTAAAAACTACCAACAGAACTCGTTTCTGGCACCTTCCCCGGTGGAGTTGTGCATGGGGTGTGTTTGGAACATTTTGTCACCAGCCGAGTCCAAAATTCAGCGATTCCCCATCTCAGCCCAGAAAGCAGGTAGAACAAGTTTTGTGGTGCCTTTCAGCTGCCTACCGGGGTAGTGTAAAAACTACCAACAGAACTCGTTTCTGGCACCTTCCCCGGTGGAGTTGTGCATGGGGTGTGTTTGGAACATTTTGTCACCAGCCGAGTCCAAAATTCAGCGATTCCCCATCTCAGCCCAGAAAGCAGGTAGAACAAGTTTTGTGGTGCCTTTCGGCTGCCTACCGGGGTAGTGTAAAAACTACCAACAGTACTCGTTTCTGGCACCTTCCCCGGTGGAGTTGTGCATGGGGTGTGTTTGGAACATTTTGTCACCAGCCGAGTCCAAAATTCAGCGATTCCCCATCTCAGCCCAGGAAGCAGGTAGAACAAGTTTTGTGGTGCCTTTCAGCTGCCTACCGGGGTAGTGTAAAAACTACCAACAGAACTCGTTTCTGGCACCTTCCCCGGTGGAGTTGTGCATGGGGTGTGTTTGGAACATTTTGTCAGCAGCCGAGTCCAAAATTCAGCCGTTCCCCATCTCAGCCCAGAAAGCAGGTAGAACAAGTTTTGTGGTGCCTTTCAGGTGCCTACCGGGGTAGTGTAAAAACTACCAACAGAACTCGTTTCTGGCACCTTCCCCGGTGGAGGTGTGCATGGGGTGTGTTTGGAACATTTTGTCAGCAGCCGAGTCCAAAATTCAGCGATTCCCCATCTCAGCCCAGAAAGCAGGTAGAACAAGTTTTGTGGTGCCTTTCTCTTGCCTACCGGGGTAGTGTAAAAACTACCAACAGAACTCGTTTCTGGCACCTTCCCCGGTGGAGTTGTGCATGGGGTGTGTTTGGAACATTTTGTTACCAGCCGAGTCCAAAATTCAGCCGTTCCCCATCTCAGCCCAGAAAGCAGGTAGAACAAGTTTTGTGGTGCCTTTCAGCTGCCTACCGGGGTAGTGTAAAAACTACCAACAGAACTCGTTTCTGGCACCTTCCCCGGTGGAGTTGTGCATGGGGTGTGTTTGGAACATTTTGTCACCAGCCGAGTCCAAAATTCAGCGATTCCCCATCTCAGCCCAGAAAGCAGGTAGAACAAGTTTTGTGGTGCCTTTCAGCTGCCTACCGGGGTAGTGTAAAAACTACCAACAGAACTCGTTTCTGGCACCTTCCCCGGTGGAGTTGTGCATGGGGTGTGTTTGGAACATTTTGTCACCAGCCGAGTCCAAAATTCAGCGATTCCCCATCTCAGCCCAGAAAGCAGGTAGAACAAGTTTTGTGGTGCCTTTCGGCTGCCTACCGGGGTAGTGTAAAAACTACCAACAGAACTCGTTTCTGGCACCTTCCCCGGTGGAGTTGTGCATGGGGTGTGTTTGGAACATTTTGTCACCAGCCGAGTCCAAAATTCAGCGATTCCCCATCTCAGCCCAGAAAGCAGGTAGAACAAGTTTTGTGGTGCCTTTCAGCTGCCTACCGGGGTAGTGTAAAAACTACCAACAGAACTCGTTTCTGGCACCTTCCCCGGTGGAGTTGTGCATGGGGTGTGTTTGGAACATTTTGTCAGCAGCCGAGTCCAAAATTCAGCTATTCCCCATCTCAGCCCAGAAAGCAGGTAGAACAAGTTTTGTGGTGCCTTTCTCTTGCCTACCGGGGTAGTGTAAAAACTACCAACAGAACTCGTTTCTGGCACCTTCCCCGGTGGAGTTGTGCATGGGGTGTGTTTGGAACATTTTGTCACCAGCCGAGTCCAAAATTCAGCGATTCCCCATCTCAGCCCAGAAAGCAGGTAGAACAAGTTTTGTGGTGCCTTTCAGCTGCCTACCGGGGTAGTGTAAAAACTACCAACAGAACTCGTTTCTGGCACCTTCCCCGGTGGAGTTGTGCATGGGGTGTGTTTGGAACATTTTGTCACCAGCCGAGTCCAAAATTCAGCGATTCCCCATCTCAGCCCAGAAAGCAGGTAGAACAAGTTTTGTGGTGCCTTTCAGCTGCCTACCGGGGTAGTGTAAAAACTACCAACAGAACTCGTTTCTGGCACCTTCCCCGGTGGAGTTGTGCATGGGGTGTGTTTGGAACATTTTGTCAGCAGCCGAGTCCAAAATTCAGCGATTCCCCATCTCAGCCCAGAAAGCAGGTAGAACAAGTTTTGTGGTGCCTTTCAGCTGCCTACCGGGGTAGTGTAAAAACTACCAACAGAACTCGTTTCTGGCACCTTCCCCGGTGGAGTTGTGCATGGGGTGTGTTTGGAACATTTTGTCAGCAGCCGAGTCCAAAATTCAGCGATTCCCCATCTCAGCCCAGAAAGCAGGTAGAACAAGTTTTGTGGTGCCTTTCATCTGCCTACCGGGGTAGTGTAAAAACTACCAACAGAACTCGTTTCTGGCACCTTCCCCGGTGGAGGTGTGCATGGGGTGTGTTTGGAACATTTTGTCAGCAGCCGAGTCCAAAATTCAGCGATTCCCCATCTCAGCCCAGAAAGCAGGTAGAACAAGTTTTGTGGTGCCTTTCTCTTGCCTACCGGGGTAGTGTAAAAACTACCAACAGAACTCGTTTCTGGCACCTTCCCCGGTGGAGTTGTGCATGGGGTGTGTTTGGAACATTTTGTTACCAGCCGAGTCCAAAATTCAGCCGTTCCCCATCTCAGCCCAGAAAGCAGGTAGAACAAGTTTTGTGGTGCCTTTCAGCTGCCTACCGGGGTAGTGTAAAAACTACCAACAGAACTCGTTTCTGGCACCTTCCCCGGTGGAGTTGTGCATGGGGTGTGTTTGGAACATTTTGTCACCAGCCGAGTCCAAAATTCAGCGATTCCCCATCTCAGCCCAGAAAGCAGGTAGAACAAGTTTTGTGGTGCCTTTCAGCTGCCTACCGGGGTAGTGTAAAAACTACCAACAGAACTCGTTTCTGGCACCTTCCCCGGTGGAGTTGTGCATGGGGTGTGTTTGGAACATTTTGTCAGCAGCCGAGTCCAAAATTCAGCGATTCCCCATCTCAGCCCAGAAAGCAGGTAGAACAAGTTTTGTGGTGCCTTTCGGCTGCCTACCGGGGTAGTGTAAAAACTACCAACAGAACTCGTTTCTGGCACCTTCCCCGGTGGAGTTGTGCATGGGGTGTGTTTGGAACATTTTGTCACCAGCCGAGTCCAAAATTCAGCGATTCCCCATCTCAGCCCAGAAAGCAGGTAGAACAAGTTTTGTGGTGCCTTTCAGCTGCCTACCGGGGTAGTGTAAAAACTACCAACAGAACTCGTTTCTGGCACCTTCCCCGGTGGAGTTGTGCATGGGGTGTGTTTGGAACATTTTGTCACCAGCCGAGTCCAAAATTCAGCGATTCCCCATCTCAGCCCAGAAAGCAGGTAGAACAAGTTTTGTGGTGCCTTTCAGCTGCCTGCCGGGGTAGTGTAAAAACTACCAACAGAACTCGTTTCTGGCACCTTCCCCGGTGGAGTTGTGCATGGGGTGTGTTTGGAACATTTTGTCACCAGCCGAGTCCAAAATTCAGCGATTCCCCATCTCAGCCCAGAAAGCAGGTAGAACAAGTTTTGTGGTGCCTTTCGGCTGCCTACCGGGGTAGTGTAAAAACTACCAACAGAACTCGTTTCTGGCACCTTCCCCGGTGGAGTTGTGCATGGGGTGTGTTTGGAACATTTTGTCACCAGCCGAGTCCAAAATTCAGCGATTCCCCATCTCAGCCCAGAAAGCAGGTAGAACAAGTTTTGTGGTGCCTTTCAGCTGCCTACCGGGGTAGTGTAAAAACTACCAACAGAACTCGTTTCTGGCACCTTCCCCGGTGGAGTTGTGCATGGGGTGTGTTTGGAACATTTTGTCAGCAGCCGAGTCCAAAATTCAGCTATTCCCCATCTCAGCCCAGAAAGCAGGTAGAACAAGTTTTGTGGTGCCTTTCTCTTGCCTACCGGGGTAGTGTAAAAACTACCAACAGAACTCGTTTCTGGCACCTTCCCCGGTGGAGTTGTGCATGGGGTGTGTTTGGAACATTTTGTCACCAGCCGAGTCCAAAATTCAGCGATTCCCCATCTCAGCCCAGAAAGCAGGTAGAACAAGTTTTGTGGTGCCTTTCAGCTGCCTACCGGGGTAGTGTAAAAACTACCAACAGAACTCGTTTCTGGCACCTTCCCCGGTGGAGTTGTGCATGGGGTGTGTTTGGAACATTTTGTCACCAGCCGAGTCCAAAATTCAGCGATTCCCCATCTCAGCCCAGAAAGCAGGTAGAACAAGTTTTGTGGTGCCTTTCAGCTGCCTACCGGGGTAGTGTAAAAACTACCAACAGAACTCGTTTCTGGCACCTTCCCCGGTGGAGTTGTGCATGGGGTGTGTTTGGAACATTTTGTCAGCAGCCGAGTCCAAAATTCAGCGATTCCCCATCTCAGCCCAGAAAGCAGGTAGAACAAGTTTTGTGGTGCCTTTCAGCTGCCTACCGGGGTAGTGTAAAAACTACCAACAGAACTCGTTTCTGGCACCTTCCCCGGTGGAGTTGTGCATGGGGTGTGTTTGGAACATTTTGTCAGCAGCCGAGTCCAAAATTCAGCGATTCCCCATCTCAGCCCAGAAAGCAGGTAGAACAAGTTTTGTGGTGCCTTTCAGCTGCCTACCGGGGTAGTGTAAAAACTACCAACAGAACTCGTTTCTGGCACCTTCCCCGGTGGAGGTGTGCATGGGGTGTGTTTGGAACATTTTGTCAGCAGCCGAGTCCAAAATTCAGCGATTCCCCATCTCAGCCCAGAAAGCAGGTAGAACAAGTTTTGTGGTGCCTTTCTCTTGCCTACCGGGGTAGTGTAAAAACTACCAACAGAACTCGTTTCTGGCACCTTCCCCGGTGGAGTTGTGCATGGGGTGTGTTTGGAACATTTTGTTACCAGCCGAGTCCAAAATTCAGCCGTTCCCCATCTCAGCCCAGAAAGCAGGTAGAACAAGTTTTGTGGTGCCTTTCAGCTGCCTACCGGGGTAGTGTAAAAACTACCAACAGAACTCGTTTCTGGCACCTTCCCCGGTGGAGTTGTGCATGGGGTGTGTTTGGAACATTTTGTCACCAGCCGAGTCCAAAATTCAGCGATTCCCCATCTCAGCCCAGAAAGCAGGTAGAACAAGTTTTGTGGTGCCTTTCAGCTGCCTACCGGGGTAGTGTAAAAACTACCAACAGAACTCGTTTCTGGCACCTTCCCCGGTGGAGTTGTGCATGGGGTGTGTTTGGAACATTTTGTCACCAGCCGAGTCCAAAATTCAGCGATTCCCCATCTCAGCCCAGAAAGCAGGTAGAACAAGTTTTGTGGTGCCTTTCGGCTGCCTACCGGGGTAGTGTAAAAACTACCAACAGAACTCGTTTCTGGCACCTTCCCCGGTGGAGTTGTGCATGGGGTGTGTTTGGAACATTTTGTCACCAGCCGAGTCCAAAATTCAGCGATTCCCCATCTCAGCCCAGAAAGCAGGTAGAACAAGTTTTGTGGTGCCTTTCAGCTGCCTACCGGGGTAGTGTAAAAACTACCAACAGAACTCGTTTCTGGCACCTTCCCCGGTGGAGTTGTGCATGGGGTGTGTTTGGAACATTTTGTCAGCAGCCGAGTCCAAAATTCAGCTATTCCCCATCTCAGCCCAGAAAGCAGGTAGAACAAGTTTTGTGGTGCCTTTCTCTTGCCTACCGGGGTAGTGTAAAAACTACCAACAGAACTCGTTTCTGGCACCTTCCCCGGTGGAGTTGTGCATGGGGTGTGTTTGGAACATTTTGTCAGCAGCCGAGTCCAAAATTCAGCGATTCCCCATCTCAGCCCAGAAAGCAGGTAGAACAAGTTTTGTGGTGCCTTTCAGCTGCCTACCGGGGTAGTGTAAAAACTACCAACAGAACTCGTTTCTGGCACCTTCCCCGGTGGAGTTGTGCATGGGGTGTGTTTGGAACATTTTGTCACCAGCCGAGTCCAAAATTCAGCGATTCCCCATCTCAGCCCAGAAAGCAGGTAGAACAAGTTTTGTGGTGCCTTTCAGCTGCCTACCGGGGTAGTGTAAAAACTACCAACAGAACTCGTTTCTGGCACCTTCCCCGGTGGAGTTGTGCATGGGGTGTGTTTGGAACATTTTGTCACCAGCCGAGTCCAAAATTCAGCGATTCCCCATCTCAGCCCAGAAAGCAGGTACAACAAGTTTTGTGGTGCCTTTCAGCTGCCTACCGGGGTAGTGTAAAAACTACCAACAGAACTCGTTTCTGGCACCTTCCCCGGTGGAGTTGTGCATGGGGTGTGTTTGGAACATTTTGTCAGCAGCCGAGTCCAAAATTCAGCGATTCCCCATCTCAGCCCAGAAAGCAGGTAGAACAAGTTTTGTGGTGCCTTTCAGCTGCCTACCGGGGTAGTGTAAAAACTACCAACAGAACTCGTTTCTGGCACCTTCCCCGGTGGAGTTGTGCATGGGGTGTGTTTGGAACATTTTGTCACCAGCCGAGTCCAAAATTCAGCCGTTCCCCATCTCAGCCCAGAAAGCAGGTAGAACAAGTTTTGTGGTGCCTTTCAGCTGCCTACCGGGGTAGTGTAAAAACTACCAACAGAACTCGTTTCTGGCACCTTCCCCGGTGGAGTTGTGCATGGGGTGTGTTTGGAACATTTTGTCACCAGCCGAGTCCAAAATTCAGCGATTCCCCATCTCAGCCCAGAAAGCAGGTAGAACAAGTTTTGTGGTGCCTTTCTCTTGCCTACCGGGGTAGTGTAAAAACTACCAACAGAACTCGTTTCTGGCACCTTCCCCGGTGGAGTTGTGCATGGGGTGTGTTTGGAACATTTTGTCAGCAGCCGAGTCCAAAATTCAGCGATTCCCCATCTCAGCCCAGAAAGCAGGTAGAACAAGTTTTGTGGTGCCTTTCAGCTGCCTACCGGGGTAGTGTAAAAACTACCAACAGAACTCGTTTCTGGCACCTTCCCCGGTGGAGTTGTGCATGGGGTGTGTTTGGAACATTTTGTCACCAGCCGAGTCCAAAATTCAGCCGTTCCCCATCTCAGCCCAGAAAGCAGGTAGAACAAGTTTTGTGGTGCCTTTCAGCTGCCTACCGGGGTAGTGTAAAAACTACCAACAGAACTCGTTTCTGGCACCTTCCCCGGTGGAGGTGTGCATGGGGTGTGTTTGGAACATTTTGTCACCAGCCGAGTCCAAAATTCAGCGATTCCCCATCTCAGCCCAGAAAGCAGGTAGAACAAGTTTTGTGGTGCCTTTCAGCTGCCTACCGGGGTAGTGTAAAAACTACCAACAGAACTCGTTTCTGGCACCTTCCCCGGTGGAGTTGTGCATGGGGTGTGTTTGGAACATTTTGTCACCAGCCGAGTCGAAAATTCAGCGATTCCCCATCTCAGCCCAGAAAGCAGGTAGAACAAGTTTTGTGGTGCCTTTCAGCTGCCTACCGGGGTAGTGTAAAAACTACCAACAGTACTCGTTTCTGGCACCTTCCCCGGTGGAGTTGTGCATGGGGTGTGTTTGGAACATTTTGTCACCAGCCGAGTCCAAAATTCAGCGATTCCCCATCTCAGCCCAGAAAGCAGGTAGAACAAGTTTTGTGGTGCCTTTCAGGTGCCTACCGGGGTAGTGTAAAAACTACCAACAGAACTCGTTTCTGGCACCTTCCCCGGTGGAGTTGTGCATGGGGTGTGTTTGGAACATTTTGTCACCAGCCGAGTCCAAAATTCAGCGATTCCCCATCTCAGCCCAGAAAGCAGGTACAACAAGTTTTGTGGTGCCTTTCAGGTGCCTACCGGGGTAGTGTAAAAACTACCAACAGAACTCGTTTCTGGCACCTTCCCCGGTGGAGTTGTGCATGGGGTGTGTTTGGAACATTTTGTCACCAGCCGAGTCCAAAATTCAGCGATTCCCCATCTCAGCCCAGAAAGCAGGTAGAACAAGTTTTGTGGTGCCTTTCTCTTGCCTACCGCTGTAGTGTAAAAACTACCAACAGAACTCGTTTCTGGCACCTTCCCCGGTGGAGTTGTGCATGGGGTGTGTTTGGAACATTTTGTTACCAGCCGAGTCCAAAATTCAGCCGTTCCCCATCTCAGCCCAGAAAGCAGGTACAACAAGTTTTGTGGTGCCTTTCTCTTGCCTACCGGGGTAGTGTAAAAACTACCAACAGAACTCGTTTCTGGCACCTTCCCCGGTGGAGTTGTGCATGGGGTGTGTTTGGAACATTTTGTCACCAGCCGAGTCCAAAATTCAGCGATTCCCCATCTCAGCCCAGAAAGCAGGTAGAACAAGTTTTGTGGTGCCTTTCAGCTGCCTACCGGGGTAGTGTAAAAACTACCAACAGAACTCGTTTCTGGCACCTTCCCCGGTGGAGTTGTGCATGGGGTGTGTTTGGAACATTTTGTCACCAGCCGAGTCCAAAATTCAGCGATTCCCCATCTCAGCCCAGAAAGCAGGTAGAACAAGTTTTGTGGTGCCTTTCAGCTGCCTACCGGGGTAGTGTAAAAACTACCAAAAGAACTCGTTTCTGGCACCTTCCCCGGTGGAGTTGTGCATGGGGTGTGTTTGGAACATTTTGTCACCAGCCGAGTCCAAAATTCAGCGATTCCCCATCTCAGCCCAGAAAGCAGGTAGAACAAGTTTTGTGGTGCCTTTCAGCTGCCTACCGGGGTAGTGTAAAAACTACCATCAGAACTCGTTTCTGGCACCTTCCCCGGTGGAGTTGTGCATGGGGTGTGTTTGGAACATTTTGTCACCAGCCGAGTCCAAAAATCAGCGATTCCCCATCTCAGCCCAGAAAGCAGGTAGAACAAGTTTTGTGGTGCCTTTCAGCTGCCTGCCGGGGTAGTGTAAAAAACTACCAACAGAACTCGTTTCTGGCACCTTCCCCGGTGGAGTTGTGCATGGGGTGTGTTTGGAACATTTTGTCAGCAGCCGAGTCCAAAATTCAGCGATTCCCCATCTCAGCCCAGAAAGCAGGTAGAACAAGTTTTGTGGTGCCTTTCAGCTGCCTACCGGGGTAGTGTAAAAACTACCAACAGAACTCGTTTCTGGCGCCTTCCCTGGTGGAGTTGTGCATGGGGTGTGTTTGGAACATTTTGTCAGCAGCCGAGTCCAAATTCAGCGATTCCCCATCTCAGCCCAGAAAGCAGATAGAACAAGTTTTGTGGTGCCTTTCAGCTGCCTACCGGGGTAGTGTAAAAACTACCAACAGTACTCGTTTCTGGCACCTTCCCCGGTGGAGTTGTGCATGGGGTGTGTTTGGAACATTTTGTCACCAGCCGAGTCCAAAATTCAGCGATTCCCCATCTCAGCCCAGAAAGCAGGTAGAACAAGTTTTGTGGTGCCTTTCGGCTGCCTACCGGGGTAGTGTAAAAACTACCAACAGAACTCGTTTCTGGCACCTTCCCCGGTGGAGTTGTGCATGGGGTGTGTTTGGAACATTTTGTCACCAGCCGAGTCGAAAATTCAGCTATTCCCCATCTCAGCCCAGAAAGCAGGTAGAACAAGTTTTGTGGTGCCTTTCAGCTGCCTACCGGGTAGTGTAAAAACTACCAACAGAACTCGTTTCTGGCACCTTCCCCGGTGGAGTTGTGCATGGGGTGTGTTTGGAACATTTTGTCAGCAGCCGAGTCCAAAATTCAGCGATTCCCCCATCTCAGCCCAGAAAGCAGGTAGAACAAGTTTTGTGGTGCCTTTCAGCTGCCTACCGGGGTAGTGTAAAAACTACCAACAGAACTCGTTTCTGGCACCTTCCCCGGTGGAGTTGTGCATGGGGTGTGTTTGGAACATTTTGTCACCAGCCGAGTCCAAAATTCAGCGATTCCCCATCTCAGCCCAGAAAGCAGGTACAACAAGTTTTGTGGTGCCTTTCAGCTGCCTACCGGGGTAGTGTAAAAACTACCAACAGTACTCGTTTCTGGCACCTTCCCCGGTGGAGTTGTGCATGGGGTGTGTTTGGAACATTTTGTCACCAGCCGAGTCCAAAATTCAGCGATTCCCCATCTCAGCCCAGAAAGCAGGTAGAACAAGTTTTGTGGTGCCTTTCTCTTGCCTACCGGGGTAGTGTAAAAACTACCAACAGAACTCGTTTCTGGCACCTTCCCCGGTGGAGTTGTGCATGGGGTGTGTTTGGAACATTTTGTCACCAGCCGAGTCCAAAATTCAGCGATTCCCCATCTCAGCCCAGAAAGCAGGTAGAACAAGTTTTGTGGTGCCTTTCAGCTGCCTACCGGGGTAGTGTAAAAACTACCAACAGAACTCGTTTCTGGCACCTTCCCCGGTGGAGTTGTGCATGGGGTGTGTTTGGAACATTTTGTCAGCAGCCGAGTCCAAAATTCAGCGATTCCCCATCTCAGCCCAGAAAGCAGGTAGAACAAGTTTTGTGGTGCCTTTCTCTTGCCTACCGGGGTAGTGTAAAAACTACCAACAGAACTCGTTTCTGGCACCTTCCCCGGTGGAGTTGTGCATGGGGTGTGTTTGGAACATTTTGTTACCAGCCGAGTCCAAAATTCAGCCGTTCCCCATCTCAGCCCAGAAAGCAGGTACAACAAGTTTTGTGGTGCCTTTCTCTTGCCTACCGGGGTAGTGTAAAAACTACCAACAGAACTCGTTTCTGGCACCTTCCCCGGTGGAGTTGTGCATGGGGTGTGTTTGGAACATTTTGTCACCAGCCGAGTCCAAAAGTCAGCGATTCCCCATCTCAGCCCAGAAAGCAGGTAGAACAAGTTTTGTGGTGCCTTTCAGCTGCCTACCGGGGTAGTGTAAAAACTACCAACAGAACTCGTTTCTGGCACCTTCCCCGGTGGAGTTGTGCATGGGGTGTGTTTGGAACATTTTGTCACCAGCCGAGTTGAAAATTCAGCGATTCCCCATCTCAGCCCAGAAAGCAGGTAGAACAAGTTTTGTGGTGCCTTTCAGCTGCCTACCGGGGTAGTGTAAAAACTACCAACAGAACTCGTTTCTGGCACCTTCCCCGGTGGAGTTGTGCATGGGGTGTGTTTGGAACATTTTGTCACCAGCCGAGTCCAAAATTCAGCGATTCCCCATCTCAGCCCAGAAAGCAGGTAGAACAAGTTTTGTGGTGCCTTTCTCTTGCCTACCGGGGTAGTGTAAAAACTACCAACAGAACTCGTTTCTGGCACCTTCCCCGGTGGAGTTGTGCATGGGGTGTGTTTGGAACATTTTGTCAGCAGCCGAGTCCAAAATTCAGCGATTCCCCATCTCAGCCCAGAAAGCAGGTAGAACAAGTTTTGTGGTGCCTTTCAGCTGCCTACCGGGTAGTGTAAAAACTACCAACAGAACTCCTTTCTGGCACCTTCCCCGGTGGAGTTGTGCATGGGGTGTGTTTGGAACATTTTGTCACCAGCCGAGTCCAAAATTCAGCGATTCCCCATCTCAGCCCAGAAAGCAGGTAGAACAAGTTTTGTGGTGCCTTTCAGCTGCCTACCGGGGTAGTGTAAAAACTACCAACAGAACTCGTTTCTGGCACCTTCCCCGGTGGAGTTGTGCATGGGGTGTGTTTGGAACATTTTGTCAGCAGCCGAGTCCAAAATTCAGCGATTCCCCATCTCAGCCCAGAAAGCAGGTAGAACAAGTTTTGTGGTGCCTTTCAGCTGCCTACCGGGGTAGTGTAAAACCTACCAACAGAACTCGTTTCTGGCACCTTCCCCGGTGGAGTTGTGCGTGGGGTGTGTTTGGAACATTTTGTCACCAGCCGAGTCCAAAATTCAGCGATTCCCCATCTCAGCCCAGAAAGCAGGTAGAACAAGTTTTGTGGTGCCTTTCAGCTGCCTACCGGGGTAGTGTAAAAACTACCAACAGAACTCGTTTCTGGCACCTTCCCCGGTGGAGTTGTGCATGGGGTGTGTTTGGAACATTTTGTCACCAGCCGAGTTGAAAATTCAGCGATTCCCCATCTCAGCCCAGAAAA